>NC_141875.1:90496250-90816875 GCF_056163025.1 Triticum urartu
CCTATGGGCTGACCTAACACAACCGGGTGGGGAGGTCCACTGGTCAAAGCTCGTCCGTGCAAAGTCAAAGGGCTAGATCCCGTGGTCAAACGCTACAGGTTTAGGCGGGACGGGGCGCTGGGGGGTAGGAATCCACCGGAGCATCGCACTGGCCCCTCATACATGCGGTGTGGTGTGGTGGCATGTCCGAAGAGGCGGGACGCGTCTCCGGGGCATGGCCCCGCCGCAGGGACGGCGATGACACGGTAATAGACGTTCTGCGGTAATGATGCGGCGTCAATATTACTAAATACGCGGACCGCGATAAAATCATTAGTTTTTTTACACGACGTGGGCACATGTGCTATAGGAACGATGGTATTTTTTCATAATTTTTGGTGATGGACAAGTATCCGAAAAATTCCATCTATGCGGATTGCCCTTCGCGCGTCTACGGCTGTGGCCGGCGGCCTCCAGGGGCTAGCATGCCGCCAAATCTTGTGTAGGCGGCCTCTTACAAGTCTGGAAGTGTTGTGGCGGTTGCAAACGCCCGACACGCGTGTCCGGGGTGTGCCGCCCCCCTCATGGACGGCGCCGCCGCCGGCACCTGGAGGGGGGAAACGGACGCGTCGGGTCTACACGGAGGGGATCTTGCTGTGGGTCTGGCCCGGATGTTGCTCCAAAGTGTTCCTATGGGCTGACCTAACACAACCGGGTGGGGAGGTCCACTGGTCGAAGCCCGTCCATGCAAAGTCAAAGGGCTAGATCCCGTGGTCGAACGCTATAGGGTTAGGCGGTACGGGGGCACTGGGGGTAGCAATGCCACCGGAGCGTCGCACCGGGCCCTCATACATGCGGGGTGGTGTGGTGGCATGTCCGATGAGGCGGGACGCGTCTCCGGGGCATGGCCCCCCCTCACGGACGGCGATGACACGGTAGTAGACGTTCTGTGGTAACGATGCAGCGTCAATATTACAAAATACTCGGAGAGCGATAAAATCATGAGTTTTTTGCACGACGTGGGCGCATGTGCTATAGGAACGATGGTATTTTTTCATAATTTTTGGTGATGGAGAAGTATCCGAAAAATTCCCTCTACGCGGATTGCCCTTCGCGCGTCTACGGCTGTGGCCGGCGGCCTCCGGGGGCTAGCATGCTGCCAAATCTTGCGTAGGCGGCCTCTCACAAGTCTGTAAGTGTTGTGGCGGTTGCAAACGCCCGGCACGCATGTCCGGGGTGTGCCCCCCTCACGGACGGCGCCGCCGCCGACACCTAGAGGGGGGAAACGGACGCGTCGGGTCTACACGGAGGGGATCTTGCAGTGGGTCTGGCCCGGATGTTGCTCCAAAGTGTTCCTATGGGCTGACCTAACACAACCGGGTGGGGAGGTCCACTGGTCAAAGCCCGTCCGTGCAAAGTCAAAGGGCTAGATCCCGTGGTGAAACGCTACAGGTTTAGGCGGGACGGGGGCACTGGGGGTAGCAATGCCACCGGAGCGTCGCACCGGGCCCTCATACATGCGGGGTGGTGTGGTGGCATGTCCGAAGAGGCGGGACGCGTCTCCGGGGCGTGGCCCCCCCTCACGGATGGCGATGACACGGTAGTAGACGTTCTGCGATAACGATGCGGCGTCAATATTACTAAATACTCGGAGCGTGATAAAATCATGAGTTTTTTTGCATGATGTGGGCACATGTGCTATAGGAACGGTGGTATTTTTTCACAATTTTTGGTGATGGAGAAGTATCCGAAAAATTCCCTCTACGCGGATTGCCCTTCGCGCGTCTACGGCTGTGGCCGGCGGCCTCCGAGGCTAGCATGCCGCCAAATCTTGCGTAGGCGGCCTGTCACAAGTCTGGAAGTGTTGTGGCGGTTGCAAACGCCCGGCACGCGTGTCCGGGGTGTGCCCCCCCTCACGGACGGCGCCGCCGCCGGCACCTGGAGGGGGGAAACGGACGCGTCGGGTCTACACGGAGGGGATCTTGGTGTGGGTCTGGCCCGGATGTTGCTCCAAAGTGTTCCTATGGGCTGACCTAACACAACCGGGTGGAGAGGTCCACTGGTCAAAGCCCGTCCGTGCAAAGTCAAAGGGCTAGATCCCGTGGTCAAACGCTATAGGGTTAGGCGGGACGGGGGCACTAGGGGGTAGCAATGCCACCGGAGCGTCGCACCGGGCCCTCATACATGCGGTGTGGTGTGGTGGCATGTCCGAAGAGGCGGGACGCGTCTCCGGGGCATGGCCCCCCCTCAGGGACGGCGATGACACGGTAGTAGACGTTCTGCGGTAACGATGCGGCGTCAATATTACTAAATACTCGGACCGCGATAAAATCATTAGTTTTTTTACACGACGTGGGCACATGTGCTATAGGAACGATGGTATTTTTTCATAATTTTTGGTGATGGAGAAGTATCCGAAAAATTCCCTCTACGCGGATTGCCCTTCGCGCCTCTACGGCTGTGGCCGGCGGCCTCCGGGGGCTAGCATGCCGCCAAATCTTGTGTAGGCGGCCTCTTACAAGTCTGGAAGTGTTGTGGCGGTTGCAAACGCCCGACACGCGTGTCCGGGGTGTGCCGCCCCCCTCACGGACGGCGCCGCCGCCGGCACCTGGAGGGGGAAACGGACGCGTCGGGTCTACACGGAGGGGATCTTGCTGTGGGTCTAGACCGGATGTTGCTCCAAAGTGTTCCTATGGGCTGACCTAACACAACCGGGTGGGGAGGTCCACTGGTCAAAGCCCGTCCGTGCAAAGTCAAAGGGCTAGATCCCGTGCTCAAACGCTACAGGGTTAGGCGGGACGGGGTCACTAGGGGGTAGCAATGCCACCGGAGCGTCGCATCGGGCTCTCATACATGCGGGGTGGTGTGGTGGCATGTCCGAAGAGGCGGGACGCGTCTCTGGGGCGTGGCCCCCCCTCACGGACGGCGATGACACGGTAGTAGACGTTCTGCGGTAACGATGCGGCGTCAATATTACTAAATACTCGGAGCGCGATAAAATCATGAGTTTTTTTGCACGACGTGGGCACATGTGCTATAGGAACGATGGTATTTTTTTCATAATTTTTGGTGATGGAGAAGTATACGAAAAATTCCCTCTACGCGGATTGCCCTTCGCGCGTCTACGGCTGTGGCCGGCGGCCTCCGGGGGCTAGGATGCCGCCAAATCTTGCGTAGGCGGCCTCTCACAAGTCTGGAAGTGTTGTGGCGGTTGCAAACGCCCGGCATGCGTGTCCGGGGTGTGCCCCACCTCACGGACGGCGCCGCCGCCGGCACCTGGAGGGGGGAAACGGACGCGTCGTGGCTACACGGAGGGGATCTTGGTGTGGGTCTGGCCCGGATGTTGCTCCAAAGTGTTCCTATGGGCTGACCTAACACAACCGGGTGGAGAGGTCCACTGGTCAAAGCCCGTCCGTGCAAAGTCAAAGGGCTAGATCCCGTGGTCCCCCCCCTCATGGACGGCGATGACACGGTAGTAGACGTTCTGCGGTAACGATGCGGCGTCAATATTACTAAATACTCGGAGCGCGATAAAATCATGAGTTTTTTTGCACGACGTGGGCACATGTGCTATAGGAACGATGGTATTTTTTCATAATTTTTGGTGATGGAGAAGTATCCGAAAAATTCCCTCTACGCGGATTGCCCTTCGCGCCTCTACGGCTGTGGCCGGCGGCCTCCGGGGGCTAGGATGCCGCCAAATCTTGCGTAGGCGGCCTCTCACAATTCTGGAAGTATTGTGGCGGTTGCAAACGCCCGGCATGCGTGTCCGGGGTGTGCCTCCCCCCCTCACGGACGGCGCCACCGCCGGTACCTGGAGGGGGGAAACGGACGCGTCGGATCTACACGGAGGGGAACTTGCTGTGGGTCTGGCCCGGATGTTGCTCCAAAGTGTTCCTATGGGCTGACCTAACACAACCGGGTGGGGAGGTCCACTGGTCAAAGCCCGTCCGTGCAAAGTCAAAGGGCTAGATCCCGTGGTCAAATGCTACAGGGTTAGGCGGGACGGGGTCACTAGGGGGTAGCAATGCCACCGGAGCGTCGCATCGGGCCCTCATACATGCGGGGTGGTGTGGTGGCATGTCCGAAGAGGCGGGACGCGTCTCCGGGGTATGCCCCCCCCCTCACGGATGGCGATGACACGGTAGTAGACGTTCTGCGGTAACGATGCGACGTCAATATTACTAAATACTCGGAGCGCGATAAAATCATGAGTTTTTTTGCACGACGTGGGCACATGTGCTATACGAATGATGGTATTTTTTCATAATTTTTGGTGATGGAGAAGTATTCGAAAAATTCCTTCTACGCGGATTGCGCTTCGCGCGTCTACGGCTGTGGCCGGCGGCCTCCGGGGGCTAGCATGTCGCCAAATCTTGCGTAGGCACTTGTGCTATAGGAACGATGGTATTTTTTCATAATTTTTGGTGATGGAGAAGTATCTGAAAAATTCCCTCTACGCGGATTGCCCTTCGCGCGTCTACGGCTGTGGCCGGCGGCCTCCGGGGGCTAGCATGCCGCCAAATCTTGTGTAGACGGCCTCTTACAAGTCTGGAAGTGTTGTGGCGGTTGCAAACGCCCGACACGCGTGTCCGGGGTGTGCCGCCCCCCTCACGGACGGCGCCGCCGCCGGCACCTGGAGGGGGGAAACGGACGCGTCGGGTCTACACGGAGGGGATCTTGCTGTGGGTCTGGCCCGGATGTTGCTCCAAAGTGTTCCTATGGGCTGACCTAACACAACCGGATGGGGAGGTCCACTGGTCAAAGCCCGTCCGTGCAAAGTCAAAGGGCTAGATCCCGTGGTCAAATGCTACAGGGTTAGGCGGGACGGGGTCACTAGGGGGTAGCAATGCCACCGGAGCGTCGCATCGGGCCCTCATACATGCGGGGTGGTGTGGTGGCATGTCCGAAGAGGCAGGACGCGTCTCCGGGGTATGGCCCCCCCCTCACAGATGGCGATGACACGGTAGTATACGTTCTGCGATAACGATGCGGCGTCAATATTACTAAATACTCGGAGCGCGATAAAATCATGAGTTTTTTTGCACGACGTGGGCACATGTGCTATACGAATGATGGTATTTTTTCATAATTTTTGGTGATGGAGAAGTATTCGAAAAATTCCTTCTACGCGGATTGCGCTTCGCGCGTCTACGGCTGTGGCCGGCGGCCTCCGAGGGCTAGCATGTCGCCAAATCTTGCATAGGCACTTGTGCTATAGGAACGATGGTATTTTTTCATAATTTTTGGTGATGGAGAAGTATCCGAAAAATTCCCTCTACGCGGATTGCCCTTCGCGCGTCTACGGCTGTGGCCGGCGGCCTCCGGGGGCTAGCATGCCGCCAAATCTTGTGTAGACGGCCTCTTACAAGTCTGGAAGTGTTGTGGCGGTTGCAAACGCCCGACACGCGTGTCCGGGGTGTGCCGCCCCCCTCACGGACGGCGCCGCCGCCGGCACCTGGAGGGGGGAAACGGACGCGTCGGGTCTACACGGAGGGGATCTTGCTGTGGGTCTGGCCCGGATGTTGCTCCAAAGTGTTCCTATGGGCTGACCTAACACAACCGGATGGGGAGGTCCACTGGTCAAAGCCCGTCCGTGCAAAGTCAAAGGGCTAGATCCCGTGGTCAAACGCTACAGGGTTAGGCGGGACGGGGTCACTAGGGGGTAGCAATGCCACCGGAGCGTCGCATCGGGCCCTCATACATGCGGGGTGGTGTGGTGGCATGTCCGAAGAGGCAGGACGCGTCTCCGGGGTATGGCCCCCCCCTCACGGATGGCGATGACACGGTAGTATACGTTTTGCGATAACGATGCGGCGTCAATATTACTAAATACTCGGAGCACGATAAAATATTGAGTTTTTTTGCACGACGTGGGCACATGTGCTATAGGAACGATGGTATTTTTTCATAATTTTTGGTGATGGAGAAGTATCTGAAAAATTCCCTCTACGCGGATTGCCCTTCGCGCCTCTACGGGTGTGGCCGGCGGCCTCCGGGGGCTAGGATGCCGCCAAATCTTGCGTAGGCGGCCTCTCACCAGTCTGGAAGTGTTGTGGCGGTTGCAAACTCCCGGCATGCGTGTCCGGGGTGTGCCTCCCCCCCTCACGGACGGCGCCGCCGCCGGCACCTGGAGGGGGGAAAAGGACGCGTCGGGTCTACACGGAGGGGAACTTGCTGTGGGTCTGGCCCGGATGTTGCTCCAAAGTGTTCCTATGGGCTGACCTAACACAACCGGGTGGGGAGGTCCACTGGTCAAAGCTCGTCCGTGCAAAGTCAAAGGGCTAGATCCCGTGGTCAAACGCTACAGGTTTAGGCGGGACGGGGCGCTGGGGGGTAGGAATCCACCGGAGCGTCGCACCGGCCCCTCATACATGCGGTGTGGTGTGGTGGCATGTCCGAAGAGGCGGGACGCGTCTCCGGGGCATGGCCCCGCCGTAGGGACGGCGATGACACGGTAATAGACGTTCTGCGGTAATGATGCGGCGTCAATATTACTAAATACTCGGACCGCGATAAAATCATTAGTTTTTTTACACGACGTGGGCACATGTGCTATAGGAACGATGGTATTTTTTCATAATTTTTGGTGATGGACAAGTATCCGAAAAATTCCATCTATGCGGATTGCCCTTCGCGCGTCTACGGGTGTGGCCGGCGGCCTCCAGGGGCTAGCATGCCGCCAAATCTTGTGTAGGCGGCCTCTTACAAGTCTGGAAGTGTTGTGGCGGTTGCAAACGCCCGACACGCGTGTCCGGGGTGTGCCGCCCCCCTCATGGACGGCGCCGCCGCCGGCACCTGGAGGGGGGAAACGGACGCGTCGGGTCTACACGGAGGGGATCTTGCTGTGGGTCTAGACCGGATGTTGCTCCAAAGTGTTCCTATGGGCTGACCTAACACAACCGGGTGGGGAGGTCCACTGGTCAAAGCCCGTCCGTCCAAAGTCAAAGGGCTGGATCCCGTGGTCAAACGCTACAGGGTTAGGCGGGACGGGGTCAGTAGGGGGTAGCAATGCCACCGGAGCGTCGCATCGGGCCCTCATACATGCGGGGTGGGTGCTGGCATGTCCGAAGAGGCGGGACGCGTCTCCGGGGTATGGCCCCCCCGCTCACGGATGGTGATGACACGGTAGTAGACGTTCTGCGGTAACGATGCGACGTCAATATTACTAAATACTCGGACCGCGATAAAATCATGAGTTTTTTTGCACGACGTGGGCACTTGTGCTATAGGAACGATGGTATTTTTTCATAATTTTTGTTGATGGAGAAGTATCCGAAAAATTCCCTCTACGCGGATTACCCTTCGCGCGTCTACGGCTGTGGCCGGCGGCCTCCGGGGCTAGCATGCCGCCAAATCTTGCGTAGGCGGCCTCTCACAAGTCTGGAAGTGTTGTGGCGGTTGCAAACACCCGGCACGCTTGTCTGGGGTGTGCCCCCCCTCACGGACGGCGCCGCCGCCGGCACCTGGAGGGGGGAAACGGACGCGTCGGGTCTACACGGAGGGGATCTTGGTGTGGGTCTGGCCCGGATGTTGCTCCAAAGTGTTCCTATGGGCTGACCTAACACAACCGGGTGGAGAGGTCCACTGGTCAAAGAGCGTCCGTGCAAAGTCAAAGGGCTAGATCCCGTGGTCAGACGCTACAGAGTTAGGCGGGACGGGGGCACTGGGGGGAGCAATGCCACCGGAGCGTCGCACCGGGCCCTCATACATGCGGTGTGGTGTGGTGGCATGTCCGAAGAGGCGGGACGCGTCTCCGGGGCATGGCCCCCCCTCAGGGACGGCGATGACACGGTAGTAGACGTTCTGCGGTAACGATGCGGCGTCAATATTACTAAATACTCGGACCGCGATAAAATCATTAGTTTTTTTACACGACGTGGGCACATGTGCTATAGGAACGATGGTATTTTTTCATAATTTTTGGTGATGGAGAAGTATCCGAAAAATTCCCTCTACGCGGATTGCCATTCGCGCGTCTACGGCTGTGGCCGGCGGCCTCCGGGGGCTAGCATGCCGCCAAATCTTGTGTAGGCGGCCTCTTACAAGTCTGGAAGTGTTGTGGCGGTTGCAAACGCTCGACACGCGTGTCCGGGGTGTGCCGCCCCCCTCACGGACGGCGCCGCCGCCGGCACCTGGAGGGGGGAAACGGACGCGTCGGGTCTACACGGAGGGGATCTTGCTGTGGGTCTGGCCCGGATGTTGCTCCAAAGTGTTCCTATGGGCTGACCTAACACAACCGGATGGGTAGGTCCACTAGTCAAAGCCCGTCCGTGCAAAGTCAAAGGGCTAGATCCCGTGGTGAAACGCTACAGGTTTAGGCGGGACGGGGGCACTGGGGGGTAGCAATGCCACCGGAGCGTCGCACCGGGCCCTCATACATGCGGGGTGGTGTGGTTGCATGTCCGAAGAGGCGGGACGCGTCTCCGGGGCGTGGCCCCCCCTCACGGATGGCGATGACACGGTAGTAGACGTTCTGCGATAACGATGCGGCGTCAATATTACTAAATACTCGGAGCGTGATAAAATCATGAGTTTTTTTGCATGATGTGGGCACATGTGCTATAGGAACGGTGGTATTTTTTCATAATTTTTGGTGATGGAGAAGTATCCGAAAAATTCCCTCTACGCGGATTGCCCTTCGCACGTCTACGGCTGTGGCCGGCGGCCTCCGAGGCTAGCATGCCGCCAAATCTTGCGTAGGCGGCCTCTCACAAGTCTGGAAGTGTTGTGGCGGTTGCAAACGCCCGGCACGCGTGTCCGGGGAGTGCCCCCCTCATGGACGGCGCCGCCGGCGGCACCTGGAGGGGGGAAACGGACGCGTCGGGTCAACACGGAGGGGATCTTGGTGTGGGTCTGGCCCGGATGTTGCTCCAAAGTGTTCCTATGGGCTGATCTAACACAACCGGGTGGGGAGGTCCACTGGTCAAACCCCGTCCGTGCAAAGTCAAAGGGCTAGATCCCGTGGTCAAACGCTACAGGGTTAGGCGGGACGGGGGCACTGGGGGTAGCAATGCCACCGGAGCATCGCACCGGGCCCTCATACATGCGGGGTGGTGTGGTGGCATGTCCGAAGAGGCGGGACGCGTCTCTGGGGCGTGCCCCCCCCCTCACGGACGGCGATGACACGGTAGTAGACGTTCCGCGGTAACGATGCGGCGTCAATATTACTAAATACTCGGACCGCGATAAAATCATGAGTTTTTTTGCACGACGTGGGCACATGTGCTATAGGAACGATGGTATTTTTTCATAATTTTTGGTGATGGAGAAGTATCCAAAAAATTCCCTCTACGCGGATTGCCCTTCGCGCCTCTACGGCTGTGGCCGGCGGCCTCCGGGGGCTAGGGTGCCGCCAAATCTTGCGTAGGCGGCCTCTCACAACTCTGGAAGTGTTGTGGCGGTTGCAAACTCCCGGCATGCGTGTCCGGGGTGTGCCTCCCCCCCTCACGGACGGCGCCACCACCGGCACCTGGAGGGGGGAAACGGACGCGTCGGGTCTAAACGGAGGGGAACTTGCTGTGGGTCTGGCCCGGATGTTGCTCCAAAGTGTTCCTATGGGCTGACCTAACACAACCGGGTGGGCAGGTCCACTGGTCAAAGCCCGTCCGTGCAAAGTCAAAGGGCTAGATCCCGTGGTCAAATGCTACAGGGTTAGGCGGGACGGGGTCACTAGGGGGTAGCAATGCCACCGGAGCATCGCATCGGGCCCTCATACATGCGGGGTGGTGTGGTGGCATGTCGAAGAGGTGGGGCGCGTCTCCGGGGTATGCCCCCCCCCTCACGGACGGCGATGACACGGTAGTAGACGTTCTGCGGTAACGATGCGGCGTCAATATTACTAAATACTCGGACCGCGATAAAATCATGAGTTTTTTGCACGACGTGGGCACATGTGCTATAGGAACGATGGTATTTTTTCATAATTTTTGGTGATGGAAAATTATCCGAAAAATTCCCTCTACGCGGATTGCGCTTCGCGCGTCTACGGCTGTGGCCGGCGGCCTCCGGTGGCTAGCATGCCGCCAAATCTTGCGTAGGCAGCCTCTCACAAGTCTGGAAGTGTTGTAGCGGTTGCAAACGCCCGGCACGCGTGTCCGGGTTGTGCCCCCCTCATGGACGCCGCCGCCGCCGGCACCTAGAGGGGGGAAACGGACGCGTCGGGTCAACACGGAGGGGATCTTGCTGTGGGTCTGGCCCGGATGTTGCTCCAAAGTGTTCCTATGGGCTGACCTAACACAACCGGGTGGGGAGGTCCACTGGTCAAAGCCCGTCCGTGCAAAGTCAAATGGCTAGATCCCGTGGTCAAATGCTACAGGGTTAGGCGGGACGGGGGCACTGGGGGTAGCAATGCCACCGGAGCGTCGCACCGGGCCCTCATACATGCGGGGTGGTGTGGTGGCATGTCCGAAGAGGCGGGACGCGTCTCCGGGGCGTGGCCCCCCCTCATGGACGGCGATGACACGGTAGTAGATGTTCTGCGGTAACGATGCGGCGTCGATATTACTAAATACTCGGAGCGCGATAAAATCATGAGTTTTTTTGCACGACGTGGGCACATGTGCTATAGGAATGATGGTATTTTTTCATAATTTTTGGTGATGGAGAAGTATCCGAAAAATTCCCTCTACGCCGATTGCCCTTCGCGCCTCTACGGCTGTGGCCGGCGGCCTCCGAGGGCTAGCATGCCACCAAATCTTGCGTAGGCGGCCTCTCACAAGTCTGGAAGTGTTGTGGTGGTTGCAAATGCCCGGCACGCGTGTGCGGGGTGTGCCCCCCTCACGGACGGCGTCGCCGCCGGCACCTGGAGGGGGGAAACGGACGCGTCCGGTCTACACGGAGGGGATCTTGCTGTGGGTCTGGCCCGGATGTTGCTCCAAAGTGTTCCTATGGGCTGACCTAACACAACCGGGTGGGGAGGTCCACTGGTCAAAGCCCGTCCGTGCAAAGTCAAAGGGCTAGATCCCGTGGTCAAACGCTATAGGGTTAGGCGGGACGGGGGAACTGGGGGTAGCAATGCCACCGGAGCGTCGCACCGGGCCCTCACACATGCGGGGTGGTGTGGTGGCATGTCCGAAGTGGCGGGACGCGTCTCCGGGGAGTGGCCTCCCCTCATGGACGGCGATGACACGGTAGTAGATGTTCTGCGGTAACGATGCGGCGTGAATATTACTACATACTCGGAGCGTGATAAAATCATGAGTTTTTTTGCACGACGTGGGCACATGTGCTATACGAATGATGGTATTTTTTCATAATTTTTGGTGATGGAGAAGTATCCGAAAAATTCCCGCTACGCAGATTGCCCTTCGCGCCTCTACGGTTGTGGCCGGCGGCCTCCGAGGGCTAGCATGCCACCAAATCTTGCGTAGGCGGCCTCTCACAAGTCTGGAAGTGTTGTGGTGGTTGCAAACGCCCGGCACGCGTGTCCGGGGTGTGCCCCCCTCACGGACGGCGTCGCTGCCGGCACCTGGAGGGGGGAAACGGACGCGTCCGGTCTACACGGAGGGGATCTTGCTGTGGGTCTGGCCCGGATGTTGCTCCAAAGTGTTCCTATGGGCCGACCTAACACAACCGGGTGGGGAGGTCCACTGGTCAAAGCCCGTCCGTGCCAAGTCAAAGGGCTAGATCCCGTGGTCAAACGCTACAGGGTTAGGTGGGACGGGGGCACTGGGGGGTAGCAATGCCACCGGAGCATCGCACCGGGCCCTCATACATGCGGGATGGTGTGGTGGCATGTCCGAAGATATGATTTTTCATATAAAAAACTTTTTCATCCGAGTTAGTATGCAAAAGTTATGCCCATTTTTACAAATTTCAGAGAGATTTTGCAAATAAAGTCAAAATTCACATTTGCAAATTTTCCCAACAACTAGACCACATATCACATGAGAAACTTATTTTCTTTTATTTTTTTGACATTTCCATTATTTTCTTTTATTTTTTTTAAAACTGAAAAGGCGATCCACGAAGGGGGGTAGAGTTTGAAAATGGGACCTTTAGTACCGGTTCGTGGCACGAACCGGGACTAAAGGTCTCAACCCCATTAGTCCCGGTTCGTGCCTCAAACTGGGACTAAAGGTCTAACCTTTAGTCCCGGTTGGTGCCACCAACCGGGACTAATGGGCCTCGCACCCTTTAGTCCCGCTTCATGTCTTAAACCGGGACTAATGCCTTAGCCGCACGAACCGGGACCAATGCTCACATTAGTCCCGGTTCTGGACTGAACCGGGACTAATGGGCTGAGCCGGCCTGGACCATAGCCCTGTTTTCTACTAGTGTTTGCGCGTCCACGGCTGTGGCCGGCGGCCTCCGGGGGCTAGCATGCCGCCAAATCTTGCGTAGGCGGCCTCTCACAAGTCTGGAAGTGTTGTGGCGGTGGAAACGCCCGGCACGCGTGTCCGGGGTGTGCCCCCCCCCTCACGGACGGCGCCGCCGCCGGCGCCTGGAGGGGGGAAACGGACGCGTCGGGTCTACACGGACGGGAACTTGCTATGGGTCTGGCCCGGATGTTGCTCCAAAGTGTTCCTATGGGCTGACCTAACACAACCGGCTGGGGAGGTCCACTGGTCAAAGCCCGTCCGTGCAAAGTCAAAGGGCTAGATCCCGTGGTCAAACGCTACAGGGTTAGGCGGGACGGGGTCACTAGGGGGTAGCAATGCCACCGAAGCGTCGCACCGGGCCCTCATACATGCGGTGTGGTGTGGTGGCATGTCCGAAGAGGCGGGACGCGTCTCCGGGGCATGGCCCCCCCTCACGGACGGCGATGACACGGTAGTAGACGTTCTGCGGTAACGATGCGGCGTAAATATTACTAAATACTCGGACCGCGATAAAATCATTAGTTTTTTTACACGACGTGGGCACATGTGCTATAGGAACGATGGTATTATTTCATAATTTTTGGTGATGGAGAAGTATCCGAAAAATTCCCTCTACGCGGATTGCCCTTCGCGTGTCTACGGCTATGGCCGACGGCCTCCGGGGGCTAGCATGCCGCCAAATCTTTTGTAGGCGGCCTCTCACCAGTCTGGAAGTGTTGTGGTGGTTGCAAACGCCCGGCATGCATGTCCGGGGTGTGCCCCCCTCACGGACGGCGTCGCCGCCGGCACCTGGAGGGGGGAAACGGACGCGTCCGGTCTACACGGAGGGGATCTTGCTGTGGGTCTGGCCCGGATGTTGCTCCAAAGTGTTCCTATGGGCTGACCTAACACAACCGGGTGGGGAGGTCCACTGGTCAAAGCCCGTCCGTGCCAAGTCAAAGGGCTAGATCCCGTGGTCAAACGCTACAGGGTTAGGCGGGACGGGGGCACTGGGGGGTAGCAATGCCACCGGAGCATCGCACCGGGCCCTCATACATGCGGGATGGTGTGGTGGCATGTCCGAAGATATGATTTTTCATATAAAAAACTTTTTCATCCGAGTTAGTATGCAAAAGTTATGCCCATTTTTACAAATTTCAGAGAGATTTTGCAAATAAAGTCAAAATTCACATTTGCAAATTTTCCCAACAACTAGACCACATATCACATGAGAAACTTATTTTCTTTTATTTTTTTGACATTTCCATTATTTTCTTTTATTTTTTTTAAAACTGAAAAGGTGATCCATAGAGGGGGGTAGAGTTTGAAAATGGGACCTTTAGTACCGGTTCGTGGCACGAACCGGGACTAAAGATCTCAACCCCATTAGTCCCGGTTCGTGCCTCAAACCGGGACTAAAGGTCTAACCTTTAGTCCCGGTTGGTGCCACCAACCGGGACTAATGGGCCTCGCATCCTTTAGTCCCGGTTCATGTCTTAAACCGGGACTAATGCCTTAGCCGCACGAACCGGGACCAATGCTCACATTAGTCCCGGTTCTGGACTGAACCGGGACTAATGGGCTGAGCCGGCCTGGACCATAGCCCTGTTTTCTACTAGTGTTTGCGCGTCTACGGCTGTGGCCGGCGGCCTCCGGGGGCTAGCATGCCGCCAAATCTTGCGTAGGCGGCCTCTCACAAGTCTGGAAGTGTTGTGGCGGTTGCAAACGCCCGGCACGCGTGTCCGGGGTGTGCCCCCCCCCCTCACGGACGGTGCCGCCGCCGGCACCTGGAGGGGGGAAACGGACGCGTCGGGTCTACACGGACGGGAACTTGCTATGGGTCTGGCCCGGATGTTGCTCCAAAGTGTTCCTATGGGCTGACCTAACACAACCGGCTGGGGAGGTCCACTGGTCAAAGCCCGTCCGTGCAAAGTCAAAGGGCTAGATCCCGTGGTCAAACGCTACAGGGTTAGGCGGGACGGGGTCACTAGGGGGTAGCAATGCCACCGGAGCGTCGCACCGGGCCCTCATACATGCGGTGTGGTGTGGTGGCATGTCCGAAGAGGCGGGACGCGTCTCCGGGGCATGGCCCCCCCTCACGGACGGCGATGACACGGTAGTAGACGTTCTGCGGTAACGATGCGGCGTAAATATTACTAAATACTCGGACCGCGATAAAATCATTAGTTTTTTTACACGACGTGGGCACATGTGCTATAGGAACGATGGTATTTTTTCATAATTTTTGGTGATGGAGAAGTATCCGAAAAATTCCCTCTACGCGGATTGCCCTTCGCGTGTCTACGGCTATGGCCGACGGCCTCCGGGGGCTAGCATGCCGCCAAATCTTTTGTAGGCGGCCTCTCACAAGTCTGGAAGTGTTGTGGTGGTTGCAAACGCCCGGCACGCATGTCCGGGGTGTGCCCCCCTCACGGACGGCGTCGCCGCCGGCACCTGGAGGGGGGAAACGGACGCGTCCGGTCTACACGGAGGGGATCTTGCTGTGGGTCTGGCCCGGATGTTGCTCCAAAGTGTTCCTATGGGCTGACCTAACACAACCGGGTGGGGAGGTCCACTGGTCAAAGCCCGTCCCTGCCAAGTCAAAGGGCTAGATCCCGTGGTCAAACGCTACAGGGTTAGGCGGGACGGGGGCACTGGGGGGTAGCAATGCCACCGGAGCATCGCACCGGGCCCTCATACATGCGGGATGGTGTGGTGGCATGTCCGAAGATATGATTTTTCATATAAAAAACTTTTTCATCCGAGTTAGTATGCAAAAGTTATGCCCATTTTTACAAATTTCAGAGAGATTTTGCAAATAAAGTCAAAATTCACATTTGCAAATTTTCCCAACAACTAGACCACATATCACATGAGAAACTTATTTTCTTTTATTTTTTTGACATTTCCATTATTTTCTTTTATTTTTTTTAAAACTGAAAAGACGATCCACAGAGGTGGGTAGAGTTTGAAAATGGGACCTTTAGTACCGGTTCGTGGCAGGAACCGGGACTAAAGGTATCAACCCCATTAGTCCCGGTTCGTGCCTCAAACCGGGACTAAATGTCTAACCTTTAGTCCCGGTTGGTGCCACCAACCGGGACTAATGGGCCTCGCACCCTTTAGTCCCGGTTCATGTCTTAAACCGGGACTAAAGGGCCCGAGTGAACCGGGACTAATGCCTTAGCCGCACGAACCGGGACCAATGCTCACATTAGTCCCGGTTCTGGACTGAACCGGGACTAATGGGCTGAGCCGGCCTGGACCATAGCCCTGTTTTCTACTAGTGTTTGCGCGTCTACGGCTGTGGCCGGCGGCCTCCGGGGGCTAGCATGCCGCCAAATCTTGCGTAGGCGGCCTCTCACAAGTCTGGAAGTGTTGTGGCGGTTGCAAACGCCCGGCACGCGTCTCCGGGGTGTGCCCCCCCTCACAGACGGCGCCTCCGCCGGCACCTGGAGGGGGGAAACGGACGCGTCGGGTCTACACGGATGGGAACTTGCTATGGGTCTGGCCCGGATGTTGCTCCAAAGGGTTCCTATGGGCTGACCTAACACAACCGGCTGGGGAGGTCCACTGGTCAAAGCCCGTCCGTGCAAAGTCAAAGGGCTAGATCCCGTGGTCAAACGCTACAGGGTAAGGCGGGACGGGGTCACTAGGGGGTAGCAATGCCACCGGAGCGTCGCACCGGGCCCTCATACATGCGGTGTGGTGTGGTGGCATGTCCGAAGAGGCGGGACGCGTCTCCGGGGCATGGCCCCCCCTCACGGACGGCGATGACACGGTAGTAGACGTTCTGCGATAACGATGCGGCGTCAATATTACTAAATACACGACGTGGGCACATGTGCTATAGGAACGATGGTATTTTTTCATAATTTTTTTGATGGAGAAGTATCCGAAAAATTCCCTCTACGCGGATTGCCCTTCGCGCGTCTACGGCTATGGATGATGGCCTCCGGGGGCTAGCATGCCGCCAAATCTTTTGTAGGTGGCCTCTCACAAGTCTGGAAGTGTTGTAGCGGTTGCAAACACCCGGCATGCGTGCCCGGGGTGTGCCCCCCTCATGGACGGCACCGCTGCCGGTACCTGGAGGGGGGAAACGGACCTGTCGGGTCTACACGGAGGGGATCTTGCTGTGGGTCTGGCCCGGATGTTGCTCCAAATTGTTCCTATGTGCTGACCTAACACAACCGGGTGGGGAGGTCCACTGGTCAAAGCCCGTCCGTGCAAAGTCAAAGGGCTAGATCCCGTGGTCAAACGCTACAGGGTTAGGCGGGACGGGGGCACTGGGGGTAGCAATGACACCGGAGCGTCGCACCGGTCCCTCATACATGCGGGGTGGTGCGGTGGCATGTCCGAAGAGGCGGGACGCGTCTCTGGGGCATGGCCCACCCTCACGGATGGCGATGACACGGTAGTAGATGTTCTTTGGTAACGATGCGGCGTCAATATTACTAAATACTTGGAGCGCGATAAAATCATGAGTTTTTTTGCACGACGTGGGCACATGTGCTATACGAATGATGGTATTTTTTTCATAATTTTTGGTGATGGAGAAGTATCCGACATATTCCCTCTACGCGGATTGCCCTTCGCGCCTCTATGGCTGTGGCCGGCGGCCTCCGAGGGCTAGCATGCCGCCAAATCTTGCGTAGGCGGCCTCTCACAAGTCTGGAAGTGTTGTGGTGGTTGCAAACGCCCGGCAAGCGTGTCCGGGGTGTGCCCCCCCCTCACGGACGGCATCGCCGCCGGCACCTGGAGGGGGGAAACAGACGCGTCCGGTCTACACAGAGGGGATCTTGCTGTGGGTCTAGCCCGGATGTTGCTCCAAAGTGTTCCTATGGGCTGACCTAACACAACCGGGTGGGGAGGTCCACTGGTCAAAGCCCGTCTGTGCAAAGTCAAAGGGCTAGATCCCGTGGTCAAACGCTACAGGGTTAGGCGGGACGGGGGCACTGGGGGTAGCAATGCCACCGGAGCATCGCACCGGGCCCTCATACATGCGGGGTGGTGTGGTGGCATGTCTGAAGAGGCGGGACGCGTCTCCGGGGCGTGGCCCCCCCCTCACGGACGGCGATGACACGGTACTAGACGTTCTGCGGTAACGATGCGGCGTCAATATTACTAAATACTCGGAGCGCGATAAAATCATGTGTTTTTTTGCACAACGTGGGCACATGTGCTATAGGAATGATGGTATTTTTTTCATAATTTTTGGTGATGGAGAAGTATCCGAAAAATTCCCTCTACGCAGATTGCCCTTCGCGCCTCTAAGGCTGTGGCCGGCGGCCTCCGAGGGCTAGCATGCCGCCAAATCTTGCGTAGGCGGCCTCTCACAAGTCTGGAAGTGTTGTGGTGGTTGCAAACGCCCGGCACGCGTGTCCGGGGTGTGCCCCCCTCACGGACGGCATCCCCGCCGGCACCTGGAGGGGGGAAACGGACGCGTCCGGTCTACACGGAGGGGATCTTGCTGTGGGTCTGGCCCGGATGTTGCTCCAAAGTGTTCCTATGGGCTGACCTAACACAACCGGGTGGGGAGGTCCACTGGTCAAAGCCCGTCCGTGCAAAGTCATAGGGCTAGATCACGTGGTCAAACGCTACAGGGTTAGGCGGGACGGGGGCACTGGGGGTAGCAATGCCACCGGAGCGTCGCACCGGGCCCTCATATATGCGGGGTGGTGTGGTGGCATGTCTGAAGAGGCGGGACGTGTCTAAGGGGCGTGGGCCCCCCTCACGGACGGCGATGACACGGTAGTAGACATTCTGCAGTAACGATGCGGCGTCAATATTACTAAATACTCGGAGCGCGATGAAATCATGAGTTTTTTTGCACGATGTGGGCACATGTGCTATAGGAATGATGGTATTTTTTCATAATTTTTGGTGATGGAGAAGTATCCGAAAAATTCCCTCTACGCAGATTGCCCTTCGCGCCTCTAGGCTGTGGCCGGCGGCCTCCGAGGGCTATCATGCCGCCAAATCTTGCGTAGGCGGCCTCTCACAAGTCTGGAAAGTGTTGTGGTGGTTGTAAACGCCTGGCACGCATGTCCGGGGTGTGCCCCCCCTCACGGACGGCATCGCCGCCGGCACCTGGAGGGGGGAAACGGACGCGTCCGGTCTACACGGAGGGGATCTTGCTGTGGGTCTGGCCCGGATGTTGCTCCAAAGTGTTCCTATGGGCTGACCTAACGCAACCGGGTGGGGAGGTCCACTGGTCAAAGCCCGTCCGTGCAAAGTCAAAGGGCTAGATCACGTTGTCAAACGCTACAGGGTTAGGCGGGACGGGGGCACTGGGGGTAGCAATGCCACCGGAGCATCGCACTGGGCCCTCATACATGCGGGGTGGTGTGGTGGCATGTCCGAAGAGGCGGGACGCGTCTCCGGGGCGTGGCCCCCCCTCACGGACGGCGATGACACGGTAGTAGACGTTCTGCGGTAACGATGCGGCGTCAATATTACTAAATACTCGGAGCGCGATAAAATCATGAGTTTTTTTGCACGACGTGGGCACATGTGCTATAGGAACGATGGTATTTTTTCATAATTTTTGGTGATGGAGAAGTATCCGAAAAATTCCCTCTACGCGGATTGCCCTTCGCGCGTCTACGGCTTTGGCCGGCGGCCTCCGGGGGCTAGCATGCCGCCAAATCTTGCGTAGGCGGCCTCTTACAAGTCTGGAAGTGTTGTGGCGGTTGCAAACGCCCGGCACGCGTGTCCGGGGTGTGCCCCCCTCACGGACGGCGCCGTCGCCGGCACTTGGAGGGGGGAAACGGACGCGTCGGGTCTACACGGAGGGGATCTTGCTGTGTGTCTCGCCCGGATGTTGCTCCAAAGTGTTCCTATGGGCTGACCTAACACAACCGGGTGGAGAGGTCCACTGGTCAAAGCCCGTCCGTGCAAAGTCAAATGGCTAGATCCCGTGGTCAAACGCTACAGGGTTAGGCGGGACGGGGGCACTGGGGGTAGCAATGCCACCGGAGCATCGCACCGGGCCCTCATACATGCGGGGTGGTGTGGTGGCATGTCCGAAGAGGCGGGACGCGTCTCTGGGGCGTGGCCCCCCCCCCCTCACGGACGGCGATGACACGGTAGTAGACATTCCGCGGTAACGATGCGGCGTCAATATTACTAAATACTCGGACCGCGATAAAATCATGAGTTTTTTTGCACGACATGGGCACATGTGCTATAGGAACGATGGTATTTTTTCATAATTTTTGGTGATGGAGAAGTATCCGAAAAATTCCCTCTACGCGGATTGCCCTTCGCGCCTCTACGGCTGTGGCTCACGGCCTCCGGGGGCTAGCATGCCGCCAAATCTTGCTTAGGCGGCCTCTTACAAGTCTGGAAGTGTTGTGGCGGTTGCAAACGCCCGGCACGCGTGTCCGGGGTGTGCCCCTCTCTCACGGACGGCGCCGCCGCCGGCACCTGGAGGGGGGAAACGGACGCGTCGGGTCTACACGGAGGGGATCTTGCTGTGGGTCTGGCCCGGATGTCGCTCCAAAGTGTTCCTATTGGCTGACCTAACACAACCGGGTGGGGAGGTCCACTGGTCAAACCTCGTCTGTGCAAAGTCAAAGGGCTAGATCCCGTGGTCAAACGCTACAGGGTTAGGCGGGACGGGGGCACTGGGGTAGCAATGCCACCGGAGCATCGCCCCGGGCCCTCAAACATGCGGGGTGGTGTGGTGGCATGTCCGAAGAGGCGGGACGCGTCTCCGGGGCGTGGCCCCCCCCTCACGGACGGTGATGACACGGTAGTAGACGTTCTGCGGTAACGATGTGGCGTCAATATTACTAAATACTCGGAGCGCGATAAAATCATGAGTTTTTTTGCACGACGTTGGCACATGTGCTATAGGAACGATGGTATTTTTTCATAATTTTTGGTGACGGAGAAGTATCTGAAAAATTTCCTCTACGCGGATTGCCCTTCGAGCGTCTATGGCTGTGCCCGGCGGCCTCCGGGGGCTAGCATGCCGCCAAATCTTGCGTAGGAAGCCTCTCACAAGTCTGGAAGTGTTGTGGCGGTTGCAAACGCCCGGCACGCGTGTCCGGGGTGTGCCCCCCTCACGGACGGCGCCGTCGCCGGCACCTGGAGGGGGGAAACGGACGCGTCGGGTCTACACGGAGGGGATCTTGCTGTGGGTCTGGCCCGGATGTTGCTCCAAAGTGTTCCTATGGGCTGACCTAACACAACCGGGTCGGGAGGTCCACTGGTCAAAGCGCATCCGTGCAAAGTCAAAGGGCTAGATCCCGTGGTCAAACGCTACAGGTTTAGGAGGGACGGGGGCACTTGGGGTAGCAATGCCACCGGAGCATCGCACTGGGCCCTCATACATGCGGGGTGGTGTGGTGGCATGTCCGAAGAGGCGGGACGCGTCTCCGGGGCGTGGCCCCCCCCCTCACGGACGGCGATGACACGGTAGTAGACGTTCTGCGGTAACAATGCGGCGTCAATATTACTAAATACTCGGAGCGCGATAAAATCATGAGTTTTTTTGCACGACGTGGGCACATGTGCTATAGGAACGATGGTATTTTTTCATAATTTTTGGTGATGGAGAAGTATCCGAAAAATTCCCTCTACGCGGATTGCCCTTCGCGCGTCTACGGCTGTGGCCGGCGGCCTCCGGGGGCTAGCATGCCGCCAAATCTTGCGTAGGCGGCCTCTTACAAGTCTGGAAGTGTTGTGGCGGTTGCAAACGCCCGGCACGCGTGTCCGGGGTGTGCCCCCCTCACGGACGGCGCCGTCGCCGGCACCTGGAGGGGGGAAACGGACGCGTCGGGTCTACACAGAGGGGATCTTGCTGTGGGTCTCGCCCGGATGTTGCTCCAAAGTGTTCCTATGGGCTGACCTAACACAACCGGGTGGAGAGGTCCATTGGTCAAAGCCCGTCCGTGCAAAGTCAAAGGGCTAGATCCCGTGGTCAAACGCTACAGGGTTAGGCGGGACGGGGGCACTAGGGGTAGCAATGCCACCGGAGCATCGCACCGGGCCCTCATACATGCGGGGTGGTGTGGTGGCATGTCCGAAGAGGCGGGACGCGTCTCTGGGGCGTGGCCCCCCCCTCACGGACGGCGATGACACGGTAGTAGACGTTCCGCGGTAACGATGCGGCGTCAATATTACAAAATACTCGGACCGCAATAAAATCATGAGTTTTTTTGCACGACATGGGCACATGTGCTATAGGAACGATGGTATTTTTTCATAATTTTTGGTGATGGAGAAGTATCCGAAAAATTCCCTCTACGTGGATTGCCCTTCGCGCCTCTACGGCTGTGGCCGGCGGCCTCCGGGGGCTAGCATGCCGCCAAATCTTGCGTAGGAGGCCTCTCACAAGTCTGGAAGTGTTGTGGCGGTTGCAAACGCCCGGCACGCGTGTCCGGGGTGTCCCCCCCCTCACGGACGGTGCCGCCGCCGGCACCTGGAGGGGGGAAACGGACGCGTCGGGTCTACACGGAGGGGATCTTGCTGTGGGTCTGGCCCGGATGTTGCTCCAAAGTGTTCCTATGGGCTGACCTAACACAACCGAGTGGGGAGGTCCACTGGTCAAAACCCGTCTGTGCAAAGTCAAAGGGCTAGATCCCGTGGTAAAACGCTACAGGGTTAGGCGGGACGGGGGCACTGGGGGGTAGCAATGCCACCGGAGCGTCGCACCGGGCCCTCAAACATGCGGGGTGGTGTGGTGGCATGTCCGAAGAGGCGGGACGCGTCTCCGGGGCGTGGCCCCCCCCTCACGGACGGCGATGACACGGTAGTAGACGTTCTGCGGTAACGATGCGGCATCAATATTACTAAATACTCGGACCGCGATAAAATCATGAGTTTTTTTGCACGACGTGGGCACATGTTCTATAGGAACGATGGTATTTTTTCATAATTTTTGGTGATGGAGAAGTATCCGAAAAATTCCCTCTACGCGGATTGCCCTTCGCGCCTCTACGGCTGTGGCTCACGGCCTCCGAGGGCTAGCATGCCGCCAAATCTTGCGTAGGCGGCCTCTTACAAGTCTGGAAGTGTTGTGGCGGTTGCAAACGCCCGGCACGCGTGTCCGGGGTGTGCCCCCCTCTCACGGACGGCGCCGCCGCCGGCACCTGGAGGGGGGGAACAGACGCGTCGGGTCTACACGGAGGGGATCGTGCTATGGGTCTGGCCCGGATGTTGCTCCAAAGTGTTCCTATGGGCTGACCTAACACAACCGGGTGGGGAGGTCCACTGGTCAAAGCCCGTCTGTGCAAAGTCAAAGGGCTAGATCCCGTGGTAAAACGCTACAGGGTTAGGCGGGACGGGGGCACTGGGGGTAGCAATGCCACCGGAGCGTCGCACCGGGCCCTCAAACATGCGGGGTGGTGTGGTGGCATGTCCGAGGAGGCGGGACGCGTCTCCGGGGCGTGCCCCCCCCCCTCACGGACGGCGATGACACGGTAGTAGACGTTCTGCGGTAACGATGTGGCGTCAATATTACTAAATACTCGGAGCGCGATAAAATCATGAGTTTTTTTGCACGACGTGGGCACATGTGCTATAGGAACGATGGTATTTTTTCATAATTTTTGGTGACGGAGAAGTATCTGAAAAATTTCCTCTACGCGGATTGCAATTCGAGCGTCTATGGCTATGGTCGGCGGCCTCCGGGGGCTAGCATGCCGCCAAATCTTGCGTAGGCGGCCTCTCACAAGTCTGGAAGTGTTGTGGCGGTTGCAAACGCCCGGCACGCGTGTCCGGGGTGTGCCCCCCCCCTGACGGACGGCGCCGCCGCCGGCACCTCGAGGGGGGAAACGGACGCGTCGGGTCTACAAGGAGGGGATCTTGCTGTGGGTCTGGCCCGGATGTTGCTCCAAAGTGTTCCTATGGGTTGACCTAACACAACCAGGTGGGGAGGTCCACTGGTCAAAGCCCGTCCGTGCAAAGTCAAAGGGCTAGATCCCGTGGTCAAACGCTACAGGTTTAGGCAGGACGGGGGCACTGGGGGTAGCAATGCCACCAGAGCGTCGCACCGGGCCCCCATACATGCGGGGTGCTGTGGTGGCATGTCCGAAGAGGCAGGACGAGTCTCCGGGGCATGCCCCCCCCTCACGGACGGCGATGACACGATAATAGACGTTTTGCGGTAACGACGCGGCGTCAATATTACTAAATACTCGGACCGCGATAAAATCATTAGTTTTTTTTGCACGACGTGGGCACATGTGCTATAGGAACAATGGTATTTTTTCATAATTTCTGGTGATGGAGAAGTATCCGAAAAATTCCCTCTACGCGGATTGCCCTTCGCGCGTCTACGGCTGTGGCCGGCGGCCTCCGGGGGCTAGCATGCCGCCAAATCTTGCGTAGGCGGCCTCTTACAAGTCTGGAAGTGTTGTGGCGGTTGCAAACGCCCGGCACGCGTGTCCGGGGTGTGCCCCCCCCTCACGGACGGCGTCGCCGCCGGCACCTGGAGGAGGGAAACGGACGTGTCAGGTCTACACGGAGGGGATCTTGCTGTGGGTCTGGCCCGGATGTTGCTCCTAAGTGTTCCTATGGGCTGACCTAACACAACAGGGTGGGGAGGTCCACTGGTCAAAGCCCACCCGTGCAAAGTCAAAGGGCTAGATCCCGTGGTCAAACGCTACTGGGTTAGGCGGGACGGGGGCACTGGGGTAGCAATGCCACCGGAGCGTCGCACCGGGCCCTCATACATGCGGGGTGGTGTGGTGGCATGTCCGAAGAGGCGGGACGCATCTCCGGGGCGTGGCCCCCCCCTCACGAACGGCGATGACAACGTAGTAGACGTTCCGCAGTAACGATGCGGCGTCAATATTACTAAATACTGGGAGCGCGATAAAATCATGAGTTTTTTTGCACAACGTGGGCACATGTGCTATAGGAACGATGGTATTTTTTCATAATTTTTGGTGATGGAGAAGTATCCGAAAAATTCCCTCTACGCGGATTGCCCTTCGCGCGTCTACGGCTATGGCTGGCGGCCTCCGGGGGCTAGCATGCCGCCAAATCTTGCGTAGGCGGCCTCTCACAAGTCTGGAAGTGTTGTGGCGGTTGCAAACGCCCGGCACGCGTGTCCGGGGTGTGCCCCCCCCTCACGGACGGAGCCGCCGCCGGCACCTGGAGGGGGGAAACGGACGCGTCGGGTCTACACGGAGGGGATCTTGCTGTGGGTCTAGCCCGGATGTTGCTCCAAAGTGTTCCTATGGGCTGACCTAACACAACCGGGTGGGGAGGTCCACTGGTCAAAGCCCGTCCGTGCAAAGTCAAAGGGCTAGATCCCATGGTCAAACGCTACAGGTTTAGGCGGGACGGGGGCACTGGGGGTAGCAATGCCACCAGAGCGTCGCACCGGGCCCCCATACATGCGGGGTGCTGTGGTGGCATGTCCGAAGAGGCAGGACGAGTCTCCGGGGCGTGGCCCCCCCCTCACGGACGGCGATGACACGATAGTAGACGTTTTGCGGTAATGACGCGGCGTCAATATTACTAAATACTCGGACCGCGATAAAATCATTAGTTTTTTGCACGACGTGGGCACATGTCCTATAGGAACAATGGTATTTTTTCATAATTTCTGGTGATGGAGAAGTATCCGAAAAATTCCCTCTACGCGGATTGCCCTTCGCGCGTCTACGGCTGTGGCCGGCGGCCTCCGGGGGCTAGCATGCCGCCAAATCTTGTGTAGGCGGCCTCTTACAAGTTTGGAAGTGTTGTGGCGGTTGCAAACGCCCGGCAGGCGTGTCCGGGGTGTTCCCCCCCTCACGGACGGCGCCGCCGCCGGCACCTGGAGGGGGGAAACGGATGCGTTGGGTCTACACGGAGGGGATCTTGCTGTGGGTCTGACCCGGGTGTTGCTCCAAAGTGTTCCTATGGGCTGACCTGACACAACCGGGTGGGGAGGTCCACTGGTCAAAGCCCGTCCGTGCAAAGTCAAAGGGCTAGATCCCGTGGTCAAACATCTACAGGGTTAGGCGGGACGGGGGCACTGGGGGTAGCAATGCCACCGGAGCGTCGCACCGGGCCCTCAAACATGTGGGATGGTGTGGTGGCATGTCCGAAGAGGCGGGACACATCTCCGGGGCGTGCCCCCCCCCTCACGGACGGCGATGACACGTTAGTAGACGTTATGCGGTAACGATGCGGCGTCAATATTACTAAATACTCGGACCGCGATAAAGTCATGAGTTTTTTTGCACAACGTGGGCACATGTGCTATAGGAATGATGGTATTTTTTCATAATTTTTGGTGATGGAGAAGTATCCGAAAAATTCCCTCTACGCGGATTGCCCTTCGCGCCTCCACGGCTATGGCCGGCGGCCTCCGAGGGCTAGCATGCCGCCAAATCTTGGGTAGGCGGCCTCTCACAAGTCTGGAAGTGTTGTGGTGGTTGCAAACGCCCGGCACGCGTGTCCGGGGTGTGCCCCCCTCACGGACGGCGTCGCCGCCGGCACCTGGAGGGGGGAAACGGACGCGTCCGGTCTACACGGAGGGGATCTTGCTGTGGGTCTGGCCCGGATGTTGCTCCAAAGTGTTCCTATGGGCTGACCTAACAAAACCGGGTGGGGAGGTCCACTGGTCAAAGCCCGTCCGTGCAAAGTCAAAGGGCTAGATCCCGTGGTCAAATGCTACAGGGTTAGGTGGGACGGGGGCACTGGGGGGTAGCAATGCCAACGGAGCGTCGCACCGGGCCCTCTTACATGCGGGGTGGTGTGGTGGCATGTCCGAAGAGACGGGACGCGTCTCCGGGGCGTGGCCCCCCTCACGGACGGCGATGACACGGTAGTAGACGTTCTGCGGTAACGATGCGGCGTCAATATTACTAAATACTCGGACCGCGATAAAATCATGAGTTTTTTGCACGACGTGGGCACATGTGCTATAGGAACGATGGTATTTTTTCATAATTTTTGGTGATGGAGAAGTATCTGAAAAATTCCCTCTACGCGGATTGCCCTTCGCGCGTCTAAGGCTGTGGCTGGCGGTCTCCGTGGGCTAGCATGCCGCCAAATCTTGCGTAGGCGGCCTCTCACAAGTCTGGAAGTGTTGTGGCGGTTGCAAACGCCCGGCACGCGTGTCCGGGGTGTGCCCCCCCCTCACGGACGGAGCCGCCGCCGGCACCTGGAGGGGGGAAACGGACGCGTCGGGTCTACACGGAGGGGATCTTGCTGTGGGTCTAGCCCGGATGTTTCTCCAAAGTGTTCCTATGGGCTGACCTAACACAACCGGGTGGGGAGGTCCACTGGTCAAAGCCCGTCCGTGCAAAGTCAAAGGGCTAGATCCCGTGGTCAAACGCTATAGGTTTAGGCGGGACGGGGGCACTGGGGGTAGCAATGCCACCAGAGCGTCGCACCGGGCCCCCATACATGCGGGGTGCTGTGGTGGCATGTCCGAAGAGGCAGGACGAGTCTCCGGGGCGTGGCCCCCCCTCACGGACGGCGATGACACGATAGTAGACGTTTTGCGGTAACGACGCGGCGTCAATATTACAAAATACTCGGAGCGCGATAAAATCATGAGTTTTTTTGCATGACGTGGGCACATGTGCTATAGGAACGATGGTATTTTTGCATAATTTTTGGTGATGGAGAAGTATCCGAAAAATTCCCTCTACGCGGATTGCCCTTCGCGCGTCTACGGCTATGGCCGGCGGCCTCCGGGGGCTAGCATGCCGCCAAATCTTGCGTAGGCGGCCTCTCACAAGTCTGGAAGTGTTGTGGCGGTTGCAAACACCTGGCACGCGTGTCCGGTGTGTGCCCCCCTCACGGACGGCGCCGTCGCCGGCACCTGGAGGGGGGAAACGGACGCGTCGGGTCTACACGGAGGGGATCTTGCTGTGGGTCTGGCCCGGATGTCGCTCCAAAGTGTTCCTATTGGCTGACCTAACACAACCGGGTGGGGAGGTCCACTGGTCAAACCTCGTCTGTGCAAAGTCAAAGGGCTAGATCCCGTGGTCAAACGCTACAGGGTTAGGCGGGACGGGGGCACTGGGGGTAGCAATGCCACCGGAGCGTCGCACCGGGCCCTCATACATGCGCGTGGTGTGGTGGCATGTCCGAAGAGGCGGGACGTGTCTCTGGGGCGTGCCCCCTCCCTCACGGACCGCGATGACACGGTAGTAGACGTTCCGCGGTAACGATGTGGCGTCAATATTACTAAATACTCGGAGCGCGATAAAATCATGAGTTTTTTTGCACGACGTGGGCACATGTGCTATAGGAACGATGGTATTTTTTCATAATTTTTGGTGATGGAGAAGTATCCGAAAAATTCCCTCTACGCGGATTGCCCTTCGCGCGTCTACGGCTCTGGCCGGCGGCCTACGGGGGCTAGCATGCCGCCAAATCTTGCGTAGGCGGCCTCTCACAAGTCTGGAAGTGGTGTGGCGGTTGCAAACGCCCGGCACGCGTGTCCGGGGTGTGCCCCCCCTCACGGACGGCGCCGCCGCCGGCACCTGGAGGGGGAAACGGACGCGTCGGGTCTACACGGAGGGGATCTTGCTGTGGGTCTGGCCCGGATGTTGCTCCAAAGTGTTCCTATGGGCTGACCAAACACAACCGGGTGGGGAGGTCCACTGGTCAAAACCCGTCCGTGCAAAGTCAAAGGGCTAGATCCCGTGGTCAAATGCTACAGGGTTAGGCGGGACGGGGGCACTGGGGTGTAGCAATGCCACCGGAGCGTCGCACCAGGCCCTCATACATGCGGGGTGGTGTGGTGGCATGTCCGAAGAGGCGGGACGCGTCTCCGGGGCGTGCCCCCCCCCCTCACGGACGGCGATGACACGGTAGTAGACGTTCCGCGGTAACGATGTGGCGTCAATATTACTAAATACTCGGAGCACGATAAAATCATGAGTTTTTTTGCACGACGTGGGCACATGTGCTATAGGAACGATGGTATTTTTTCATAATTTTTGGTGATGGAGAAGTATCCGAAAAATTCCCTCTACGCGGATTGCCCTTCGCGCGTCTACGGCTCTGGCCGGCGGCCTCCGGGGGCTAGCATGCCGCCAAATCTTGCGTAGGCCGCCTCTCACAAGTCTGGAAGTGTTGTGGCGGTTGCAAACGCCCGACACGCGTGTCTGGGGTGTGCCCCCCCTCACGGACGGCGCCGCCGCCGGCACCTGGAGGGAGGAAACGGACGCGTCGGGTCCACAAGGAGGGGATCTTGCTGTGGGTCTCGCCCGGATGTTGCTCCAAAGTGTTCCTATGGGCTGACCTAACACAACCGGGGTGGAGAGGTCCACTGGTCAAAGCCCGTCCGTGCAAAGTCAAAGGGCTAGATCCCGTGGTCAAACGCTACAGGGTTAGGCGGGACGGGGGCACTGGGGTGTAGCAATGCCACCGGAGCGTCGCACCAGGCCCTCATACATGCGGGGTGGTGTGGTGGCATGTCCGAAGAGGCGGGACGCGTCTCCGGGGCGTGCCCCCCCCCCTCACGGACGGCGATGACACGGTAGTAGACGTTCCGCGGTAACGATGTGGCGTCAATATTACTAAATACTTGGAGCACGATAAAATCATGAGTTTTTTTGCACGACATGGGCACATGTGCTATAGGAACGATGGTATTTTTTCATAATTTTTGGTGATGGAGAAGTATCCGAAAAATTCCCTCTACGCGGATTGCCCTTCGCGCCTCTACAGTTGTGGCCGGCGGCCTCCGGGGGCTAGCATGCCGCCAAATCTTGCGTAGGCGGCCTCTCACAAGTCTGGAAGTGTTGTGGTGGTTGCAAACGCCCGGCACGCGTGTCCGGGGTGTGCCCCCCATCACGGACGGCGCCGCCGCCGGCACCTAGAGGGGGAAACGGACGCGTCGGGTCTACACGGAGGGGATCTTGCTGTGGGTCTGGCCCCGATGTTGCTCCAAAGTGTTCCTATGGGCTGACCTAACACAACCGGTTGGGGAGGTCCACTGGTCAAAGCCCGTCCGTGCAAAGTCAAAGGGCTAGATCCCGTGGTCAAACGCTACAAGGTTAGGCGGGACGGGGGCACTGGGGGTAGCAATGCCACCGGAGCGTCGCACCGGGCCCTCATACATGCGGGTGGTGTGGTGGCATGTCCAAAGAGGCAGGACGCGTCTCCGGGGCGTGGCCCCCCCCTCACGGACGGCGATGACACGGTAGTAGAAGTTCGGCGGTAACGATGCGGCGTCAATATTACTAAATACTCGGAGCGCGATAAAATCATGAGTTTTTTTGCACGACGTGGGCACATGTGCTATAGGAACGATGGTATTTTTTCATAATTTTTGGTGATGGAGAAGTATCCGAAAAATTCCCTCTACGCGGATAGCCCTTCGCTCGTCTACGGCTGTGGCCGGCGGCCTCCGGGGGCTAGCATGCCGCCAAATCTTGTATAGGCGGCCTCTCACAAGTCTGGAAGTGGTGTGGCGGTTGCAAACGCCCGGCACGCGTGTCCGGGGTGTGCCCCCCCTCACGGACGGCGCCGCCGCCGGCACCTGGAGGGGGAAACGGACGCGTCGGGTCTACACGGAGGGGATCTTGCGGTGGGTCTGGCCCGGATGTTGCTCCAAATTGTTCCTATGGGCTGACCAAACACAACCGGGTGGGGAGGTCCACTGGTCAAAACCCGTCCGTGCAAAGTCAAAGGGCTAGATCCCGTGGTCAAATGCTACAGGGTTAGGCGGGACGGGGGCACTGGGGTGTAGCAATGCCACCGGAGCGTCGCACCAGGCCCTCATACATGCGGGGTGGTGTGGTGGCATGTCCGAAGAGGCGGGACGCGTCTCCGGGGCGTGCCCCCCCCCTCACGGACGGCGATGACACGGTAGTAGACGTCCGCGGTAACGATGTGGCGTCAATATTACTAAATACTCGGAGCACGATAAAATCATGAGTTTTTTTGCACGACGTGGGCACATGTGCTATAGGAACGATGGTATTTTTTCATAATTTTTGGTGATGGAGAAGTATCCGAAAAATTCCCTCTACGCGGATTGCCCTTCGCGCGTCTACGGCTCTGGCCGGCGGCCTCCGGGGGCTAGCATGCCGCCAAATCTTACGTAGGCCGCCTCTCCCAAGTCTGGAAGTGTTGTGGCGGTTGCAAACGCCCGGCACGCGTGTCTGGGGTGTGCCCCCCCTCACGGACGGCGCCGCCGCCGGCACCTGGAGGGAGGAAACGGACGCGTCGGGTCCACAAGGAGGGGATCTTGCTGTGGGTCTCGCCCGGATGTTGCTCCAAAGTGTTCCTATGGGCTGACCTAACACAACCGGGGTGGAGAGGTCCACTGGTCAAAGCCCGTCCGTGCAAAGTCAAAGGGCTAGATCCCGTGGTCAAACGCTACAGGGTTAGGCGGGACGGGGGCACTGGGGTGTAGCAATGCCACCGGAGCGTCGCACCAGGCCCTCATACATGCGGGGTGGTGTGGTGGCATGTCCGAAGAGGCGGGACGCGTCTCCGGGGCGTGCCCCCCCCCCTCACGGACGGCGATGACACGGTAGTAGACGTTCCGCGGTAACGATGTGGCGTCAATATTACTAAATACTTGGAGCACGATAAAATCATGAGTTTTTTTGCACGACATGGGCACATGTGCTATAGGAACGATGGTATTTTTTCATAATTTTTGGTGATGGAGAAGTATCCGAAAAATTCCCTCTACGCGGATTGCCCTTCGCGCCTCTACGGCTGTGGCCGGCGGCCTCCGGGGGCTAGCATGCCGCCAAATCTTGCGTAGGCGGCCTCTCACAAGTCTGGAAGTGCTGTGGTGGTTGCAAACGCCCGGCACGCGTGTCCGGGGTGTGCCCCCAATCACGGACGGCGCCGCCGCCGGCACCTAGAGGGGGAAACGGACGCGTCGGGTCTACACGGAGGGGATCTTGCTGTGGGTCTGGCCCCGATGTTGCTCCAAAGTGTTCCTATGGGCTGACCTAACACAACCGGTTGGGGAGGTCCACTGGTCAAAGCCCGTCCGTGCAAAGTCAAAGGGCTAGATCCCGTGGTCAAACACTATAAGGTTAGGCGGGACGGGGGCACTGGGGGTAGCAATGCCACCGGAGCGTCGCACCGGGACCTCATACATGCGGGGTGGTGTGGTGGCATGTCCGAAGAGGCGGGACGCGTCTCCGGGGCGTGGCCCCCCCCTCACGGACGGTGATGACACGGTAGTAGACGTCCGCGGTAACGATGTGGCGTCAATATTACTAAATACTCGGAGCACGATAAAATCATGAGTTTTTTTGCACGACGTGGGCACATGTGCTATAGGAACGATGGTATTTTTTCAATATTTTTGGTGATGGAGAAGTATCCGAAAAATTCCCTCTACGCGGATTGCCCTTCGCGCCTCTACGGCTGTGGCCGGCGGCCTCCGGGGGCTAGCATGCCGCCAAATCTTGCGTAGGCGGCCTCTCACAAGTCTGGAAGTGCTGTGGTGGTTGCAAACGCCCGGCACGCGTGTCCGGGGTGTGCCCCCAATCACGGACGGCGCCGCCGCCGGCACCTAGAGGGGGAAACGGACGCGTCGGGTCTACACGGAGGGGATCTTGCTGTGGGTCTGGCCCCGATGTTGCTCCAAAGTGTTCCTATGGGCTGACCTAACACAACCGGTTGGGGAGGTCCACTGGTCAAAGCCCGTCCGTGCAAAGTCAAAGGGCTAGATCCCGTGGTCAAACGCTATAAGGTTAGGCGGGACGGGGGCACTGGGGGTAGCAATGCCACCGGAGCGTCGCACCGGGACCTCATACATGCGGGGTGGTGTGGTGGCATGTCCGAAGAGGCGGGACGCGTCTCCGGGGCGTGCCCCCCCCCTCACGGACGGCGATGACACAGTAGTAGAAGTTCTGCGGTAACGATGCGGCGTCAATATTACTAAATACTCGGAGCGCGATAAAATCATGAGTTTTTTTGCACGACGTGGGCACATGTGCTATAGGAACGATGGTATTTTTTCATAATTTTTGGTGATGGAGAAGTATCCGAAAAATTCCCTCTACGCGGATTGCCCTTCGCGCGTCTACGGCTCTGGCCGGCGGCCTCCGGGGGCTAGCATGCCGCCAAATCTTGCGTAGGCGGCCTCTCACAAGTCTGGAAGTGTTGTGGCGGTTGCAAACGCCCGGCACGCGTGTCCGGGGTGTGCCCCCCCTCACGGACGGCGCCGCCGCCGGCACCTGGAGGGGGAAACGGACGCGTCGGGTCTACACGGAGGGGATCTTGCTGTGGGTCTGGCCCGGATGTTGCTCCAAAGTGTTCCTTTGGGCTGACCAAACACAACCGGGTGGGGAGGTCCACTGGTCAAAACCCGTCCGTGCAAAGTCAAAGGGCTAGATCCCGTGGTCAAATGCTACAGGGTTAGGCGGGACGGGGGCACTGGGGTGTAGCAATGCCACCGGAGCGTCGCACCAGGCCCTCATACATGCGGGGTGGTGTGGTGGCATGTCCGAAGAGGCGGGACGCGTCTCCGGGGCGTGCCCCCCCCCTCACGGACGGCGATGACACGGTAGTAGACGTTGCGCGGTAACGATGTGGCGTCAATATTACTAAATACTCGGAGCACGATAAAATCATGAGTTTTTTTGCACGACGTGGGCACATGTGCTATAGGAACGATGGTATTTTTTCATAATTTTTGGTGATGGAGAAGTATCCGAAAAATTCCCTCTACGCGGATTGCCCTTCGCGCCTCTACGGCTGTGGCCGGCGGCCTCCGGGGGCTAGCATGCCGCCAAATCTTGCGTAGGAGGCCTCTCACAAGTCTGGAAGTGCTGTGGTGGTTGCAAACGCCCGGCACGCGTGTCCGGGGTGTGCCCCCAATCACGGACGGCGCCGCCGCCGGCACCTAGAGGGGGAAACGGACGCGTCGGGTCTACACGGAGGGGATCTTGCTGTGGGTCTGGCCCCGATGTTGCTCCAAAGTGTTCCTATGGGCTGACCTAACACAACCGGTTGGGGAGGTCCACTGGTCAAAGCCCGTCCGTGCAAAGTCAAAGGGCTAGATCCCGTGGTCAAACGCTACAAGGTTAGGCGGGACGGGGGCACTGGGGTAGCAATGCCACCGGAGCGTCGCACCGGGACCTCATACATGCGGGGTGGTGTGGTGGCATGTCCGAAGAGGCGGGACGCGTCTCCGGGGCGTGGCCCCCCCCTCACGGACGGCGATGACACGGTAGTAGAAGTTCTGCGGTAACGATGCGGCGTCAATATTACTAAATACTCGGAGCGCGATAAAATCATGAGTTTTTTTGCACGACGTGGGCACATGTGCTATAGGAACGATGGTATTTTTTCATAATTTTTGGTGATGGAGAAGTATCCGAAAAATTCCCTCTACGCGGATTGCCCTTCGCGCGTCTACGGCTCTGGCTGGCGGCCTCCGGGGGCTAGCATGCCGCCAAATCTTGCGTAGGCGGCCTCTCACAAGTCTGGAAGTGTTGTGGCGGTTGCAAACGCCCGGCACGCGTGTCCGGGGTGTGCCCCCCCTCACGGACGGCGCCGCCGCCGGCACCTGGAGGGGGAAACGGACGCGTCGGGTCTACACGGAGGGGATCTTGCTATGGGTCTGGCCCGGATGTTGCTCCAAAGTGTTCCTATGGGCTGACCAAACACAACCGGGTGGGGAGGTCCACTGGTCAAAACCCGTCCGTGCAAAGTCAAAGGGCTAGATCCCGTGGTCAAATGCTACAGGGTTAGGCGAGACGGGGGCACTGGGGTGTAGCAATGCCACCGGAGCGTCGCACCAGGCCCTCATACATGCGGGGTGGTGTGGTGGCATGTCCGAAGAGGCGGGACGCGTCTCCGGGGCGTGCCCCCCCCCCCCCTCACGGACGGCGATGACACGGTAGTAGACGTTCCGCGGTAACGATGTGGCGTCAATATTACAAAATAGTCGGAGCACGATAAAATCATGAGTTTTTTTGCACGACGTGGGCACATGTGCTATAGGAACGATGGTATTTTTTCATAATTTTTGGTGATGGAGAAGTATCCGAAAAATTCCCTCTACGCGGATTGCCCTTCGCGCCTCTACGGCTGTGGCCGGCGGCCTCCGGGGGCTAGCATGCCGCCAAATCTTGCGTAGGCGGCCTCTCACAAGTCTGGAAGTGTTGTCGTGGTTGCAAACGCCCGGCACGCGTGTCCGGGGTGTGCCCCCCATCACGGACGGCGCCGCCGCCGGCACCTAGAGGGGGAAACGGACGCGTCGGGTCTACACGGAGGGGATCTTGCTGTGGGTCTGGCCCCGATGTTGCTCCAAAGTGTTCCTATGGGCTGACCTAACACAACCGGTTGGGGAGGTCCACTGGTCAAAGCCCGTCCGTGCAAAGTCAAAGGGCTAGATCCCGTGGTCAAACGCTACAAGGTTAGGCGGGACGGGGGCACTGGGGGTAGCAATGCCACCGGAGCGTCGCACCGGGCCCTCATACATGCGGGGTGGTGTGGTGGCATGTCTGAAGAGGCGGGACGCGTCTCCGGGGCGTGGCCCCCCCCTCACGGACGGCGATGGCACGGTAGTAGAAGTTCTGCGGTAACGATGCGGCGTCAATATTACTAAATACTCGGAGCGCGATAAAATCATGAGTTTTTTTGCACGACGTGGGCACATGTGCTATACGAACGATGGTATTTTTTCATAATTTTTGGTGATGGAGAAGTATCCGAAAAATTCCCTCTACGCGGATTGCCCTTCGCGCGTCTACGGCTCTGGCCGGCGGCCTCCGGGGGCTAGCATGCCGCCAAATCTTGCGTAGGCGGCCTCTCACAAGTCTGGAAGTGTTGTGGCGGTTGCAAACGCCCGGCACGCGTGTCCGGGGTGTGCCCCCCCTCACGGATAGCGCCGCCGTCGGCACCTTGAGGGGGGAAACGGACGCGTCGGGTCTACACGGAGGGGATCTTGCTGTGGGTCTGGCCCGGATGTTGCTCCAAAGTGTTCCTATGGGCTGACCTAACACAACCGGGTGGGGAGGTCCACTGGTCAAAGCCCGTCCGTGCAAAGTCAAAGGGCTAGATGCCGTGGTCAAAAGCTACAGGGTTAGGCGGGACGAGGGCACTGGGGTGTAGCAATGCCACCGGAGCATCGCACCGGGCCCTCATACATGCGGGGTGGTGTGGTGGCATGTCCGAAGAGGCGGGACGCGTCTCCGGGGCGTGGCCCCCCCTCACGGACGGCGATGACACGGTAGTAGACGTTCTGCGGTAACGATGCGGCGTCAATATTACTAAATACTGGGACCGCGATAAAATCATGAGTTTTTTTGCACGACGTGGGCACATGTGCTATAGGAATGATGGTATTTTTTCATAATTTTTGGTGATGGAGAAGTATCCGAACAATTCCCTCTACGCGGATTGCCCTTCGCGCGTCTATGGCTGTGGCCGGCGGCCTCCGGGGGCTAGCATGCCGCCAAATCTTTTGTAGGCGGCCTCTCACAAGTCTGGAAGTGTTGTAGCGGTTGTAAACGCCCGGCACGCGTGCCCGGGGTCTGCCCCCCTCATGGACGGCGCCGCTGCCGGTACCTGCAGGGGGGAAACGGACGCGTCGGATCTACACGGAGGGGATCTTGCTGTGGGTCTGGCCCGGATGTTGCTCCAAAGTGTTCCTATGGGCTCACCTAACACAACCGGGTGGGGAGGTCCACTGGTCAAAGCCCGTCCGTGCAAAGTCAAAGGGCTAGATCCCGTGGTCAAACGCTACAGGGTTAGGCGGGACGGGGGCACTGGGGGGTAGCAATGCCACCGGAGCGTCGCACCGGTCCCTCATACATGCGGGGTGGTGTGGTGGCATGTCCGAAGAGGCGGGACGCGTCTCTGGGGCATGGCCCCCCCTCACGGACGGCGATGACACGGTAGTAGATGTTCTTTGGTAACGATGCGGCGTCAATATTACTAAATACTCAGAGCGCGATAAAATCATGAGTTTTTTTGCACGACGTGGGCACATGTGCTATACGAATGATGGTATTTTTTTCATAATTTTTGGTGATGGAGAAGTATCTGAAAAATTCCCTCTACGCGGATTGCCCTTCGCGCCTCTACGGCTATGGCCGGCGGCCTCCGAGGGCTAGCATGCCGCCAAATCTTGCGTAGGCGGCCTCTCACAAGTCTGGAAGTGTTGTGGTGGTTGCAAACGCCCGGCACGCGTGTCCGGGGTGTGCCCCCCTCACGGACGGCATCGCCGCCGGCACCTGGAGGGGGGAAACGGACGCGTCCGGTCTACACGGAGGGGATCTTGCTGTGGGTCTGGCCCGGATGTTGCTCCAAAGTGTTCCTTTGGGCTGACCTAACACAACCGGGTGGGGAGGTCCACTGGTCAAAACCCGTCCGTGCAAAGTCAAAGGGCTAGATCCCGTGGTCAAATGCTACAGGGTTAGGCGGGACGGGGGCACTGGGGTGTAGCAATGCCACCGGAGCGTCGCACCAGGCCCTCATACATGCGGGGTGGTGTGGTGGCATGTCCGAAGAGGCGGGACGCGTCTCCGGTGCGTGCCCCCCCCTCACGGACGGCGATGACACGGTAGTAGACGTTCCGCGGTAACGATGCGGCGTCAATATTACTAAATACTCGGAGCGCGATAAAATCATGAGTTTTTTTGCACGACGTGGGCACATGTTCTATAGGAACGATGGTATTTTTCATAATTTTTGGTGATGGAGAAGTATCTGAAAAATTCCCTCTACGCGGATTGCCCTTCGCGAGTCTACGGCTGTGGCCGGCGGCCTCCGGGGGCTAGCATGCCGCCAAATCTTGCGTAGGCGGCCTCTCACAAGTCTGGAAGTGTTGTGGCGGTTGCAAACGCCCGGCACGCGTGTCCGGGGTGTGCCCCCCCCTCACGGACGGTGCCGCCGCCGGCACCTGAAGGGGGGAAATGGACGCGTCGGGTCTACACGGAGGGGATCTTGCTGTGCGTCTGGCCCGGATGTTGCTCCAAAGTGTTCCTATGGGCTGACCTAACACAACCGGGTGGGGAGGTCCACTGGTCAAAGCCCGTCCGTGCAAAGTCAAAGGGCTAGATCCTGTGGTCAAACGCTACAGGTTTAGGCGGGACGGGGGCACTGGGGGTAGCAATGCCACCGGAGCATCGCACCGGGCCCTCATACATGCGGGGTGGTGTGGTGGCATGTCCGAAGAGGCGGGACGCGTCTCCGGGGCGTGCCCCCCCCCTCTCGGACGGCGATGACACGGTAGTAGACGTTCTGCGGTAACGATGCGGCGTCAATATTACTAAATACTCGGACCACGATAAAATCATGAGTTTTTTTGCACGACGTGGGCACATGTGCTATAGGAACGATGGTATTTTTTCATAATTTTTGGTGATGGAGAAGTATCCGAAAAATTCCCTCTACGCGGATTGCCCTTCGCGCCTCTACGGCTGTGGCTCACGGCCTCCGGGGGCTAGCATGCCGCCAAATCTTGCGTAGGCGGCCTCTTTCAAGTCTGGAAGTGTTGTGGCGGTTGCAAACGCCCGGCACGCGTGTCCGGGGTGTGCCCCCCCTCTCACGGACGGCGCCGCCGCCGGCACCTGGAGGGGGGAAACGGACGCGTCGGGTCTACACGGAGGGGATCTTGCTATGGGTCTGGCCCGGATGTTGCTCCAAAGTGTTCCTATGGGCTGACCTAACACAACCGGGTGGGGAGGTCCACTGGTCAAAGCCCGTCTGTGCAAAGTCAAAGGGCTAGATCCCGTGGTAAAACGCTACGGGGTTAGGCGGGACGGGGGCACTGGGGGGTAGCAATGACACCGGAGCGTCGCACCGGGCCCTCAAACATACGGGGTGGTGTGGTGGCATGTCCGAAGAGGCGGGACGCGTCTCCGGGGCGTGGCCCCCCCCTCACGGACGGCGATGACACGGTAGTAGACGTTCTGCGGTAACGATGTGGCGTCAATATTACTAAATACTCGGAGCGCGATAAAATCATGAGTTTTTTTGCACGACGTGGGCACATGTGCTATAGGAATGATGGTATTTTTTCATAATTTTTGGTGACGGAGAAGTATCTGAAAAATTTCCTCTACGCGGATTGCCCTTCGAGCGTCTATGGCTGTGGCCGGCGGCCTCCGGGGGCTAGCATGCCGCCAAATCTTGCGTAGGCGGCCTCTCACAAGTCTGAAAGTGTTGTGGCTGTTGCAAACGCCCGGCACGCGTGTCCGGGGTGTGCCTCCCCCCCCCTCACGGACGGCGCCGCCGCCGGCACCTAGAGGGGGGAAACGGACGCGTCGGGTCTACACGGAGGGGATCTTGCTGTGGGTCTAGCCCGGATGTTTCTCCAAAGTGTTCCCATGGGCTGACCTAACAAAACCGGGTGGGGAGGTCCACTGCTCAAAGCCCGTCCGTGCAAAGTCAAAGGGCTAGATCCCGTGGTCAAACCCTACAGGTTTAGGCGGGACGGGGGCACTGGGGGTAGCAATGCCACCGGAGCGTCGCACCGGGCCCCCATACATGCGGGGTGGTGTGGTGGCATGTCCGAAGAGGCGGGACGCGTCTCCGGGGCGTGGCCCCCCCTCACGGACGGCGATGACACGATAGTAGACGTTCTGCGGTAACGACGCGGCGTCAATATTACTAAATACTCGGACCGCGATAAAATCATTAGTTTTTTTGCACGACGTGGGCACATGTGCTATAGGAACGATGGTATTTTTTCATATTTTTGGTGATGGAGAAGTATCCGAAAAATTCCCTCTACGCGGATTGCCCTTCGCGCGTCTACGGCTGTGGCCGGCGGCCTCCAGGGGTTAGCATGCCGCCAAATCTTGTGTAGGCAGCCTCTTACAAGTCTGGAAGTGTTGTGGCGGTTGCAAACGCCCGGCACGCGTGTCCGGGGTGTTCCCCCCCTCACGGACGGCGCCGCCGCCGGCACCTGGAGGGGGGAAACGGACGCGTTGGGTCTACACGGAGGGGATCTTGCTGTGGGTCTGGCCCGGGTGTTGCTCCAAAGTGTTCCTATGGGCTGACCTAACACAACCGGGTGGGGAGGTCCACTGGTCAAAGCCCGTCCGTGCAAAGTCAAAGGGCTAGATCCCGTGGTCAAACGTTACAGGGTTAGGCGGGACGGGGGCACTGGGGGTAGCAATTCCACCGGAGCGTCGCACCAGGCCCTCAAACATGCGGGATGGTGTGGCGGCATGTCCGAAGAGGCGGGACACGTCTCCGGGGCGTGGCCCCCCCCTCACGGACGGCGATGACACGGTAGTAGACGTTCTGCGGTAACGATGCGGCGTCAATATTACTAAATACTCGGACCATGATAAAATCATGAGTTTTTTTGCACGACGTGGGCACATGTGCTATAGGAATGATGGTATTTTTTCATAATTTTTGGTGATGGAGAAGTATCCGAAAAATTCCCTCTACGCGGATTGCCCTTCGCGCCTCCACGGGTGTGGCCGGCGGCCTCCGAGGGCTAGCATGCCGCCAAATCTTGCGTAGGCGGCCTCTCACAAGTCTGGAAGTGTTGTGGTGGTTGCAAACGCCCGGCACGCGTGTCCGGGGTGTGCCCCCCCTCACGGACGGCGTCGCCGCCGGCACCTGGAGGGGGGAAACGGACGCGTCCGGTCTACACGGAGGGGATCTTGCTGTGGGTCTGGCCCGGATGTTGCTCCAAAGTGTTCCTATGGGCTGACCTAACACAACCGGGTGGGGAGGTCCACTGGTCAAAGCCCGTCCGTGCAAAGTCAAAGGGCTAGATCCCGTGGTCAAATGCTACAGGGTTAGGTGGGACGGGGGCACTGGGGGTAGCAATGCCACCGGAGCGTCGCACCGGGCCCTCATACATGCGGGGTGGTGTGGTGGCATGTCCGAAGAGGCGGGACGCGTCTCTGGGGCGACATGGGCACATGTGCTATAGGAACGATGGTATTTTTTCATAATTTTTGGTGATGGAGAAGTATCCGAAAAATTCCCTCTACGCGGATTGCCCTTCGCGCGTCTACGGCTGTGGCCGGCGGCCTCCGGGGGCTAGCATGCCGCCAAATCATGCGTAGGCGGCCTCTCACAAGTCTGGAAGTGTTGTGGCGGTTGCAAATGCCCGGCACGCGTGTCCGGGGTGTGCCCCCCCTCACGGACGACGCCGCCGCCCGCACCTGGAGGGGGGAAACGGACGCGTCCGGTCTACACGGAGGGGATCTTGCTGTGGGTCTGGCCCGGATGTTGCTCCAAAGTGTTCCTATGGGCTGACCTAACACAACCGGGTGGGGAGGTCCACTGGTCAAAGCCCGTCCGTGCAAAGTCAAAGGGCTAGATCCCGTGGTCAAACGCTACAGGGTTAGGCGGGACGGGGGCACTGGGGGGTAGCAATTGCACCCGAGCGTCGCACCGGGCCCTCATACATGCGGGGTAGTGTGGTGGCATGTCCGAAGAGGCGGGACGCGTCTCCGGGGCGTGGCCCCCCCTCACGGACGGCGATGACACGATAGTAGACGTTCTGCGGTAACGATGCGGCGTCAATATTACTAAATACTCGGACCGCGATAAAATCATGAGTTTTTTTGCACGACGTGGGCACATGTGCTATAGGAACGATGGTATTTTTTCATAATTTTTGGTGATGGAGAAGTATCCGAAAAATTCCCTCTACGCGGATTGCCCTTCGCGCCTCTACGGCTGTGGCTCACGGCCTCCGGGGGCTAGCATGCCGCCAAATCTTGCGTAGGCGGCCTCTTACAAGTCTGGAAGTGTTGTGGCGGTTGCAAACGCCCGGCACGCGTGTCCGGGGTGTGCCCCCCCTCTCACGGATGGCGCCGCCGACGGCACCTGGAGGGGGGAAACGGACGCGTCGGGTCTACACGGAGGGGATCTTGCTATGGGTCTGGCCCGGATGTTGCTCCAAAGTGTTCCTATGGGCTGACCTAACACAACCGGGTGGGGAGGTCCACTGGTCAAAGCCCGTCTGTGGAAAGTCAAAGGGCTAGATCCCGTGGTCAAACGCTACAGGGTTAGGCGGGACGGGGGCACCGAGGGGTAGCAATGGCACCGGAGCGTCGCACCGGGCCCTCAAACATGCGGGGTGGTGTGGTGGCATGTCCGAAGAGGCGGGACGCGTCTCCGGGCGTGCCCCCCCCCTCTCGGACGGCGATGACACGGTAGTAGACGTTCTGCGGTAACGATGCGGCGTCAATATTACTAAATACTCGGACCGCGATAAAATCATGAGTTTTTTTGCACGACGTGGGCACATGTGCTATAGGAACGATGGTATTTTTTCATAATTTTTGGTGATGGAGAAGTATCCGAAAAATTCCCTCTACGCGGATTGCCCTTCGCGCCTCTACGGCTGTGGCTCACGGCCTCCGGGGGCTAGCATGCCGCCAAATCTTGCGTAGGCGGCCTCTTTCAAGTCTGGAAGTGTTGTGGCGGTTGCAAACGCCCGGCACGCGTGTCCGGGGTGTGCCCCCCCTCTCACGGACGGCGCCGCCGCCGGCACCTGGAGGGGGGAAACGGACGCGTCGGGTCTACACGGAGGGGATCTTGCTATGGGTCTGGCCCGGATGTTGCTCCAAAGTGTTCCTATGGGCTGACCTAACACAACCGGGTGGGGAGGTCCACTGGTCAAAGCCCGTCTGTGCAAAGTCAAAGGGCTAGATCCCGTGGTAAAACGCTACAGGGTTTGGCGGGACGGGGGCACTGGGGGTAGCAATAACACCGGAGCGTCGCACCGGGCCCTCAAACATGCGGGGTGGTGTGGTGGCATGTCCGAAGAGGCGGGACGCGTCTCCGGGGCGTGCCCCCCCCCTCACGGACGGCGATGACACGGTAGTAGACGTTCTGCGGTAACGATGTGGCGTCAATATTACTAAATACTCGGAGCGCGATAAACTCATGAGTTTTTTTGCACGACGTGGGCACATGTGCTATAGGAACGATGGTATTTCTTCATAATTTTTGGTGACGGAGAAGTATCTGAAAAATTTCCTCTATGCGGATTGCCCTTCGAGCGTCTATGGCTGTGGCCGGCGGCCTCCGGGGGCTAGCATGCCGCCAAATCTTGCGTAGGCGGCCTCTCACAAGTCTGGAATTGTTGTGGCGGTTGCAAACGCCCGGCAGGCGTGTCCGGGGTGTGCCCCCCCCCTCACGGACGGCGCCGCCGCCGGCACCTGTAGGGGGGAAACGGACGCGTCGGGTCTACACGGAGGGGATCTTGCTGTGGGTCTGGCCCGGATGTTTCTCCAAAGTGTTCCTATGGGCTGACATAACACAACCGGGTGGGGAGGTCCACTGGTCAAAGCCCGTCCGTGCAAAGTCAAAGGGCTAGATCCCGTGGTCAAACGCTACAGGTTTAGGCGGGACGGGGGCACTGGGGGTAGCAATGCCACCGGAGCGTCGCACCGGGCCCCCATACATGCGGGGTGGTGTGGTGGCATGTCCGAAGAGGCGGGACGCGTCTCCGGGGCGTGGCCCCCCCTCACGGACGGCGATGACACGATAGTAGACGTTCTGCGGTAACGACGCGGCGTCAATATTACTAAATACTCGGACCGCGATAAAATCATGAGTTTTTTGCACGACGTGGGCACATGTGCTATAGGAACGATGGTATTTTTTTCATAATTTTTGGTGATGGAGAAGTATCTGAAAAATTCCCTCTACGCGGATTGCCCTTCGCGCGTCTACGGCTGTGGCTGGCGGCCTCCATGGGCTAGCATGCCGCCAAATCTTGCGTAGGCGGCCTCTCACAAGTCTGGAAGTGTTGTGGCGGTTGCAAACGCCCGGCACGCGTGTCCGGGGTGTGCCCCCCCCCTCACGGATAGCGCCGCCGCCGGCACCAGGAGGGGGGAAACGGACACGTCGGGTCTACACGGAGGGGATCTTGCTGTGGGTCTGGCCCGGATGTTGCTCCAAAGTGTTACTATGGGCTGACCTAACACAACCGGGTGGGGACGTCCACTGGTCAAAGCCCGTCCGTGCAAAGTCAAAGGGCTAGATCCCGTGGTCAAACGCTACAGGTTTAGGCGGGACGGGGGCACTGGGGGTAGCAATGCCACTGGAGCGTCGCACCGGGCCGTCATACATGCGCGTGGTGTGGTGGCATGTCCGAAGAGGCGGGACGCGTCTCCGGGGCATGGCCCCCCCTCACGGACGGCGATGACACGGTAGTAGACGTTATGCGGTAACGATGCAGCGTCAATATTACTAAATACTTGGACCGCGATAAAATCATTAGTTTTTTTGCACGACGTGGCACATGTGCTATAGGAACGATGGTATTTTTTCATAATTTTTGGTGATGGAGAAGTATCCGAAAAATTCCCTCTACGCGGATTGCCCTTCGCGCGTCTACGGCTGTGGCCGGCGGCCTCCGGGGGCTAGCATGCCGCCAAATCATGCGTAGGCGGCCTCTTACAAGTCTGGAAGTGTTGTGGCGGTTGCAAACGCCCGGCACGCGTGTCCGGGGTGTGCCCCCCCTCACGGACGGCGTCGCCGCCGGCACCTGGAGGGGGGAAACGGACGTGTCGGGTCTACACGGAGGGGATCTTGCTGTGGGTCTGGCCCGGATGTTGCTCCAAAGTCTTCCTATGGGCTGACCTAACACAACAGGGTGGGGAAGTCCACTGGTCAAAGCCCATCCGTGCAAAGTCAAAGGGCTAGATCCCGTGGTCAAACGCTACAGGGTTAGGCGGGACGGGGGCACTGGGGGTAGCAATGCCACCGGAGCGTCGCACCGGGCCCTCATACATGCGCGTGGTGTGGTGGCATGTCCGAAGAGGCGGGACGTGTCTCTGGGGCGTGCCCCCCCTCACGGACGGCGATGACACGGTAGTAGACGTTCCGCGGTAACGATGTGGCGTCAATATTACTAAATACTCAGAGCGCGATAAAATCATGAGTTTTTTTGCATGAAGTGGGCACATGTGCTATAGGAACGATGGTATTTTTTCATAATTTTTGGTGATGGAGAAGTATCCGAAAAATTCCCTCTACGCGGATTGCCCTTCGCGCCTCTACGGCTGTGGCCAGCGGCCTCCGGGGGCTAGCATGCCGCCAAATCTTGCGTAGGCGGCCTCTCACAAGTCTGGAAGTGTTGTGGTGGTTGCAAACGCCCGGCACGCGTGTCTGGGGTGTGCCCCCCCTCACGGACGGCGCCGCCGCCGGCACCTGGAGGGGGAAACGGACGCGTCGGGTCTACACGGAGGGGATCTTGCTGTGGGTCTGGCCCGGATGTTGCTCCAAAGTGTTCCTATGGGCTGACCTAACACAACCGGGTGGGGAGGTCCACTGGTCAAACGCCGTCCGTGCAAAGTCAAAGGGCTAGATCCCGTGGTCAAACGCTACAAGGTTAGGCGGGACGGGGGCACTGGGGGTAGCTATGCCACCGGAGCGTCGCACCGGGCCCTCATACATGCGGGGTGGTGTGGTGGCATGTCCGAAGAGGCGGGACGCGTCTCCGGGGCTTGGCCCCCCCTCACGGACGGCGATGACACGGTAGTAGAAGTTCTGCGGTAACGATGCGGCGTCAATATTACTAAATACTCGGAGCGCGATAAAATCATGAGTTTTTTTGCACGACGTTGGCACATGTGCTATAGGAACGATGGTATTTTTTCATAATTATTGGTGATGGAGAAGTATCCAAAAAATTCCCTCTACGCGGATTGCCCTTCGCGCGTCTACGGCTGTGGCCGGCGGCCTCCGGGGGCTAGCATGCCGCCAAATCTTGCGTAGGCGGCCTCTTACAAGTCTGGAAGTGTTGTGGCGGTTGCAAACGCCCGGCACGCGTGTCCGGGGTGTGCCCCCCCCTCACGGACGGCGTCGCCGCCGGCACCTGGAGGGGGAAACGGACGCGTCGGGTCTACACGGAGGGGATCTTGCTGTGGGTCTGGCCCGGATGTTGCTTCAAAGTGTTCCTATGGGCTGACCTAACACAACCGGGTGGGGAGGTCCACTGGTCAAAGCCCGTCCGTGCAAAGTCAAAGGGCTAGATCCCGTGGTCAAACGCTACAGGGTTAGGCGGGACGGGGGCACTGGGGTACCAATGCCACAGGAGCGTCGCACCGGGCCCTCATACATGCGGGGTGGTGTGGTGGCATGTCCGAAGAGGCGGGACACGTCTCCGGGGCGTGCCCCCCCCTCACGGACGGCGATGACACGGTAGTAGACGTTCTGCGGTAACGATGCGGCGTCAATATTACTAAATACTCGGAGCGCGATAAAATCATGAGTTTTTTTGCACGACGTGGGCACATGTGCTATAGGAACGATGGTATTTTTTCATAATTTTTGGTGATGGAGGAGTATCCGAAAAATTCCCTCTACGCGGATTGCCCTTTGCGCGTCTACGGCTGTGGCCGGCGGCCTCCGGGGGCTAGCTTGCCGCCAAATCTTGCGTAGGCTGCATCTCACAAGTCTGGAAGTGTTGTGGCGGTTGCAAACGCCCAGCACGCGTGTCCGGGGTGTGCCCCCCTCACGGACGGCGCCGCCGCCGGCACCTGGAGGGGGGAAACGGACGCGTCGGGTCTACACGGAGGGGATCTTGCTGTGGGTCTGGCCCGGATGTTGCTCCAAAGTGTTCCTATGGGCTGACCAAACACAATCGGGTGGGGAGGTCCACTGGTCAAAGCCTGTCCGTGCAAAGTCAAAGGGCTAGATCCCGTGGTCAAACGCTACAGGGTTAGGCGGGACGGGGGCACTGGGGTGTAGCAATGCCACCGGAGCGTCGCACCGGGCCCTCATACATGCGGGGTGGTGTGGTGGCATGTCCGAAGAGGCGGGACGCGTCTCCGGGGCGTGGCCCCCCCTCACGGACGGCGATGACACGGTAGTAGACGTTCCGCGGTAACGATGTGGCGTCAATATTACTAAATACTCGGAGCGCAATAAAATCATGAGTTCTTTTGCATGACGTGGGCACATGTGCTATAGGAACGATGGTATTTTTTCATAATCTTTGGTGATGGAGAAGTATCCGAAAAATTCCCTCTACGCGGATTGCCCTTCGCGCGTCTACGGCTGTGGCCAGCGGCCTCCGGGGGCTAGCATGCCGCCAAATTTGCGTAGGCGGCCTCTCACAGTCTGGAAGTGTTGTGGCGGTTGCAAACGCCCGGCACGCGTGTCCGGGGTGTGCCCCCCTCACGGACGGCGCCGCCGCCGGCACCTGGAGGGGGAAACGGACGCGTCGGGTCTACACGGAGGGGATCTTGCTGTGGGTTTGGCCCGGATGTTGCTTCAAAGTGTTCCTATGGGCTGACCTAACACAACCGGGTGGGGAGGTCCACTGGTCAAAGCCCGTCCGTGCAAAGTCAAAGGGATAGATCCCGTGGTCAAACGCTACAAGGTAAGGCGGGACGGGGGCACTGGGGGTAGCAATGCCACCGGAGCGTCGCACCGGGCCCTCATACATGCGGGGTGGTGTGGTGGCATGTCCGAAGAGGCGGGACACGTCTCCGGGGCGTGGCCCCCCTCACGGACGGCGATGAAATGGTAGTAGACGTTCTGCGGTAACGATGCGGCGTCAATATTACTAAATACTCGGAGCGCGATAAAATCATGAGTTTTTTTGCATGACGTGGGCACATGTGCTATAGGAACGATGGTATTTTTTATATTTTTTGGTGATGGAGGAGTATCCGAAAAATTCCCTCTACGCGGATTGCCCTTCGCGCGTCTACGGCTCTGGCCGGCGGCCTCCGGGGGCTAGCATGCCGCCAAATCTTGCGTAGGCTGCATCTCACAAGTCTGGAAGTGTTGTGGCGGTTGCAAACGCCCGGCACGCGTGTCCGGGGTGTGCCCCCGTCACGGACGGCGCCGCCGCCGGCACCTGGAGGGGGGAAACGGACGCGTCGGGTCTACACGGAGGGGATCTTGCTGTGGGTCTGGCCCGGATGTTGCTCCAAAGTGTTCCTATGGGCTGACCAAACACAATCGGGTGGGGAGGTCCACTGGTCAAAGCCGGTCCGTGCAAAGTCAAAGGGCTAGATCCCGTGGTCAAACGCTACAAGGTTAGGCGGGACGGGGGCACTGGGGGTAGCTATGCCACCGGAGCGTCGCACCGGGCCCTCATACATGCGGGGTGGTGTGGTGGCATGTCCGAAGAGGCGGGACGCGTCTCCGGGGCTTGGCCCCCCCTCACGGACGGCGATGACACGGTAGTAGAAGTTCTGCGGTAACGATGCGGCGTCAATATTACTAAATACTCGGAGCGCGATAAAATCATGAGTTTTTTTGCACGACATTGGCACATGTGCTATAGGAACGATGGTATTTTTTCATAATTTTTGGTGATGGAGAAGTATCCGAAAAATTCCCTCTACGCGGATTGCCCTTCGCGCGTCTACGGCTGTGGCCGGCGGCCTCCGGGGGCTAGCATGCCGCCAAATCTTGCGTAGGCGGCCTCTTACAAGTCTGGAAGTGTTGTGGCGGTTGCAAACGCCCGGCACGCGTGTCCGGGGTGTGCCCCCCCCTCACGGACGGCGTCGCCGCCGGCACCTGGAGGGGGAAACGGACGCGTCGGGTCTACACGGAGGGGATCTTGCTGTGGGTCTGGCCCGGATGTTGCTTCAAAGTGTTCCTATGGGCTGACCTAACACAACCGGGTGGGGAGGTCCACTGGTCAAAGCCCGTCCGTGCAAAGTCAAAGGGCTAGATCCCGTGGTCAAACGCTACAGGGTTAGGCGGGACGGGGGCACTGGGGTACCAATGCCACAGGAGCGTCGCACCGGGCCCTCATACATGCGGGGTGGTGTGGTGGCATGTCCGAAGAGGCGGGACACGTCTCCGGGGCGTGCCCCCCCCTCACGGACGGCGATGACACGGTAGTAGACGTTCTGCGGTAACGATGCGGCGTCAATATTACTAAATACTCGGAGCGCGATAAAATCATGAGTTTTTTTGCACGACGTGGGCACATGTGCTATAGGAACGATGGTATTTTTTCATAATTTTTGGTGATGGAGGAGTATCCGAAAAATTCCCTCTACGCGGATTGCCCTTCGCGCGTCTACGGCTGTGGCCGGCGGCCTCCGGGGGCTAGCATGCCGCCAAATCTTGCGTAGGCTGCATCTCACAAGTCTGGAAGTGTTGTGGCGGTTGCAAACGCCCGTCACGCGTGTCCGGGGTGTGCCCCCCTCACGGACGGCGCCGCCGCCGGCACCTGGAGGGGGGAAACGGACGCGTCGGGTCTACACGGAGGGGATCTTGCTGTGGGTCTGGCCCGGATGTTGCTCCAAAGTGTTCCTATGGGCTGACCAAACACAATCGGGTGGGGAGGTCCACTGGTCAAAGCCTGTCCGTGCAAAGTCAAAGGGCTAGATCCCGTGGTCAAACGCTACAGGGTTAGGCGGGACGGGGGCACTGGGGTGTAGCAATGCCACCGGAGCGTCGCACCGGGCCCTCATACATGCGCGTGGTGTGGTGGCATGTCCGAAGAGGCGGGACGTGTCTCTGGGGCGTGCCCCCTCCCTCACGGACCGCGATGACACGGTAGTAGACGTTCCGCGGTAACGATGTGGCGTCAATATTACTAAATACTCGGAGCGCGATAAAATCATGAGTTTTTTTGCACGACGTGGGCACATGTGCTATAGGAACGATGGTATTTTTTCATAATTTTTGGTGATGGAGAAGTATCCGAAAAATTCCCTCTACGCGGATTGCCCTTCGCGCGTCTACGGCTCTGGCCGGCGGCCTACGGGGGCTAGCATGCCGCCAAATCTTGCGTAGGCGGCCTCTCACAAGTCTGGAAGTGGTGTGGCGGTTGCAAACGCCCGGCACGCGTGTCCGGGGTGTGCCCCCCCTCACGGACGGCGCCGCCGCCGGCACCTGGAGGGGGAAACGGACGCGTCGGGTCTACACGGAGGGGATCTTGCTGTGGGTCTGGCCCGGATGTTGCTCCAAAGTGTTCCTATGGGCTGACCAAACACAACCGGGTGGGGAGGTCCACTGGTCAAAACCCGTCCGTGCAAAGTCAAAGGGCTAGATCCCGTGGTCAAATGCTACAAGGTTAGGCGGGACGGGGGCACTGGGGTGTAGCAATGCCACCGGAGCGTCGCACCAGGCCCTCATACATGCGGGGTGGTGTGGTGGCATGTCCGAAGAGCCGGGACGCGTCTCCGGGGCGTGCCCCCCCCTCACGGACGGCGATGACACGGTAGTAGACGTTCCGCGGTAACGATGTGGCGTCAATATTACTAAATACTCGGAGCACGATAAAATCATGAGTTTTTTTGGACGACGTGGGCACATGTGCTATAGGAACGATGGTATTTTTTCATAATTTTTGGTGATGGAGAAGTATCCGAAAAATTCCCTCTACGCGGATTGCCCTTCGCGCCTCTACGGCTCTGGCCGGCGGCCTCCGGGGGCTAGCATGCCGCCAAATCTTGCGTAGGCCGCCTCTCACAAGTCTGGAAGTGTTGTGGCGGTTGCAAACGCCCGACACGCGTGTCTAGGGTGTGCCCCCCCTCACGGACGGCGCCGCCGCCGGCACCTGGAGGGAGGAAACGGACGCGTCGGGTCTACAAGGAGGGGATCTTGCTGTGGGTCTCGCCCGGATGTTGCTCCAAAGTGTTCCTATGGGCTGACCTAACACAACCGGGGTGGAGAGGTCCACTGGTCAAAGCCCGTCCGTGCAAAGTCAAAGGGCTAGATCCCGTGGTCAAACGCTACAGGGTTAGGCGGGACGGGGGCACTGGGGGTAGCAATGCCACCGGAGCATCGCACCGGGCCCTCATACATGCGCGTGGTGTGGTGGCATGTCCGAAGAGGCGGGACGTGTCTCTGGGGCGTGCCCCCCCCCCTCACGGACCGCGATGACACGGTAGTAGACGTTCCGCGGTAACGATGTGGCATCAATATTACTAAATACTCGGAGCGCGATAAAATCATGAGTTTTTTTGCACGACGTGGGCACATGTGCTATAGGAACGATGGTATTTTTTCATAATTTTTGGTGATGGAGAAGTATCCGAAAAATTCCCTCTACGCGGATTTCCCTTCGCGCCTCTACGGCTGTGGCCGGCGGCCTCCGGGGGCTAGCATGCCGCCAAATCTTGCGTAGGCGGCCTCTCACAAGTCTGGAAGTGTTGTGGCGGTTGCAAACGCCCGGCACGCGTGTCCGGGGTGTGCCCCCCTCACGGACGGCGCCGTCGCCGGCACCTAGAGGGGGAAACGGACGCGTCGGGTCTACACGGAGGGGATCTTGCTGTGGGTCTGGCCCCGATGTTGCTCCAAAGTGTTCCTATGGGCTGACCTAACACAACCGGTTGGGGAGGTCCACTGGTCAAAAGTCGTCCGTGCAAAGTCAAAGGGCTAGATCCCGTGGTCAAATGCTATAGGGTTAGGCGGGACGGGGGCACTGGGGTGTAGCAATGCCACCGGAGCGTCGCACCAGGCCCTCATACATGCGGGGTGGTGTGGTGGCATGTCCGAAGAGGCGGGACGCGTCTCCGGGGCGTGGCCCCCCCCCCTCACAGATGGCGATGACACGGTAGTAGACGTTCCGCGGTAACGATGTGGCGTCAATATTACTAAATACTCGGAGCACGATAAAATCATGAGTTTTTTTGCACGACGTGGGCACATGTGCTATAGGAACGATGGTATTTTTTCATAATTTTTGGTGATGGAGAAGTATCCGAAAAATTCCCTCTACGCGGATTGCCCTTCGCGCGTCTACGGCTCTGGCCGGCGGCCTCCGGGGGCTAGCATGCCGCCAAATCTTGCGTAGGCCGCCTCTCACAAGTCTGGAAGTGTTGTGGCGGTTGCAAACGCCCGGCACGCGTGTCTGGGGTGTGCCCCCCCTCACGGACGGCGCCGCCGCCGGCACCTGGAGGGAGGAAACGGACGCGTCGGGTCCACAAGGAGGGGATCTTGCTGTGGGTCTCGCCCGGATGTTGCTCCAAAGTGTTCCTATGGGCTGACCTAACACAACCGGGGTGGAGAGGTCCACTGGTCAAAGCCCGTCCGTGCAAAGTCAAAGGGCTAGATCCCGTGGTCAAACGCTACAGGGTTAGGCGGGACGGGGGCACTGGGGTGTAGCAATGCCACCGGAGCGTCGCACCAGGCCCTCATACATGCGGGGTGGTGTGGTGGCATGTCCGAAGAGGCGGGACGCGTCTCCGGGGCGTGCCCCCCCCCCCTCACGGACGGCGATGACACGGTAGTAGACGTTCCGCGGTAACGATGTGGCATCACTATTACTAAATACTCGGAGCGCGATAAAATCATGAGTTTTTTTGCACGACGTGGGCACATGTGCTATAGGAACGATGGTATTTTTTCATAATTTTTGGTGATGGAGAAGTATCCGAAAAATTCCCTCTACGCGGATTTCCCTTCGCGCCTCTACGGCTGTGGCCGGCGGCCTCCGGGGGCTAGCATGCCGCCAAATCTTGCGTAGGCGGCCTCTCACAAGTCTGGAAGTGTTGTGGCGGTTGCAAACGCCCGGCACGCGTGTCCGGGGTGTGCCCCCCTCACGGACGGCGCCGTCGCCGGCACCTAGAGGGGGAAACGGACGCGTCGGGTCTACACGGAGGGGATCTTGCTGTGGGTCTGGCCCCGATGTTGCTCCAAAGTGTTCCTATGGGCTGACCTAACACAACCGGTTGGGGAGGTCCACTGGTCAAAAGTCGTCCGTGCAAAGTCAAAGGGCTAGATCCCGTGGTCAAATGCTATAGGGTTAGGCGGGACGGGGGCACTGGGGTGTAGCAATGCCACCGGAGCGTCGCACCAGGCCCTCATACATGCGGGGTGGTGTGGTGGCATGTCCGAAGAGGCGGGACGCGTCTCCGGGGCGTGGCCCCCCCCCCTCACAGATGGCGATGACACGGTAGTAGACGTTCCGCGGTAACGATGTGGCGTCAATATTACTAAATACTCGGAGCACGATAAAATCATGAGTTTTTTTGCACGACGTGGGCACATGTGCTATAGGAACGATGGTATTTTTTCATAATTTTTGGTGATGGAGAAGTATCCGAAAAATTCCCTCTACGCGGATTGCCCTTCGCGCGTCTACGGCTCTGGCCGGCGGCCTCCGGGGGCTAGCATGCCGCCAAATCTTGCGTAGGCCGCCTCTCACAAGTCTGGAAGTGTTGTGGCGGTTGCAAACGCCCGGCACGCGTGTCTGGGGTGTGCCCCCCCTCACGGACGGCGCCGCCGCCGGCACCTGGAGGGAGGAAACGGACGCGTCGGGTCCACAAGGAGGGGATCTTGCTGTGGGTCTCGCCCGGATGTTGCTCCAAAGTGTTCCTATGGGCTGACCTAACACAACCGGGGTGGAGAGGTCCACTGGTCAAAGCCCGTCCGTGCAAAGTCAAAGGGCTAGATCCCGTGGTCAAACGCTACAGGGTTAGGCGGGACGGGGGCACTGGGGTGTAGCAATGCCACCGGAGCGTCGCACCAGGCCCTCATACATGCGGGGTGGTGTGGTGGCATGTCCGAAGAGGCGGGACGCGTCTCCGGGGCGTGCCCCCCCCCCCCCTCACGGACGGCGATGACACGGTAGTAGACGTTCCGCGGTAACGATGTGGCGTCAGTATTACTAAATACTTGGAGCACGATAAAATCATGAGTTTTTTTGCACGACATGGGCACATGTGCTATAGGAACGATGGTATTTTTTCATAATTTTTGGTGATGGAGAAGTATCCGAAAAATTCCCTCTACGCGGATTGCCCTTCGCGCCTCTACAGTTGTGGCCGGCGGCCTCCGGGGGCTAGCATGCCGCCAAATCTTGCGTAGGCGGCCTCTCACAAGTCTGGAAGTGTTGTGGTGGTTGCAAACGCCCGGCACGCGTGTCCGGGGTGTGCCCCCCATCACGGACGGCGCCGCCGCCGGCACCTAGAGGGGGAAACGGACGCGTCGGGTCTACACGGAGGGGATCTTGCTGTGGGTCTGGCCCCGATGTTGCTCCAAAGTGTTCCTATGGGCTGACCTAACACAACCGGTTGGGGAGGTCCACTGGTCAAAGCCCGTCCGTGCAAAGTCAAAGGGCTAGATCCCGTGGTCAAACGCTACAAGGTTAGGCGGGACGGGGGCACTTGGGGTAGCAATGCCACCGGAGCGTCGCACCGGGCCCTCATACATGCGGGGTGGTGTGGTGGCATGTCCGAAGAGGCAGGACGCGTCTCCGGGGCGTGGCCCCCCCCTCACGGACGGTGATGACACGGTAGTAGAAGTTCGGCGGTAACGATGCGGCGTCAATATTACTAAATACTCGGAGCGCGATAAAATCACGAGTTTTTTTGCACGACGTGGGCACATGTGCTATAGGAACGATGGTATTTTTTCATAATTTTTGGTGATGGAGAAGTATCCGAAAAATTCCCTGTACGCGGATAGCCCTTCGCTCGTCTACGGCTGTGGCCGGCGGCCTCCGGGGGCTAGCATGCCGCCAAATCTTGCATAGGCGGCCTCTCACAAGTCTGGAAGTGGTGTGGCGGTTGCAAACGCCCGGCACGCGTGTCCGGGGTGTGCCCCCCCTCACGGACGGCGCCGCCGCCGGCACCTGGAGGGGGAAACGGACGCGTCGGGTCTACACGGAGGGGATCTTGCGGTGGGTCTGGCCCGGATGTTGCTCCAAATTGTTCCTATGGGCTGACCAAACACAACCGGGTGGGGAGGTCCACTGGTCAAAACCCGTCCGTGCAAAGTCAAAGGGCTAGATCCCGTGGTCAAATGCTACAGGGTTAGGCGGGACGGGGGCACTGGGGTGTAGCAATGCCACCGGAGCGTCGCACCAGGCCCTCATACATGCGGGGTGGTGTGGTGGCATGTCCGAAGAGGCGGGACGCGTCTCCGGGGCGTGCCCCCCCCCTCACGGACGGCGATGACACGGTAGTAGACGTCCGCGGTAACGATGTGGCGTCAATATTACTAAATACTCGGAGCACGATAAAATCATGAGTTTTTTTGCACGACGTGGGCACATGTGCTATAGGAACGATGGTATTTTTTCATAATTTTTGGTGATGGAGAAGTATCCGAAAAATTCCCTCTACGCGGATTGCCCTTCGCGCCTCTACGGCTGTGGCCGGCGGCCTCCGGGGGCTAGCATGCCGCCAAATCTTGCGTAGGCGGCCTCTCACAAGTCTGGAAGTGCTGTGGTGGTTGCAAACGCCCGGCACGCGTGTCCGGGGTGTGCCCCCAATCACGGACGGCGCCGCCGCCGGCACCTAGAGGGGGAAACGGACGCGTCGGGTCTACACGGAGGGGATCTTGCTGTGGGTCTGGCCCCGATGTTGCTCCAAAGTGTTCCTATGGGCTGACCTAACACAACCGGTTGGGGAGGTCCACTGGTCAAAGCCCGTCCGTGCAAAGTCAAAGGGCTAGATCCCGTGGTCAAACGCTGTAAGGTTAGGCGGGACGGGGGCACTAGGGGTAGCAATGCCACCGGAGCGTCGCACCGGGACCTCATACATGCGGGGTGGTGTGGTGGCATGTCCGAAGAGGCGGGACGCGTCTCCGGGGCGTGGCCCCCCCCTCACGGACGGCGATGACACGGTAGTAGACGTCCGCGGTAACGATGTGGCGTCAATATTACTAAATACTCGGAGCACGATAAAATCATGAGTTTTTTTGCACGACGTGGGCACATGTGCTATAGGAACGATGGTATTTTTTCAATATTTTTGGTGATGGAGAAGTATCCGAAAAATTCCCTCTACGCGGATTGCCCTTCGCGCCTCTACGGCTGTGGCCGGCGGCCTCCGGGGGCTAGCATGCCGCCAAATCTTGCGTAGGCGGCCTCTCACAAGTCTGGAAGTGCTGTGGTGGTTGCAAACGCCCGGCACGCGTGTCCGGGGTGTGCCCCCAATCACGGACGGCGCCGCCGCCGGCACCTAGAGGGGGAAACGGACGCGTCGGGTCTACACGGAGGGGATCTTGCTGTGGGTCTGGCCCCGATGTTGCTCCAAAGTGTTCCTATGGGCTGACCTAACACAACCGGTTGGGGAGGTCCACTGGTCAAAGCCCGTCCGTGCAAAGTCAAAGGGCTAGATCCCGTGGTCAAACGCTATAAGGTTAGGTGGGACGGGGGCACTGGGGGTAGCAATGCCACCGGAGCGTCGCACCGGGACCTCATACATGCGGGGTGCTGTGGTGGCATGTCCGAAGAGGCGGGACGCGTCTCCGGGGCGTGGCCCCCCCCTCACGGACGGCGATGACACGGTAGTAGAAGTTCTGCGGTAACGATGCGGCGTCAATATTACTAAATACTCGGAGCGCGATAAAATCATGAGTTTTTTTGCACGACGTGGGCACATGTGCTATAGGAACGATGGTATTTTTTCATAATTTTTGGTGATGGAGAAGTATCCGAAAAATTCCCTCTACGCGGATTGCCCTTCGCGCGTCTACGGCTCTGGCCGGCGGCCTCCGGGGGCTAGCATGCCGCCAAATCTTGCGTAGGCGGCCTCTCACAAGTCTGGAAGTGTTGTGGCGGTTGCAAACGCCCGGCACGCGTGTCCGGGGTGTGCCCCCCCTCACGGACGGCGCCGCCGCCGGCACCTGGAGGGGGAAACGGACGCGTCGGGTCTACACGGAGGGGATCTTGCTGTGGGTCTGGCCCGGATGTTGCTCCAAAGTGTTCCTTTGGGCTGACCAAACACAACCGGGTGGGGAGGTCCACTGGTCAAAACCCGTCCGTGCAAAGTCAAAGGGCTAGATCCCGTGGTCAAATGCTACAGGGTTAGGCGGGACGGGGGCACTGGGGTGTAGCAATGCCACCGGAGCGTCGCACCAGGCCCTCATACATGCGGGGTGGTGTGGTGGCATGTCCGAAGAGGCGGGACGCGTCTCCGGGGCGTGCCCCCCCCCTCACGGACGGCGATGACACGGTAGTAGACGTTCCGCGGTAACGATGTGGCGTCAATATTACTAAATACTCGGAGCACGATAAAATCATGAGTTTTTTTGCACGACGTGGGCACATGTGCTATAGGAACGATGGTATTTTTTCATAATTTTTGGTGATGGAGAAGTATCCGAAAAATTCCCTCTACGCGGATTGCCCTTCGCGCCTCTACGGCTGTGGCCGGCGGCCTCCGGGGGCTAGCATGCCGCCAAATCTTGCGTAGGCGGCCTCTCACAAGTCTGGAAGTGCTGTGGTGGTTGCAAACGCCCGGCACGCGTGTCCGGGGTGTGCCCCCAATCACGGACGGCGCCGCCGCCGGCACCTAGAGGGGGAAATGGACGCGTCGGGTCTACACGGAGGGGATCTTGCTGTGGGTCTGGCCCCGATGTTGCTCCAAAGTGTTCCTATGGGCTGACCTAACACAACCGGTTGGGGAGGTCCACTGGTCAAAGCCCGTCCGTGCAAAGTCAAAGGGCTAGATCCCGTGGTCAAACGCTACAAGGTTAGGCGGGACGGGGGCACTGGGGGTAGCAATGCCACCGGAGCGTCGCACCGGGACCTCATACATGCGGGGTGGTGTGGTGGCATGTCCGAAGAGGCGGGACGCGTCTCCGGGGCGTGGCCCCCCCCTCACGGACGGCGATGACACGGTAGTAGAAGTTCTGCGGTAACGATGCGGCGTCAATATTACTAAATACTCGGAGCGCGATAAAATCATGAGTTTTTTTGCACGACGTGGGCACATGTGCTATAGGAACGATGGTATTTTTTCATAATTTTTGGTGATGGAGAAGTATCCGAAAAATTCCCTCTACGCGGATTGCCCTTCGCGCGTCTACGGCTCTGGCCGGCGGCCTCCGGGGGCTAGCATGCCGCCAAATCTTGCGTAGGCGGCCTCTCACAAGTCTGGAAGTGTTGTGGCGGTTGCAAACGCCCGGCACGCGTGTCCGGGGTGTGCCCCCCCTCACGGACGGCGCCGCCGCCGGCACCTGGAGGGGGAAACGGACGCGTCGGGTCTACACGGAGGGGATCTTGCTGTGGGTCTGGCCCGGATGTTGCTCCAAAGTGTTCCTATGGGCTGACCAAACACAACCGGGTGGGGAGGTCCACTGGTCAAAACCCGTCCGTGCAAAGTCAAAGGGCTAGATCCCGTGGTCAAATGCTACAGGGTTAGGCGGGACGGGGGCACTGGGTGTAGCAATGCCACCGGAGCGTCGCACCAGGCCCTCATACATGCGGGGTGGTGTGGTGGCATGTCCGAAGAGGCGGGACGCGTCTCCGGGGCGTGCCCCCCCCCTCACGGACGGCGATGACACGGTAGTAGACGTTCCGCGGTAACGATGTGGCGTCAATATTACAAAATAGTCGGAGCACGATAAAATCATGAGTTTTTTTGCACGACGTGGGCACATGTGCTATAGGAACGATGGTATTTTTTCATAATTTTTGGTGATGGAGAAGTATCCGAAAAATTCCCTCTACGCGGATTGCCCTTCGCGCCTCTACGGCTGTGGCCAGCGGCCTCCGGGGGCTAGCATGCCGCCAAATCTTGCGTAGGCGGCCTCTCACAAGTCTGGAAGTGCTGTGGTGGTTGCAAACGCCCGGCGCGCATGTCCGGGGTGTGCCCCCAATCACGGACGGCGCCGCCGCCGGCACCTAGAGGGGGAAATGGACGCGTCGGGTCTACACGGAGGGGATCTTGCTGTGGGTCTGGCCCCGATGTTGCTCCAAAGTGTTCCTATGGGCTGACCTAACACAACCGGTTGGGGAGGTCCACTGGTCAAAGCCCGTCCGTGCAAAGTCAAAGGGCTAGATCCCGTGGTCAAACGCTACAAGGTTAGGCGGGACGGGGGCACTGGGGATAGCAATGCCACCGGAGCGTCGCACCGGGACCTCATACATGCGGGGTGGTGTGGTGGCATGTCCGAAGAGGCGGGACGCGTCTCCGGGGCGTGGCCCCCCCCTCACGGACGGCGATGACACGGTAGTAGAAGTTCTGCGGTAACGATGCGGCGTCAATATTACTAAATACTCGGAGCGCGATAAAATCATGAGTTTTTTTGCACGACGTGGGCACATGTGCTATAGGAACGATGGTATTTTTTCATAATTTTTGGTGATGGAGAAGTATCCGAAAAATTCCCTCTACGCGGATTGCCCTTCGCGCGTCTACGGCTCTGGCCGGCGGCCTCCGGGGGCTAGCATGCCGCCAAATCTTGCGTAGGCGGCCTCTCACAAGTCTGGAAGTGTTGTGGCGGTTGCAAACGCCCGGCACGCGTGTCCGGGGTGTGCCCCCCCTCACGGACGGCGCCGCCGCCGGCACCTGGAGGGGGAAACGGACGCGTCGGGTCTACACGGAGGGGATCTTGCTGTGGGTCTGGCCCGGATGTTGCTCCAAAGTGTTCCTATGGGCTGACCAAACACAACCGGGTGGGGAGGTCCACTGGTCAAAACCCGTCCGTGCAAAGTCAAAGGGCTAGATCCCGTGGTCAAATGCTACAGGGTTAGGCGGGACGGGGGCACTGGGTGTAGCAATGCCACCGGAGCGTCGCACCAGGCCCTCATACATGCGGGGTGGTGTGGTGGCATGTCCGAAGAGGCGGGACGCGTCTCCGGGGCGTGCCCCCCCCCTCACGGACGGCGATGACACGGTAGTAGACGTTCCGCGGTAACGATGTGGCGTCAATATTACAAAATAGTCGGAGCACGATAAAATCATGAGTTTTTTTGCACGACGTGGGCACATGTGCTATAGGAACGATGGTATTTTTTCATAATTTTTGGTGATGGAGAAGTATCCGAAAAATTCCCTCTACGCGGATTGCCCTTCGGGCCTCTACGGCTGTGGCCGGCGGCCTCCGGGGGCTAGCATGCCGCCAAATCTTGCGTAGGCGGCCTCTCACAAGTCTGGAAGTGTTGTCGTGGTTGCAAACGCCCGGCACGCGTGTCCGGGGTGTGCCCCCCATCACGGACGGCGCCGCCGCCGGCACCTAGAGGGGGAAACGGACGCGTCGGGTCTACACGGAGGGGATCTTGCTGTGGGTCTGGCCCCGATGTTGCTCCAAAGTGTTCCTATGGGCTGACCTAACACAACCGGTTGGGGAGGTCCACTGGTCAAAGCCCGTCCGTGCAAAGTCAAAGGGCTAGATCCCGTGGTCAAACGCTACAAGGTTAGGCGGGACGGGGGCACTTGGGGTAGCAATGCCACCGGAGCGTCGCACCGGGCCCTCATACATGCGGGGTGGTGTGGTGGCATGTCTGAAGAGGCGGGACGCGTCTCCGGGGCGTGGCCCCCCCCTCACGGACGGCGATGACACGGTAGTAGAAGTTCTGCGGTAACGATGCGGCGTCAATATTACTAAATACTCGGAGCGCGATAAAATCATGAGTTTTTTTGCACAACGTGGGCACATGTGCTATAGGAACGATGGTATTTTTTCATAATTTTTGGTGATGGAGAAGTATCCGAAAAATTCCCTCTACGCGGATTGCCCTTCGCGCGTCTATGGCTCTGGCCGGCGGCCTCCGGGGGCTAGCATGCCGCCAAATCTTGCGTAGGCGGCCTCTCACAAGTCTGGAAGTGTTGTGGCGGTTGCAAACGCCCGGCACGCGTGTCCGGGGTGTGCCCCCCCTCACGGATAGCGCCGCCGTCGGCACCTTGAGGGGGGAAACGGACGCGTCGGGTCTACACGGAGGGGATCTTGCTGTGGGTCTGGCCCGGATGTTGCTCCAAAGTGTTCCTATGGGCTGACCTAACACAACCGGGTGGGGAGGTCCACTGGTCAAAGCCCGTCCGTGCAAAGTCAAAGGGCTAGATGCCGTGGTCAAAAGCTACAGGGTTAGGCGGGACGAGGGCACTGGGGTGTAGCAATGCCACCGGAGCATCGCACCGGGCCCTCATACATGCGGGGTGGTGTGGTGGCATGTCCGAAGAGGCGGGACGCGTCTCCGGGGCGTGGCCCCCCCTCACGGACGGCGATGACACGGTAGTAGACGTTCTGCGGTAACGATGCGGCGTCAATATTACTAAATACTCGGACCGCGATAAAATCATGAGTTTTTTTGCATGACGTGGGCACATGTGCTATAGGAATGATGGTATTTTTTCATAATTTTTGGTGATGGAGAAGTATCCGAACAATTCCCTCTACGCGGATTGCCCTTCGCGCGTCTATGGCTGTGGCCGGCGGCCTCCGGGGGCTAGCATGCCGCCAAATCTTTTGTAGGCGGCCTCTCACAAGTCTGGAAGTGTTGTAGCGGTTGTAAACGCCCGGCACGCGTGCCCGGGGTCTGCCCCCCTCATGGACGGCGCCGCTGCCGGTACCTGGAGGGGGGAAACGGACGCGTCAGATCTACACGGAGGGGATCTTGCTGTGGGTCTGGCCCGGATGTTGCTCCAAAGTGTTCCTATGGGCTCACCTAACACAACCGGGTGGGGAGGTCCACTGGTCAAAGCCCGTCCGTGCAAAGTCAAAGGGCTAGATCCCGTGGTCAAACGCTACAGGGTTAGGCGGGACGGGGGCACTGGGGGGTAGCAATGCCACCGAAGCGTCGCACCGGTCCCTCATACATGCGGGGTGGTGTGGTGGCATGTCCGAAGAGGCGGGACGCGTCTCTGGGGCATGGCCCCCCCTCACGGACGGCGATGACACGGTAGTAGATGTTCTTTGGTAACGATGCGGCGTCAATATTACTAAATACTCAGAGCGCGATAAAATCATGAGTTTTTTTGCACGACGTGGGCACATGTGCTGTACGAATGATGGTATTTTTTTCATAATTTTTGGTGATGGAGAAGTATCTGAAAAATTCCCTCTACGCGGATTGCCCTTCGCGCCTCTACGGCTATGGCCGGCGGCCTCCGAGGGCTAGCATGCCGCCAAATCTTGCGTAGGCGGCCTCTCACAAGTCGGGAAGTGTTGTGGTGGTTGCAAACGCCCGGCACGCGTGTCCGGGGTGTGCCCCCCTCACGGACGGCATCGCCGCCGGCACCTGGAGGGGGGAAACGGACGCGTCCGGTCTACACGGAGGGGATCTTGCTGTGGGTCTGGCCCGGATGTTGCTCCAAAGTGTTCCTATGGGCTGACCTAACACAACCGGGTGGGGAGGTCCACTGGTCAAAACCCGTCCGTGCAAAGTCAAAGGGCTAGATCCCGTGGTCAAATGCTACAGGGTTAGGCGGGACGGGGGCACTGGGGTGTAGCAATGCCACCGGAGCGTCGCACCAGGCCCTCATACATGCGGGGTGGTGTGGTGGCATGTCCGAAGAGGCGGGACGCGTCTCCGAGGCGTGCCCCCCCCTCACGGACGGCGATGACACGGTAGTAGACGTTCCGCGGTAACGATGCGGCGTCAATATTACTAAATACTCGGAGCGCGATAAAATCATGAGTTTTTTTGCACGACGTGGGCACATGTTCTATAGGAACGATGGTATTTTTCATAATTTTTGGTGATGGAGAAGTATCTGAAAAATTCCCTCTACGCGGATTGCCCTTCGCGAGTCTACGGCTGTGGCCGGCGGCCTCCGGGGGCTAGCATGCCGCCAAATCTTGCGTAGGCGGCCTCTCACAAGTCTGGAAGTGTTGTGGCGGTTGCAAACGCCCGGCACGCGTGTCCGGGGTGTGCCCCCCCCTCACGGACGGTGCCGCCGCCGGCACCTGAAGGGGGGAAATGGACGCGTCGGGTCTACACGGAGGGGATCTTGCTGTGCGTCTGGCCCGGATGTTGCTCCAAAGTGTTCCTATGGGCTGACCTAACACAACCGGGTGGGGAGGTCCACTGGTCAAAGCCCGTCCGTGCAAAGTCAAAGGGCTAGATCCTGTGGTCAAACGCTACAGGTTTAGGCGGGACGGGGGCACTGGGGGTAGCAATGCCACCGGAGCATCGCACCGGGCCCTCATACATGCGGGGTGGTGTGGTGGCATGTCCGAAGAGGCGGGACGCGTCTCCGGGGCGTGCCCCCCCCCTCTCGGACGGCGATGACACGGTAGTAGACGTTCTGCGGTAACGATGCGGCGTCAATATTACTAAATACTCGGACCACGATAAAATCATGAGTTTTTTTGCACGACGTGGGCACATGTGCTATAGGAACGATGGTATTTTTTCATAATTTTTGGTGATGGAGAAGTATCCGAAAAATTCCCTCTACGCGGATTGCCCTTCGCGCCTCTACGGCTGTGGCTCACGGCCTCCGGGGGCTAGCATGCCGCCAAATCTTGCGTAGGCGGCCTCTTTCAAGTCTGGAAGTGTTGTGGCGGTTGCAAACGCCCGGCACGCGTGTCCGGGGTGTGCCCCCCCTCTCACGGACGGCGCCGCCGCCGGCACCTGGAGGGGGGAAACGGACGCGTCGGGTCTACACGGAGGGGATCTTGCTATGGGTCTGGCCCGGATGTTGCTCCAAAGTGTTCCTATGGGCTGACCTAACACAACCGGGTGGGGAGGTCCACTGGTCAAAGCCCGTCTGTGCAAAGTCAAAGGGCTAGATCCCGTGGTAAAACGCTACGGGGTTAGGCGGGACGGGGGCACTGGGGGGTAGCAATGACACCGGAGCGTCGCACCGGGCCCTCAAACATACGGGTTGGTGTGGTGGCATGTCCGAAGAGGCGGGACGCGTCTCCGGGGCGTGCCCCCCCCCCTCACGGACGGCGATGACACGGTAGTAGACGTTCTGCGGTAACGATGTGGCGTCAATATTACTAAATACTCGGAGCGCGATAAAATCATGAGTTTTTTTGCACGACGTGGGCACATGTGCTATAGGAATGATGGTATTTTTTCATAATTTTTGGTGACGGAGAAGTATCTGAAAAATTTCCTCTACGCGGATTGCCCTTCGAGCGTCTATGGCTGTGGCCGGCGGCCTCCGGGGGCTAGCATGCCGCCAAATCTTGCGTAGGCGGCCTCTCACAAGTCTGAAAGTGTTGTGGCTGTTGCAAACGCCCGGCACGCGTGTCCGGGGTGTGCCCGCCCCCCTCACGGACGGCGCCGCCGCCGGCACCTGGAGGGGGGAAACGGACGCGTCGGGTCTACACGGAGGGGATCTTGCTGTGGGTCTAGCCCGGATGTTTCTCCAAAGTGTTCCCATGGGCTGACCTAACAAAACCGGGTGGGGAGGTCCACTGGTCAAAGCCCGTCCGTGCAAAGTCAAAGGGCTAGATCCCGTGGTCAAACCCTACAGGTTTAGGCGGGACGGGGGCACTGGGGGTAGCAATGCCACCGGAGCGTCGCACCGGGCCACCATACATGCGGGGTGGTGTGGTGGCATGTCCGAAGAGGCGGGACGCGTCTCCGGGGCGTGGCCCCCCCTCACGGACGGCGATGACACGATAGTAGACGTTCTGCGGTAACGACGCGGCGTCAATATTACTAAATACTCGGACCGCGATAAAATCATTAGTTTTTTTGCACGACGTGGGCACATGTGCTATAGGAACGATGGTATTTTTTCATATTTTTGGTGATGGAGAAGTATCCGAAAAATTCCCTCTACGCGGATTGCCCTTCGCGCGTCTACGGCTGTGGCCGGCGGCCTCCGGGGGTTAGCATGCCGCCAAATCTTGTGTAGGCAGCCTCTTACAAGTCTGGAAGTGTTGTGGCGGTTGCAAACGCCCGGCACGCGTGTCCGGGGTGTTCCCCCCCTCACGGACGGCGCCGCCGCCTGCACCTGGAGGGGGGAAACGGACGCGTTGGGTCTACACGGAGGGGATCTTGCTGTGGGTCTGGCCCGGGTGTTGCTCCAAAGTGTTCCTATGGGCTGACCTAACACAACCGGGTGGGGAGGTCCACTGGTCAAAGCCCGTCCGTGCAAAGTCAAAGGGCTAGATCCCGTGGTCAAACGTTACAGGGTTAGGCGGGACGGGGGCACTGGGGGTAGCAATTCCACCGGAGCGTCGCACCAGGCCCTCAAACATGCGGGATGGTGTGGCGGCATGTCCGAAGAGGCGGGACACATCTCCGGGGCGTGGCCCCCCCCCTCACGGACGGCGATGACGCGGTAGTAGACGTTCTGCGGTAACGATGCGGCGTCAATATTACTAAATACTCGGACCATGATAAAATCATGAGTTTTTTTGCACGACGTGGGCACATGTGCTATAGGAATGATGGTATTTTTTCATAATTTTTGGTGATGGAGAAGTATCCGAAAAATTCCCTCTACGCGGATTGCCCTTCGCGCCTCCACGGCTGTGGCCGGCGGCCTCCGAGGGCTAGCATGCCGCCAAATCTTGCGTAGGCGGCCTCTCACAAGTCTGGAAGTGTTGTGGTGGTTGCAAACGCCCGGCACGCGTGTCCGGGGTGTGCCCCCCCTCACGGACGGCGTCGCCGCCGGCACCTGGAGGGGGGAAACGGACGCGTCCGGTCTACACGGAGGGGATCTTGCTGTGGGTCTGGCCCGGATGTTGCTCCAAAGTGTTCCTATGGGCTGACCTAACACAACCGGGTGGGGAGGTCCACTGGTCAAAGCCCGTCCGTGCAAAGTCAAAGGGCTAGATCCCGTGGTCAAATGCTACAGGGTTAGGTGGGACGGGGGCACTGGGGGTAGCAATGCCACCGGAGCGTCGCACCGGGCCCTCATACATGCGGGGTGGTGTGGTGGCATGTCCGAAGAGGCGGGACGCGTCTCCGGGGCGACATGGGCACATGTGCTATAGGAACGATGGTATTTTTTCATAATTTTTGGTGATGGAGAAGTATCCGAAAAATTCCCTCTACGCGGATTGCCCTTCGCGCGTCTACGGCTGTGGCCGGCGGCCTCCGGGGGCTAGCATGCCGCCAAATCATGCGTAGGCGGCCTCTCACAAGTCTGGAAGTGTTGTGGCGGTTGCAAATGCCCGGCACGCGTGTCCGGGGTGTGCCCCCCCTCACGGACGACGCCGCCGCCCGCACCTGGAGGGGGGAAACGGACGCGTCCGGTCTACATGGAGGGGATCTTGCTGTGGGTCTGGCCCGGATGTTGCTCCAAAGTGTTCCTATGGGCTGACCTAACACAACCGGGTGGGGATGTCCACTGGTCAAAGCCCGTCCGTGCAAAGTCAAAGGGCTAGATCCCGTGGTCAAACGCTACAGGGTTAGGCGGGACGGGGGCACTGGGGGGTAGCAATTGCACCGGAGCGTCGCACCGGGCCCTCATACATGCGGGGTAGTGTGGTGGCATGTCCGAAGAGGCGGGACGCGTCTCCGGGGCGTGGCCCCCCCTCACGGACGGCGATGACACGATAGTAGACGTTCTGCGGTAACGATGCGGCGTCAATATTACTAAATACTCGGACCGCGATAAAATCATGAGTTTTTTTGCACGACGTGGGCACATGTGCTATAGGAACGATGGTATTTTTTCGTAATTTTTGGTGATGGAGAAGTATCCGAAAAATTCCCTCTACGCGGATTGCCCTTCGCGCCTCTACGGCTGTGGCTCACGGCCTCCGGGGGCTAGCATGCCGCTAAATCTTGCGTAGGCGGCCTCTTACAAGTCTGGAAGTGTTGTGGCGGTTGCAAACGCCCGGCACGCGTGTCCGGGGTGTGCCCCCCCTCTCACGGATGGCGCCGCCGCCGGCACCTGGAGGGGGGAAACGGACGCGTCGGGTCTACACGGAGGGGATCTTGCTATGGGTCTGGCCCGGATGTTGCTCCAAAGTGTTCCTATGGGCTGACCTAACACAACCGGGTGGGGAGGTCCACTGGTCAAAGCCCGTCTGTGCAAAGTCAAAGGGCTAGATCCCGTGGTCAAACGCTACAGGGTTAGGCGGGACGGGGGCACCGGGGGGTAGCAATGGCACCGGAGCGTCGCACCGGGCCCTCAAACATGCGGGGTGGTGTGGTGGCATGTCCGAAGAGGCGGGACGCGTCTCCGGGCGTGCCCCCCCCCTCTCGGACGGCGATGACACGGTAGTAGACGTTCTGCGGTAACGATGCGGCGTCAATATTACTAAATACTCGGACCGCGATAAAATCATGAGTTTTTTTGCACGACGTGGGCACATGTGCTATAGGAACGATGGTATTTTTTCATAATTTTTGGTGATGGAGAAGTATCCGAAAAATTCCCTCTACGCGGATTGCCCTTCGCGCCTCTACGGCTGTGGCTCACGGCCTCCGGGGGCTAGCATGCCGCCAAATCTTGCGTAGGCGGCCTCTTTCAAGTCTGGAAGTGTTGTGGCGGTTGCAAACGCCCGGCACGCGTGTCCGGGGTGTGCCCCCCCTCTCACGGACGGCGCCGCCGCCGGCACCTGGAGGGGGGAAACGGACGCGTCGGGTCTACACGGAGGGGATCTTGCTATGGGTCTGGCCCGGATGTTGCTCCAAAGTGTTCCTATGGGCTGATCTAACACAACCGGGTGGGGAGGTCCACTGGTCAAAGCCCGTCTGTGCAAAGTCAAAGGGCTAGATCCCGTGGTAAAACGCTACAGGGTTTGGCGGGATGGGGGCACTGGGGGGTAGCAATAACACCGGAGCGTCGCACCGGGCCCTCAAACATGCGGGGTGGTGTGGTGGCATGTCCGAAGAGGCGGGACGCGTCTCCGGGGCGTGGCCCCCCCCCTCACAGACGGCGATGACACGGTAGTAGACGTTCTGCGGTAACGATGTGGCGTCAATATTACTAAATACTCGGAGCGCGATAAAATCATGAGTTTTTTTGCACGACGTGGGCACATGTGCTATAGGAACGATGGTATTTCTTCATAATTTTTGGTGACGGAGAAGTATCTGAAAAATTTCCTCTATGCGGATTGCCCTTCGAGCGTCTATGGCTGTGGCCGGCGGCCTCCGGGGGCTAGCATGCCGCCAAATCTTGCGTAGGCGGCCTCTCACAAGTCTGGAAGTGTTGTGGCGGTTGCAAACGCCCGGCACGCGTGTCCGGGGTGTGCCCCCCCCTCACGGATAGCGCCGCCGCCGGCACCAGGAGGGGGGAAACGGACACGTCGGGTCTACACGGAGGGGATCTTGCTGTGGGTCTGGCCCGGATGTTGCTCCAAAGTGTTACTATGGGCTGACCTAACACAACCGTGTGGGGACGTCCACTGGTCAAAGCCCGTCCGTGCAAAGTCAAAGGGCTAGATCCCGTGGTCAAACGCTACAGGTTTAGGCGGGACGGGGGCACTGGGGGTAGCAATGCCACTGGAGCGTCACACCGGGCCGTCATACATGCGCGTGGTGTGGTGGCATGTCCGAAGAGGCGGGACGCGTCTCCGGGGCATGGCCCCCCCTCACGGACGGCGATGACACGGTAGTAGACGTTCTGCGGTAACGATGCAGCGTCAATATTACTAAATACTTGGACCGCGATAAAATCATTAGTTTTTTTGCACGACGTGGCACATGTGCTATAGGAACGATGGTATTTTTTCATAATTTTTGGTGATGGAGAAGTATCCGAAAAATTCCCTCTACGCGGATTGCCCTTCGCGCGTCTACGGCTGTGGCCGGCGGCCTCCGGGGGCTAGCATGCCGCCAAATCTTGCATAGGCGGCCTCTTACAAGTCTGGAAGTGTTGTGGCGGTTGCAAACGCCCGGCACGCGTGTCCGGGGTGTGCCCCCCCCTCACGGACGGCGTCGCCGCCGGCACCTGGAGGGGGGAAACGGACGTGTCGGGTCTACACGGAGGGGATCTTGCTGTGGGTCTGGCCCGGATGTTGCTCCAAAGTCTTCCTATGGGCTGACCTAACACAACAGGGTGGGGAAGTCCACTGGTCAAAGCCCATCCGTGCAAAGTCAAAGGGCTAGATCCCGTGGTCAAACGCTACAGGGTTAGGCGGGACGGGGGCACTGGGGGTAGCAATGCCACCGGAGCGTCGCACCGGGCCCTCATACATGCGCGTGGTGTGGTGGCATGTCCGAAGAGGCGGGACGTGTCTCTGGGGCGTGCCCCCCCCCTCACGGACGGCGATGACACGGTAGTAGACGTTCCGCGGTAACGATGTGGCGTCAATATTACTAAATACTCGGAGCGCGATAAAATCATGAGTTTTTTTGCATGAAGTGGGCACATGTGCTATAGGAACGATGGTATTTTTTCATAATTTTTGGTGATGGAGAAGTATCCGAAAAATTCCCTCTACGCGGATTGCCCTTCGCGCCTCTACGGCTGTGGCCGGCGGCCTCCGGGGGCTAGCATGCCGCCAAATATTGCGTAGGCGGCCTCTCACAAGTCTGGAAGTGTTGTGGTGGTTGCAAACGCCCGGCACGCGTGTCTGGGGTGTGCCCCCCCTCACGGACGGCGCCGCCGCCGGCACCTGGAGGGGGAAACGGACGCGTCGGGTCTACACGGAGGGGATCTTGCTGTGGGTCTGGCCCGGATGTTGCTCCAAAGTGTTCCTATGGGCTGACCTAACACAACCGGGTGGGGAGGTCCACTGGTCAAACGCCGTCCGTGCAAAGTCAAAGGGCTAGATCCCGTGGTCAAACGCTACAAGGTTAGGCGGGACGGGGGCACTGGGGGTAGCTATGCCACCGGAGCGTCGCACCGGGCCCTCATACATGCGGGGTGGTGTGGTGGCATGTCCGAAGAGGCGGGACGCGTCTCCGGGGCTTGGCCCCCCCTCACGGACGGCGATGACACGGTAGTAGAAGTTCTGCGGTAACGATGCGGCGTCAATATTACTAAATACTCGGAGCGCGATAAAATCATGAGTTTTTTTGCACGACGTTGGCACATGTGCTATAGGAACGATGGTATTTTTTCATAATTATTGGTGATGGAGAAGTATCCGAAAAATTCCCTCTACGCGGATTGCCCTTCGCGCGTCTACGGCTGTGGCCGGCGGCCTCCGGGGGCTAGCATGCCGCCAAATCTTGCGTAGGCGGCCTCTTACAAGTCTGGAAGTGTTGTGGCGGTTGCAAACGCCCGGCACGCGTGTCCGGGGTGTGCCCACCCCTCACGGACGGCGTCGCCGCCGGCACCTGGAGGGGGAAACGGACGCGTCGGGTCTACACGGAGGGGATCTTGCTGTGGGTCTGGCCCGGATGTTGCTTCAAAGTGTTCCTATGGGCTGACCTAACACAACCGGGTGGGGAGGTCCACTGGTCAAAACCCGTCCGTGCAAAGTCAAAGGGCTAGATCCCGTGGTCAAACGCTACAGGGTTAGGCGGGACGGGGGCACTGGGGTACCAATGCCACAGGAGCGTCGCACCGGGCCCTCATACATGCGGGGTGGTGTGGTGGCATGTCCGAAGAGGCGGGACACGTCTCCGGGGCGTGCCCCCCCCCCTCACGGACGGCGATGACACGGTAGTAGACGTTCTGCGGTAACGATGCGGCGTCAATATTACTAAATACTCGGAGCGCGATAAAATCATGAGTTTTTTTGCACGACGTGGGCACATGTGCTATAGGAACGATGGTATTTTTTCATAATTTTTGGTGATGGAGGAGTATCCGAAAAATTCCCTCTACGCGGATTGCCCTTCGCGCGTCTACGGCTGTGGCCGGCGGCCTCCGGGGGCTAGCATGCCGCCAAATCTTGCGTAGGCTGCATCTCACAAGTCTGGAAGTGTTGTGGCGGTTGCAAACGCCCGGCACGCGTGTCCGGGGTGTGCCCCCCTCACGGACGGCGCCGCCGCCGGCACCTGGAGGGGGGAAACGGACGCGTCGGGTCTACACGGAGGGGATCTTGCTGTGGGTCTGGCCCGGATGTTGCTCCAAAGTGTTCCTATGGGCTGACCAAACACAATCGGGTGGGGAGGTCCACTGGTCAAAGCCTGTCCGTGCAAAGTCAAAGGGCTAGATCCCGTGGTCAAACGCTACAGGGTTAGGCGGGACGGGGGCACTGGGGTGTAGCAATGCCACCGGAGCGTCGCACCGGGCCCTCATACATGCGGGGTGGTGTGGTGGCATGTCCGAAGAGGCGGGACGCGTCTCCGGGGCGTGGTCCCCCCTCACGGACGGCGATGACACGGTAGTAGACGTTCCGCGGTAACGATGTGGCGTCAATATTACTAAATACTCGGAGCGCAATAAAATCATGAGTTCTTTTGCATGACGTGGGCACATGTGCTATAGGAACGATGGTATTTTTTCATAATCTTTGGTGATGGAGAAGTATCCGAAAAATTCCCTCTACGCGGATTGCCCTTCGCGCGTCTACGGCTGTGGCCAGCGGCCTCCGGGGGCTAGCATGCCGCCAAATTTGCGTAGGCGGCCTCTCACAGTCTGGAAGTGTTGTGGCGGTTGCAAACGCCCGGCACGCGTGTCCGGGGTGTGCCCCCCTCACGGACGGCGCCGCCGCCGGCACCTGGAGGGGGAAACGGACGCGTCGGGTCTACACGGAGGGGATCTTGCTGTGGGTCTGGCCCGGATGTTGCTTCAAAGTGTTCCTATGGGCTGACCTAACACAACCGGGTGGGGAGGTCCACTGGTCAAAGCCCGTCCGTGCAAAGTCAAAGGGATAGATCCCGTGGTCAAACGCTACAAGGTAAGGCGGGACGGGGGCACTGGGGGTAGCAATGCCACCGGAGCGTCGCACCGGGCCCTCATACATGCGGGGTGGTGTGGTGGCATGTCCGAAGAGGCGGGACACGTCTCCGGGGCGTGGCCCCCCTCACGGACGGCGATGAAACGGTAGTAGACGTTCTGCGGTAACGATGCGGCGTCAATATTACTAAATACTCGGAGCGCGATAAAATCATGAGTTTTTTTGCATGACGTGGGCACATGTGCTATAGGAACGATGGTATTTTTTATAATTTTTGGTGATGGAGGAGTATCCGAAAAATTCCCTCTACGCGGATTGCCCTTCGCGCGTCTACGGCTCTGGCCGGCGGCCTCCGGGGGCTAGCATGCCGCCAAATCTTGCGTAGGCTGCATCTCACAAGTCTGGAAGTGTTGTGGCGGTTGCAAACGCCCGGCACGCGTGTCCGGGGTGTGCCCCCCTCACGGACGGCGCCGCCGCCGGCACCTGGAGGGGGGAAACGGACGCGTCGGGTCTACACGGAGGGGATCTTGCTGTGGGTCTGGCCCGGATGTTGCTCCAAAGTGTTCCTATGGGCTGACCAAACACAATCGGGTGGGGAGGTCCACTGGTCAAAGCCTGTCCGTGCAAAGTCAAAGGGCTAGATCCCGTGGTCAAACGCTACAAGGTTAGGCGGGACGGGGGCACTAGGGGTAGCTATGCCACCGGAGCGTCGCACCGGGCCCTCATACATGCGGGGTGGTGTGGTGGCATGTCCGAAGAGGCGGGACGCGTCTCCGGGGCTTGGCCCCCCCTCACGGACGGCGATGACACGGTAGTAGAAGTTCTGCGGTAACGATGCGGCGTCAATATTACTAAATACTCGGAGCGCGATAAAATCATGAGTTTTTTTGCACGACGTTGGCACATGTGCTATAGGAACGATGGTATTTTTTCATAATTTTTGGTGATGGAGAAGTATCCGAAAAATTCCCTCTACGCGGATTGCCCTTCGCGCGTCTACGGCTGTGGCCGGCGGCCTCCGGGGGCTAGCATGCCGCCAAATCTTGCGTAGGCGGCCTCTTACAAGTCTGGAAGTGTTGTGGCAGTTGCAAACGCCCGGCACGCGTGTCCGGGGTGTGCCCCCCCCCTCACGGACGGCGTCGCCGCCGGCACCTGGAGGGGGAAACGGACGCGTCGGGTCTACACGGAGGGGATCTTGCTGTGGGTCTGGCCCGGATGTTGCTTCAAAGTGTTCCTATGGGCTGACCTAACACAACCGGGTGGGGAGGTCCACTGGTCAAAGCCCGTCCGTGCAAAGTCAAAGGGCTAGATCCCGTGGTCAAACGCTACAGGGTTAGGCGGGACGGGGGCACTGGGGTACCAATGCCACAGGAGCGTCGCACCGGGCCCTCATACATGCGGGGTGGTGTGGTGGCATGTCCGAAGAGGCGGGACACGTCTCCGGGGCGTGCCCCCCCCTCACGGACGGCGATGACACGGTAGTAGACGTTCTGCGGTAACGATGCGGCGTCAATATTACTAAATACTCGGAGCGCGATAAAATCATGAGTTTTTTTGCACGACGTGGGCACATGTGCTATAGGAACGATGGTATTTTTTCATAATTTTTGGTGATGGAGGAGTATCCGAAAAATTCCCTCTACGCGGATTGCCCTTCGCGCGTCTACGGCTGTGGCCGGCGGCCTCCGGGGGCTAGCATGCCGCCAAATCTTGCGTAGGCTGCATCTCACAAGTCTGGAAGTGTTGTGGCGGTTGCAAACGCCCGGCACACGTGTCCGGGGTGTGCCCCCCTCACGGACGGCGCCGCCGCCGGCACCTGTAGGGGGGAAACGGACGCGTCGGGTCTACACGGAGGGGATCTTGCTGTGGGTCTGGCCCGGATGTTGCTCCAAAGTGTTCCTATGGGCTGACCAAACACAATCGGGTGGGGAGGTCCACTGGTCAAAGCCTGTCCGTGCAAAGTCAAAGGGCTAGATCCCGTGGTCAAACGCTACAGGGTTAGGCGGGACGGGGGCACTGGGGTGTAGCAATGCCACCGGAGCGTCGCACCGGGCCCTCATACATGCGGGGTGGTGTGGTGGCATGTCCGAAGAGGCGGGACGCGTCTCCGGGGCATGGCCCCCCCTCACGGACGGCGATGACACGGTAGTAGACGTTCCGCGGTAACGATGGGGCGTCAATATTACTAAATACTCGGAGCGCAATAAAATCATGAGTTCTTTTGCATGACGTGGGCACATGTGCTATAGGAACGATGGTATTTTTTCATAATCTTTGGTGATGGAGAAGTATCCGAAAAATTCCCTCTACGCGGATTGCCCTTCGCGCGTCTACGGCTGTGGCCAGCGGCCTCCGGGGGCTAGCATGCCGCCAAATTTGCGTAGGCGGCCTCTCACAGTCTGGAAGTGTTGTGGCGGTTGCAAACGCCCGGCACGCGTGTCTGGGGTGTGCCCCCCTCACGGACGGCGCCGCCGCCGGCACCTGGAGGGGGAAACGGACGCGTCGGGTCTACACGGAGGGGATCTTGCTGTGGGTCTGGCCCGGATGTTGCTTCAAAGTGTTCCTATGGGCTGACCTAACACAACCGGGTGGGGAGGTCCACTGGTCAAAGCCCGTCCGTGCAAAGTCAAAGGGATAGATCCCGTGGTCAAACGCTACAAGGTAAGGCGGGACGGGGGCACTTGGGGTAGCAATGCCACCGGAGCGTCGCACCGAGCCCTCATACATGCGGGGTGGTGTGGTGGCATGTCCGAAGATGCGGGACACGTCTCCGGGGCGTGTCCCCCCTCACGGACGGCGATGAAACGGTAGTAGACGTTCTGCGGTAACGATGCGGCGTCAATATTACTAAATACTCGGAGCGCGATAAAATCATGAGTTTTTTTGCATGACGTGGGCACATGTGCTATAGGAACGATGGTATTTTTTATAATTTTTGGTGATGGAGGAGTATCCGAAAAATTCCCTCTACGCGGATTGCCCTTCGCGCGTCTACGGCTCTGGCCGGCGGCCTCCGGGGGCTAGCATGCCGCCAAATCTTGCGTAGGCTGCATCTCACAAGTCTGGAAGTGTTGTGGCGGTTGCAAACGCCCGGCACGCGTGTCCGGGGTGTGCCCCCCTCACGGACGGCGCCGCCGCCGGCACCTGGAGGGGGGAAACGGACGCGTCGGGTCTACACGGAGGGGATCTTGCTGTGGGTCTGGCCCGGATGTTGCTCCAAAGTGTTCCTATGGGCTGACCAAACACAATCGGGTGGGGAGGTCCACTGGTCAAAGCCTGTCCGTGCAAAGTCAAAGGGCTAGATCCCGTGGTCAAACGCTACAGGGTTAGGCGGGACGGGGGCACTGGGGTGTAGCAATGCCACCGGAGCGTCGCACCGGGCCCTCATACATGCGGGGTGGTGTGGTGGCATGTCCGAAGAGGCGGGACGCGTCTCCGGGGCGTGGCCCCCCCTCACGGACGGCGATGACACGGTAGTAGACGTTCCGCGGTAACGATGTGGCGTCAATATTACTAAATACTCGGAGCGCAATAAAATCATGAGTTCTTTTGGATGACGTGGGCACATGTGCTATAGGAACGATGGTATTTTTTTCATAATCTTTGGTGATGGAGAAGTATCCGAAAAATTCCCTCTACGCGGATTGCCCTTCGCGCGTCTACGGCTGTGGCCAGCGGCCTCCGGGGGCTAGCATGCCGCCAAATTTGCGTAGGCGGCCTCTCACAAGTCTGGAAGTGTTGTGTCGGTTGCAAACGCCCGGCACGCGTGTCCGGGGTGTGCCCCCCCTCACGGACGGCGCCACCGCCGGCACCTGGAGGGGGGAAACGGACGCGTCGGGTCTACAAGGTGGGGATCTTGCTGTGGGTCTCGCCCGGATGTTGCTCCAAAGTGTTCCTATGGGCTGACCTAACATAACCGGGTGGAGAGGTCCACTGGTCAAAGCCCGTCCGTGCGAAGTAAAAGGGCTAGATCCCGTGGTCAAATGCTACAGGGTTAGGTGGGACGGGGGCACTGGGGGTAGCAATGCCACCGGAGCGTCACACCGGGCCCTCATACAAGCGGGGTGGTGTGGTGGCATGTGTGAAGAGGCGGGACGCGTCTCCGGGGTGTGGCCCCCCTCACGGACGGCGATGACACGGTAGTAGACGTTCTGCGGTAACGATGCGGCGTCAATATAACTAAATACTCGGAGCGCGATAAAATCATGAGTTTTCTTGCACGACGTGGCACATGTGCTATAGGAACGATGGTATTTTTTCATAATTTTTGGTGATGGGGAAATATCTGAAAAATTCCCTCTACGCGGATTGCCTTCGCGCGTCAACGGCTGTGGCCGGCGGCCTCCGTGGGCTAGCATGCCGCCAAATCTTGCGTAGGCGGCCTCTCACAGTCTGGAAGTGTTGTGGCGGTTGCAAACGCCCGGCACGTGTGTCCGGGGTGTGCCCCCCTCACGGACGGCGCCGCCTCCGGCACCTGGAGGGGGGAAACGGACGCGTCGGGTCTACACGGAGGGGATCTTGCTATGGGTCTGGCCCGGATGTTGCTCCAAAGTGTTCCTATGGGCTGACCTAACACAACCGGGTGGGGAGGTGCACTGGTCAAAGCCCGTCCGTGCAAAGTCAAAGGGCTAGATCCCGTGGTCAAACGCTACAGGGTTAAGCGGGATGGGGGCACTGGGGGTAGCAATGCCACCAGAGCGTCGCACCGGGCCCTCATACATGCGGGGTGGTGTGGTGGCATGTCCGAAGAGGCGGGACGCGTCTCCGGGGCATGGCCCCCCTCACGGACGGCAATGACACGGTAGTAGACGTTCTGCGGTAACGATGCGGCGTCAATATTACTAAATACTCGGAGCGCGATAAAATCATGAGTTTTTTTGCACGACGTGGGCACATGTGCTATAGGAACGATGGTATTTTTTCATAATTTTTGGTGATGGAGAAGTATCCGAAAAATTCCCTCTACGCGGATTGCCCTTCGCGCATCTACGGCTCTGGCCGGCGGCCTACGGGGGCTAGCATGCCGCCAAATCTTGCGTAGGCGGCCTCTCACAAGTCTAGAAGTGGTGTGGCGGTTGCAAACGCCCGGCACGCGTGTCCGGGGTGTGCCCCCCCTCACGGACAGCGCCGCCGCCGGCACCTGGAGGGGGAAACGGACGCGTCGGGTCTACACGGAGGGGATCTTGCTGTGGGTCTGGCCCAGATGTTGCTTCAAAGTGTTCCTATGGGCTGACCTAACACAAACGGGTGGGGAGGTCCACTGGTCAAAGCCCGTCCGTGCAAAGTCAAAGGGATAGATCCCGTGGTCAAACGCTACAAGGTAAGGCGGGACGGGGGCACTGGGGGTAGCAATGCCACCGGAGCATCGCACCGGGCCCTCATACATGCGGGGTGGTGTGGTGGCATGTCCGAAGAGGCGGGACACGTCTCCGGGGCGTGGCCCCCCTCACGGACGGCGATGACACGGTAGTAGACGTTCTGCGGTAACGATGCGGCGTCAATATAACTAAATACTCGGAGCGCGATAAAATCATGAGTTTTCTTGCACGACGTGGCACATGTGCTATAGGAACGATGGTATTTTTTCATAATTTTTGGTGATGGGGAAATATCTGAAAAATTCCCTCTACGCGGATTGCCTTCGCGCGTCAACGGCTGTGGCCGGCGGCCTCCGTGGGCTAGCATGCCGCCAAATCTTGCGTAGGCGGCCTCTCACAGTCTGGAAGTGTTGTGGCGGTTGCAAACGCCCGGCACGTGTGTCCGGGGTGTGCCCCCCTCACGGACGGCGCCGCCTCCGGCACCTGGAGGGGGGAAACGGACGCGTCGGGTCTACACGGAGGGGATCTTGCTATGGGTCTGGCCCGGATGTTGCTCCAAAGTGTTCCTATGGGCTGACCTAACACAACCGGGTGGGGAGGTGCACTGGTCAAAGCCCGTCCGTGCAAAGTCAAAGGGCTAGATCCCGTGGTCAAACGCTACAGGGTTAAGCGGGATGGGGGCACTGGGGGTAGCAATGCCACCAGAGCGTCGCACCGGGCCCTCATACATGCGGGGTGGTGTGGTGGCATGTCCGAAGAGGCGGGACGCGTCTCCGGGGCATGGCCCCCCTCACGGACGGCAATGACACGGTAGTAGACGTTCTGCGGTAACGATGCGGCGTCAATATTACTAAATACTCGGAGCGCGATAAAATCATGAGTTTTTTTACACGACGTGGGCACATGTGCTATAGGAACGATGGTATTTTTTCATAATTTTTGGTGATGGAGAAGTATCCGAAAAATTCCCTCTACGCGGATTGCCCTTCGCGCATCTACGGCTCTGGCCGGCGGCCTACGGGGGCTAGCATGCCGCCAAATCTTGCGTAGGCGGCCTCTCACAAGTCTAGAAGTGGTGTGGCGGTTGCAAACGCCCGGCACGCGTGTCCGGGGTGTTCCCCCCCTCACGGACAGCACCGCCGCCGGCACCTGGAGGGGGAAACGGACGCGTCGGGTCTACACGGAGGGGATCTTGCTGTGGGTCTGGCCCAGATGTTGCTTCAAAGTGTTCCTATGGGCTGACCTAACACAAACGGGTGGGGAGGTCCACTGGTCAAAGCCCGTCCGTGCAAAGTCAAAGGGATAGATCCCGTGGTCAAACGCTACAAGGTAAGGCGGGACGGGGGCACTGGGGGTAGCAATGCCACCGGAGCATCGCACCGGGCCCTCATACATGCGGGGTGGTGTGGTGGCATGTCCGAAGAGGCGGGACACGTCTCCGGGGCGTGGCCCCCCTCACGGACGGCGATGACACGGTAGTAGACGTTCTGCGGTAACGATGCGGCGTCAATATTACTAAATACTCGGAGCGCGATAAAATCATGAGTTTTTTTGCACGACGTGGGCACATGTGCTATAGGAACGATGGTATTTTTTCATAATTTTTGGTGATGGAGAAGTATCCGAAAAATTCCCTCTACGCGGATTGCCCTTTGCGCGTCTACGGCTCTGGCCGGCGGCCTCCGGGGGCTAGCATGCCGCCAAATCTTGCGTAGGCCGCCTCTCACAAGTCTGGAAGTGTTGTGGCGGTTGCAAACGCCCGGCACGCGTGTCCGGGGTGTGCCCCCCTCACGGACGGCGCCGCCGCCGGCACATGGAGGGGGGAAACGGACGCGTCGGGTCTACACGGAGGGGATCTTGCTGTGGGTCTGGCCCGGATGTTGCTCCAAAGTGTTCCTATGGGCTGACCAAACACAACTGGGTGGGGAGGTCCACTGGTCAAAGCCCGTCCGTGCAAAGTCAAAGGGCGAGATCCCGTGGTCAAACGCTACAGGGTTAGGCGGGACGGGGGCACTGGGGTGTAGCAATGCCACCGGAGCGTCGCACCGGGCCCTCATACATGCGGGGTGGTGTGGTGGCATGTCCGAAGAGGCGGGACGCGTCTCCGGGGCGTGGCCCCCCCTCACGGACGGCGATGACACGGTAGTAGACGTTCCGCGGTAACGATGTGGCGTCAATATTACTAAATACTCGGAGCGCAATAAAATCATGAGTTCTTTTGCACGACGTGGGCACATGTGCTATAGGAACGATGGTATTTTTTCATAATTTTTGGTGATGGAGAAGTATCCGAAAAATTCCCTCTACGCGGATTGCCCTTCGCGCGTCTACGGCTGTGGCCAGCGGCCTCCGTGGGCTAGCATGCCGCCAAATTTGCGTAGGCGGCCTCTCACAAGTCTGGAAGTGGTGTGGCGGTTGCAAACGCCCGGCACGCGTGTCCGGGGTGTGCCCCCCCTCACGGACGGCGCCGCTGCCGGCACCTGGAGGGGGGAAACGGACGCGTCGGGTCTACAAGGAGGGGATCTTGCTGTGGGTCTCGCCCGGATGTTGCTCCAAAGTGTTCCTATGGGCTGACCTAACATAACCGGGTGGAGAGGTCCAGTGGTCAAAGCCCGTCCGTGCAAAGTCAAAGGGCTAGATCCCGTGGTCAAATGCTACAGGGTTAGGTGGGACGGGGGCACTGGGGGTAGCAATGCCACCGGAGCGTCACACCGGCCCCTCATACATGCGGGGTGGTGTGGTGGCATGTCTGAAGAGGCGGGACGCGTCTCCGGGGCGTGGCCCCCCTCACGGACGGCGATGACACGGTAGTAGACGTTCTGCGGTAACGATGCGGCGTCAGTATAACTAAATACTCGGAGCGCGATAAAATCATGAGTTTTTTTGCACGACGTGGCACATGTGCTATAGGAACGATGGTATTTTTTCATAATATTTGGTGATGGAGAAGTATCCGAAAAATTCCCTCTACGCGGATTGCCCTTCGCGCGTCTACGGCTGTGGCCAGCGGCCTCCGGGGGCTAGCATGCCGCCAAATTTGCGTAGGCGGCCTCTCACAAGTCTGGAAGTGTTGTGGCGGTTGCAAACGCCCGGCACGCGTGTCCGGGGTGTGCCCCACTCACGGACGGCGCCGCCGCCGGCACCTGGAGGGGGGAAACGGACGCGTCGGGTCTACAAGGTGGGGATCTTGCTGTGGGTCTCGCCCGGATGTTGCTCCAAAGTGTTCCTATGGGCTGACCTAACATAACCGGGTGGAGAGGTCCACTGGTCAAAGCCCGTCCGTGCAAAGTCAAAGGGCTAGATCCCGTGGTCAAACGCTACAAGGTTAGGCGGGACGGGGGCACTGGGGGTAGCAATGCCACCGGAGCGTCGCACCGGGCCCTCATACATGAGGGGTGGTGTGGTGGCATGTCCGAAGAGGCGGGACGCGTCTCCGGGGCGTGGCCCCCCCTCACGGACGGCGATGACACGGTAGTAGAAGTTCTGCGGTAATGATGCGGCGTCAATATTACTAAATACTGGGAGCGCGATAAAATCATGATTTTTTTTGCACGACGTGGGCACATGTGCTATAGGAACGATGGTATTTTTTCATAATTTTTGGTGATGGAGAAGTATCCGAAAAATTCCCTCTACGCGGATTGCCCTTCGCGCGTCTACGGCTCTGGCCGGCGGCCTACGGGGGCTAGCATGCCGCCAAATCTTGCGTAGGCGGCCTCTCACAAGTCTAGAAGTGGTGTGGCGGTTGCAAACGCCCGGCACGCGTGTCCGGGGTGTGCCCCCCCTCACGGACGGCGCCGCCGCCGGCACCTGGAGGGGGGAAACGGACACGTCGGGTCTACACGGAGGGGATCTTGCTGTGGGTATGGCCCGGATGTTGCTTCAAAGTGTTCCTATGGGCTGACCTAACACAAACGGGTGGGGAGGTCCACTGGTCAAAGCCCGTCCGTGTAAAGTCAAAGGGATAGATCCCGTGGTCAAACGCTACAAGGTAAGGCGGGACGGGGGCACTGGGGGTAGCAATGCCACCGGAGCGTCGCACCGGGCCCTCATACATGCGGGGTGGTGTGGTGGCATGTCCGAAGAGGCGGGACACGTCTCCGGGGCGTGGCCCCCTCACGGACGGCGATGACACGGTAGTAGACGTTCTGCGGTAACGATGCGGCGTCAATATTACTAAATACTCGGAGCGCGATAAAATCATGAGTTTTTTTGCACGACGTGGGCACATGTGCTATAGGAACGATGGTATTTTTTCATAATTTTTGGTGATGGAGAAGTATCCGAAAAATTCCCTCTACGCGGATTGCCCTTTGCGTGTCTACGAATCTGGCCGGCGGCCTCCGGGGGCTAGCATGCCGCCAAATCTTGCGTAGGCCGCCTCTCACAAGTCTGGAAGTGTTGTGGCGGTTGCAAACGCCCGGCATGCGTGTCCGGGGTGTGCCCCCCTCACGGACGGCGCCGCCGCCGGCACCTGGAGGGGGGAAACGGACGCGTCGGGTCTACTCGGAGGGGATCTTGCTATGGGTCTGGCCCGGATGTTGCTCCAAAGTGTTCCTATGGGCTGACCAAACACAACTGGGTGGGGAGGTCCACTGGTCAAAGCTCGTCCGTGCAAAGTCAAAGGGCTAGATCCCGTGGTCAAACGCTACAGGGTTAGGCGGGACGGGGGCACTGGGGTGTAGCAAAGCCACCGGAGCGTCGCACCGGGCCCTCATACATGCGGGGTGGTGTGGTGGCATGTCCGAAGAGGCGGGACGCGTCTCCGGGGCGTGGCCCCCCCTCACGGACGGCGATGACATGGTAGTAGACGTTCCGCGGTAACGATGTGGCGTCAATATTACTAAATACTCGGAGCGCAATAAAATCATGAGTTCTTTTGCACGACGTGGGCACATGTGCTATAGGAACGATGGTATTTTTTCATAATTTTTGGTGATGGAGAAGTATCCGGAAAATTCCCTCTACGCGGATTGCCCTTCGCGCGTCTACGGCTGTGGCCAGCGGCCTCCGGGGGCTAGCATGCCGCCAAATTTGCGTAGGCGGCCTCTCACAAGTCTGGAAGTGTTGTGGCGGTTGCAAACGCCCGGCACGCGTGTCCGGGGTGTGCCCCCCCTCACGGACGGCACCGCTGCCGGCACCTGGAGGAGGGAAAAGGACGCGTCGGGTCTACAAGGAGGGGATCTTGCTGTGGGTCTCGCCCGGATGTTGCTCCAAAGTGTTCCTATGGGCTGACCTAACATAACCGGGTGGAGAGGTCCACTGGTCAAAGCCCGTCCGTGCAAAGTCAAAGGGCTAGATCCCGTGGTCAAATGCTACTGGGTTAGGTGGGACGGGGGCACTGGGGGGTAGCAATGCCACCGGAGCGTCACACCGGGCCCTCATACATGCGGGGTGGTGTGGTGGCATGTCTGAAGAGGCGGGACGCGTCTCCGGGGCGTGGCCCCCCTCACGGACGGCGATGACACGGTAGTAGACGTTCTGCGGTAACGATGCGGCGTCAATATAACTAAATACTCCGAGCGCGATAAAATCATGAGTTTTTTTGCACGACGTGGCACATGTGCTATAGGAACGATGGTATTTTTTCATAATTTTTGGTGATGGAGAAGTATCTGAAAAATTCCCTCTACGCGGATTGCCCTTCGCGCGTCTACGGCTGTGGCCGGCGGCCTCCGTGGGCTAGCATGCTACCAAATCTTGCGTAGGCGGCCTCTCACAGTCTGGAAGTGTTGTGGTGGTTGCAAACGCCCGGCACGCGTGTCCGGGGTGTGCCCCCCTCACGGACGGCGCCGCCGCCGGCACCTGGAGGGGGGAAACGGACGCGTCGGGTCTACACGGAGGGGATCTTGCTATGGGTCTGGCCCGGATGTTGCTCCAAAGTGTTCCTATGGGCTGACCTAACACAACCGGGTGGGGAGGTCCACTGGTCAAAGCCCGTCCGTGCAAAGTCAAAGGGCTAGATCCCGTGGTCAAACGCACCAAGGTTAGGCGGGACGGGGGCACTGGGGGTAGCAATGCCACCGGAGCGTCGCACCGGGCCCTCATACATGCGGGGTGGTGTGGTGGCATGTCCGAAGAGGCGGGACGCGTCTCCGGGGCATGGCCCCCCCACACGGACGGCGATGACACGGTAGTAGAAGTTCTGCGGTAACGATGCGGCATCAATATTACTAAATACTCGGAGCGCGATAAAATCATGAGTTTTTTTGCATGACGTGGGCACATGTGCTATAGGAACGATGGTATTTTTTCATAATTTTTGGTGATGGAGAAGTATCCGAAAAATTCCCTCTACGCGGATTGCCCTTCGCACGTCTACGGCTCTGGCCGGCGGCCTACGGGGGCTAGCATGCCGCCAAATCTTGCGTAGGCGGCCTCTCACAAGTCTGGAAGTGGTGTGGCGGTTGCAAACGCCCGGCACGCGTGTTCGGGGTGTGCCCCCCCTCACGGACGGCGCCGCCGCCGGCACCTGGAGGGGGAAACGGACGCGTCGGGTCTACACGGAGGGGATCTTGCTGTGGGTCTGGCCCGATGTTGCTTCAAAGTGTTCCTATGGGCTGACCTAACACAACCGGGTGGGGAGGTCCACTGGTCAAAGCCCGTCCGTGCAAAGTCAAAGGGATAGATCCCGTGGTCAAACGCTACAAGGTAAGGCGGGACGGGGGCACTGGGGGTAGCAATGCCACCGGAGCATCGCACCGGGCCCTCATACATGCGGGGTGGTGTGGTGGCATGTCCGAAGAGGCGGGACACGTCTCCGGGGCGTGGCCCCCCTCACGGACGGCGATGACACGGTAGTAGACGTTCTGCGGTAACGATGCGGCGTCAATATTACTAAATACTCGGAGCGCGATAAAATCATGAGTTTTTTTTGCACGACGTGGGCACATGTGCTATAGGAACGATGGTATTTTTTCATAATTTTTGGTGATGGAGAAGTATCCGAAAAATTCCCTCTACGCGGATTGCCCTTCGCGCGTCAACGGCTGTGGCCAGCGGCCTCCGGGGGCTAGCATGCCACCAAATCTTGCGTAGGCGGCCTCTCACAAGTCTGGAAGTGGTGTGGCGGTTGCAAACGCCCGGCACGCGTGTCCGGGGTATGCCCCCCCTCACGGACGGCGCCGCCGCCGGCACGTGGAGGGGGAAACGGACGCGTCGGGTCTACACGGAGGGGATCTTGCTGTGGGTCTGGCCCGGATGTTGCTTCAAAGTGTTCCTATGGGCTGACCTAACACAACCGGGTGGGGAGGTCCACTGGTCAAAGCCCGTCCGTGCAAAGTCAAAGGGATAGATCCCGTGGTCAAACGCTACAAGGTAAGGCGGGACGAGGGCACTGGGGGTAGCAATGCCACCGGAGCGTCGCACCGGGCCCTCATACATGCGGGGTGGTGTGGTGGCATGTCCGAAGAGGCGGGACACGTCTCCGGGCCATGGCCCCCCTCACGGACGGCGATGACACGGTAGTAGACGTTCTGCGGTAACGATGCGGCGTCAATATAACTAAATACTCGGAGCGCGATAAAATCATGAGTTTTTTTGCACGACGTGGGCACATGTGCTATAGGAACGATGGTATTTTTTAATAATTTTTGGTGATGGAGAAGTATCCGAAAAATTCCCTCTACGCGGATTGCCCTTCGCGCGTCTACGGCTGTGGCCGGCGGCCTCCGTGGGCTAGCATGCCGCCAAATCTTGCGTAGGCGGCCTCTCACAGTCTGGAAGTGTTGTGGTGGTTGCAAACGCCCGGCACGCGTGTCCGGGGTGTGCCCCCCTCACGGACGGCGCCGCCGCCGGCACCTGGAGGGGGGAAACGGACCCGTCGGGTCTACACGGAGGGGATCTTGCTGTGGGTCTGGCCCGGATGTTGCTCCAAAGTGTTCCTATGGGCTGACCTAACACAACCGGGTGGGGAGGTCCACTGGTCAAAGCCCGTCCGTGCAAAGTCAAAGGGCTAGATCCCGTGGTCAAACGCACCAAGGTTAGGCGGGACGGGGGCACTGGGGGTAGCAATGCCACCGGAGCGTCGCACCGGGCCCTCATACATGCGGGGTGGTGTGGTGGCATGTCCGAAGAGGCGGGACGCGTCTCCGGGGCATGGCCCCCCCTCACGGACGGCGATGACACGGTAGTAGAAGTTCTGCAGTAACGATGCGGCGTCAATATTACTAAATACTCGGAGCGCGATAAAATCATGAGTTTTTTTGCATGACGTGGGCACATGTGCTATAGGAACGATGGTATTTTTTCATAATTTTTGGTGATGGAGAAGTATCCAAAAAATTCCCTCTACGCGGATTGCCCTTCGCACGTCTACGGCTTTGGCCGGCGGCCTACGGGGGCTAGCATGCCGCCAAATCTTGCGTAGGCGGCCTCTCACAAGTCTGGAAGTGGTGTGGCGGTTGCAAACGCCCGGCACGCGTGTTCGGGGTGTGCCCCCCCTCACGGACGGCGCCGCCGCCGGCACCTGGAGGGGGAAACGGACGCGTCGGGTCTACACGGAGGGGATCTTGCTGTGGGTCTGGCCCGGATGTTGCTTCAAAGTGTTCCTATGGGCTGACCTAACACAACCGGGTGGGGAGGTCCACTGGTCAAAGCCCGTCCGTGCAAAGTCAAAGGGATAGATCCCGTGGTCAAACGCTACAAGGTAAGACTGGACGGGGGCACTGGGGGTAGCAATGCCACCGGAGCGTCGCACCGGGCCCTCATACATGCGGGGTGGTGTGGTGGCATGTCCTAAGAGGCGGGACACGTCTCCGGGGCGTGGCCCCCCTCACGGACGGCGATGACACGGTAGTAGACGTTCTGCGGTAACGATGCGGCGTCAATATTACTAAATACTCGGAGCGCGATAAAATCATGAGTTTTTTTTGCACGACGTGGGCACATGTGCTATAGGAACGATGGTATTTTTTCATAATTTTTGGTGATGGAGAAGTATCCGAAAAATTCCCTCTACGCGGATTGCCCTTCGCGCGTCAACGGCTGTGGCCAGCGGCCTCCGGGGGCTAGCATGCCGCCAAATCTTGCGTAGGCGGCCTCTCACAAGTCTGGAAGTGGTGTGGCGGTTGCAAACGCCCGGCACGCGTGTCCGGGGTATGCCCCCCCTCACGGACGGCGCCGCCGCCGGCACGTGGAGGGGGAAACGGACGCGTCGGGTCTACACGGAGGGGATCTTGCTGTGGGTCTGGCCCGGATGTTGCTTCAAAGTGTTCCTATGGGCTGACCTAACACAACCGGGTGGGGAGGTCCACTGGTCAAAGCCCGTCCGTGCAAAGTCAAAGGGATAGATCCCGTGGTCAAACGCTACAAGGTAAGGCGGGACGAGGGCACTGGGGGTAGCAATGCCACCGGAGCGTCGCACCGGGCCCTCATACATGCGGGGTGGTGTGGTGGCATGTCCGAAGAGGCGGGACACGTCTCCGGGCCGTGGCCCCCCTCACGGACGGCGATGACACGGTAGTAGACGTTCTGCGGTAACGATGCGGCGTCAATATAACTAAATACTCGGAGCGCGATAAAATCATGAGTTTTTTTGCACGACGTGGGCACATGTGCTATTGGAACGATGGTATTTTTTCATAATCTTTGGTGATGGAGAAGTATCCAAAAAATTCCCTCTACGCGGATTGCCCTTCGCACGTCTACGGCTTTGGCCGGCGGCCTACGGGGGCTAGCATGCCGCCAAATCTTGCGTAGGCGGCCTCTCACAAGTCTGGAAGTGGTGTGGCGGTTGCAAACGCCCGGCACGCGTGTCCGGGGTGTGCCCCCCTCACGGACGGCGCCGCCGCCGGCACCTGGAGGGGGGAAACGGACCCGTCGGGTCTACACGGAGGGGATCTTGCTGTGGGTCTGGCCCGGATGTTGCTCCAAAGTGTTCCTATGGGCTGACCTAACACAACCGGGTGGGGAGGTCCACTGGTCAAAGCCCGTCCGTGCAAAGTCAAAGGGCTAGATCCCGTGGTCAAACGCACCAAGGTTAGGCGGGACGGGGGCACTGGGGGTAGCAATGCCACCGGAGCGTCGCACCGGGCCCTCATACATGCGGGGTGGTGTGGTGGCATGTCCGAAGAGGCGGGACGCGTCTCCGGGGCATGGCCCCCCCTCACGGACGGCGATGACACGGTAGTAGAAGTTCTGCGGTAACGATGCGGCGTCAATATTACTAAATACTCGGAGCGCGATAAAATCATGAGTTTTTTTGCATGACGTGGGCACATGTGCTATAGGAACGATGGTATTTTTTCATAATTTTTGGTGATGGAGAAGTATCCGAAAAATTCCCTCTACGCGGATTGCCCTTCGCACGTCTACGGCTTTGGCCGGCGGCCTACGGGGGCTAGCATGCCGCCAAATCTTGCGTAGGCGGCCTCTCACAAGTCTGGAAGTGGTGTGGCGGTTGCAAACGCCCGGCACGCGTGTTCGGGGTGTGCCCCCCCTCACGGACGGCGCCGCCGCCGGCACGTGGAGGGGGAAACGGACGCGTCGGGTCTACACGGAGGGGATCTTGCTGTGGGTCTGGCCCGGATGTTGCTTCAAAGTGTTCCTATGGGCTGACCTAACACAACCGGGTGGGGAGGTCCACTGGTCAAAGCCCGTCCGTGCAAAGTCAAAGGGATAGATCCCGTGGTCAAACACTACAAGGTAAGACTGGACGGGGGCACTGGGGGTAGCAATGCCACCGGAGCGTCGCACCGGGCCCTCATACATGCGGGGTGGTGTGGTGGCATGTCCTAAGAGGCGGGACACGTCTCCGGGGCGTGGCCCCCCTCACGGACGGCGATGACACGGTAGTAGACGTTCTGCGGTAACGATGCGGCGTCAATATTACTAAATACTCGGAGCGCGATAAAATCATGAGTTTTTTTTGCACGACGTGGGCACATGTGCTATAGGAACGATGGTATTTTTTCATAATTTTTGGTGATGGAGAAGTATCCGAAAAATTCCCTCTACGCGGATTGCCCTTCGCGCGTCTACGGCTGTGGCCGGCGGCCTCCGTGGGCTAGCATGCTGCCAAATCTTGCGTAGGCCGCCTCTCACAAGTCTGGAAGTGTTGTGGCGGTTGCAAACGCCCGGCACGCGTGTCCGGGGTGTGCCCCCCTCACGGACGGCGCCGCCGCCGGCACCTGGAGGGGGGAAACGGACGCGTCGGGTCTACACGGAGGGGATCTTGCTGTGGGTCTGGCCCGGATGTTGCTCCAAAGTGTTCCTATGGGCTGACGAAACACAACCGTGTGGGGAGGTCCACTGGTCAAAGCCCGTCCGTGCAAAGTCAAAGGGCTAGATCCCGTGGTCAAACGCTACAGGGTTAGGCGGGACGGGGGCACTGGGGTGTAGCAATGCCACCGGAGCGTCGCACCGGGCCCTCATACATGCGGGGTGGTGTGGTGGCATGTCCGAAGAGGCGGGACGCGTCTCCGGGGCGTGGCCCTCCCTCACGGACGGCGATGACACGGTAGTAGAAGTTCTACGGTAACGATGCGGCGTCAATATTACTAAATACTCGGAGCGCGATAAAATCATGAGTTTTTTTGCACGACGTGGGCACATGTGCTATAGGAACGATGATATTTTTTCATAATTTTTGGTGATGGAGAAGTATCCGAAAAATTCCCTCTACGCGGATTGCCCTTCGCGCGTCTACGGCTCTGGCCGGCGGCCTACGGGGGCTAGCATGCCGCCAAATCTTGCGTAGGCGGCCTCTCACAAGTCTGGAAGTGGTGTGGCGGTTGCAAACGCCCGGCACGCGTGTCCGGGGTGTGCCCCCCCTCACGGAAGGCGCCGCCGCCGGCACGTGGAGGGGGAAACGGACGCGTCGGGTCTACACGGAGGGGATCTTCCTGTGGGTCTGGCCCGGATGTTGCTTCAAAGTGTTCCTATGGGCTGACCTAACACAACCGGGTGGGGAGGTCCACTGGTCAAAGCCCGTCCGTGCAAAGTCAAAGGGATAGATCCCGTGGTCAAACGCACCAAGGTTAGGCGGGACGGGGGCACTGGGGGTAGCAATGCCACCGGAGCGTCGCACCGGGCCCTCATACATGCGGGGTGGTGTGGTGGCATGTCCGAAGAGGCGGGACGCGTCTCCGGGGCATGGCCCCCCCTCACGGACGGCGATGACACGGTAGTAGAAGTTCTGCGGTAACGATGCGGCGTCAATATTACTAAATACTCGGAGCGCGATAAAATCATGAGTTTTTTTGCATGACGTGGGCACATGTGCTATAGGAATGATGGTATTTTTCCATAATTTTTGGTGATGGAGAAGTATCCGAAAAATTCCCTCTACGCGGATTGCCCTTCGCGAATCTACGGCTCTGGCCGGCGGCCTCCAGGGGCTAGCATGCTGCCAAATCTTGGGTAGGCCGCCTCTCACAAGTCTGGAAGTGTTGTGGCGGTTGCAAACGCCCGGCACGCGTGTCCGGGGTGTGCCCCCTTCACGGACGGCGCCGCCGCCGGCACCTGGAGGGGGGAAACGGACGCGTCGGGTCTACACGGAGGGGATCTTGCTGTGGGTCTGGCCCGGATGTTGCTTCAAAGTGTTCCTATGGGCTGACCTAACACAACCGGGTGGGGAGGTCCACTGGTCAAAGCCCGTCCGTGCAAAGTCAAAGGGATAGATCCCGTGGTCAAACGCTACAAGGTAAGGCGGGACGGGGGCACTGGGGGTAGCAATGCCACCGGAGCGTCGCACCGGGCCCTCATACATGCGGGGTGGTGTGGTGGCATGTCCTAAGAGGCGGGACACGTCTCCGGGGCGTGGCCCCCCTCACGGACGGCGATGACACGGTAGTAGACGTTCTGCGGTAACGATGCGGCGTCAATATTACTAAATACTCGGAGCGCGATAAAATCATGAGTTTTTTTGCACGACGTGGGCACATGAGCTATAGGAACGATGGTATTTTTTCATAATTTTTGGTGATGGAGAAGTATCCGAAAAATTCCCTCTACGCGGATTGCCCTTCGCGCGTCTACGGCTCTGGCCGGCGGCCTCCGGGGGCTAGCATGCCGCCAAATCTTGCGTAGGCCGCCTCTCACAAGTCTGGAAGTGTTGTGGCGGTTGCAAACGCCCGGCACGCGTGTCCGGGGTGTGCCCCCCTCACGGACGGCGCCGCCGCCGGCACCTGGAGGGGGGAAACGGACGCGTCGGGTCTACACGGAGGGGATCTTGCTGTGGGTCTGGCCCGGATGTTGCTCCAAAGTGTTCCTATGGGCTGACCAAACACAACCGGGTGGGGAGGTCCACTGGTCAAAGCCCGTCCGTGCAAAGTCAAAGGGCTAGATCCCGTGGTCAAACGCTACAGGGTTAGGCGGGACGGGGGCACTGGGGGTAGCAATGCCACCGGAGCGTCGCACCGGGCCCTCATACATGCGGGGTGGTGTGGTGGCATTTCCGAAGAGGCGGGACGCGTCTCCGGGGCGTGGCCCCCCCTCACGGACGGCGATGACACGGTAGTAGAAGTTCTGCGGTAACGATGCGGCGTCAATATTACTAAATACTCGGAGCACGATAAAATCATGAGTTTTTTTGCACGACGTGGGCACATGTGCTATAGGAACGATGGTATTTTTTCATAATTTTTGGTGATGGAGAAGTATCCGAAAAATTCCCTCTACGCGGATTGCCCTTCGCGCGTCTACGGCTCTGGCCGGCGGCCTACGGGGGCTAGCATGCCGCCAAATCTTGCGTAGGCGGCCTCTCACAAGTCTGGAAGTGGTGTGGCGGTTGCAAACGCCCGGCACGCGTGTCCGGGGTGTGCCCCCCCTCACGGACGGCGCCGCCGCCGGCACCTGGAGGGGGAAACGGACGCGTCGGGTCTACACGGAGGGGATCTTGCTGTGGGTCTGGCCCGGATGTTGCTTCAAAGTGTTCCTATGGGCTGACCTAACACAACCGGGTGGGGAGGTCCACTGGTCAAAGCCCGTCCGTGCAAAGTCAAAGGGATAGATCCCGTGGTCAAACGCTACAAGGTAAGGCGGGACGGGGGCACTGGGGGTAGCAATGCCACCGGAGCGTCGCACCGGGCCCTCATACATGCGGGGTGGTGTGGTGGCATGTCCGAAGAGGCGGGACACGTCTCCGGGGCGTGGCCCCCCTCACGGACGGCGATGACACGGTAGTAGACGTTCTGCGGTAACGATGCGGCGTCAGTATTACTAAATACTCGGAGCGCGATAAAATCATGAGTTTTTTTGCACGACGTGGGCACATGTGCTATAGGAACGATGGTATTTTTTCATAATTTTTGGTGATGGAGAAGTATCCGAAAAATTCCCTCTACGCGGATTGCCCTTCGCGCGTCTACGGCTGTGGCCGGCGGCCTCCGTGGGCTAGCATGCTGCCAAATCTTGCGTAGGCCGCCTCTCACAAGTCTGGAAGTGTTGTGGCGGTTGCAAACGCCCGGCACGCGTGTCCGGGGTGTGCCCCCCTCACGGACGGCGCCGCCGCCGGCACCTGGAGGGGGGAAACGGACGCGTCGGGTCTACACGGAGGGGATCTTGCTGTGGGTCTGGCCCGGATGTTGCTCCAAAGTGTTCCTATGGGCTGACCAAACACAACCGGGTGGGGAGGTCCACTGGTCAAAGCCCGTCCGTGCAAAGTCAAAGGGCTAGATCCCGTGGTCAAACGCTACAGGGTTAGGCGGGACGGGGGCACTGGGGGTAGCAATGCCACCGGAGCGTCGCACCGGGCCCTCATACATGCGGGGTGGTGTGGTGGCATTTCCGAAGAGGCGGGACGCGTCTCCGGGGCGTGGCCCCCCCTCACGGACGGCGATGACACGGTAGTAGAAGTTCTGCGGTAACGATGCGGCGTCAATATTACTAAATACTCGGAGCACGATAAAATCATGAGTTTTTTTGCACGACGTGGGCACATGTGCTATAGGAACGATGGTATTTTTTCATAATTTTTGGTGATGGAGAAGTATCCGAAAAATTCCCTCTACGCGGATTGCCCTTCGCGCGTCTACGGCTCTGGCCGGCGGCCTACGGGGGCTAGCATGCCGCCAAATCTTGCGTAGGCGGCCTCTCACAAGTCTGGAAGTGGTGTGGCGGTTGCAAACGCCCGGCACGCGTGTCCGGGGTGTGCCCCCCCTCACGGACGGCGCCGCCGCCGGCACCTGGAGGGGGAAACGGACGCGTCGGGTCTACACGGAGGGGATCTTGCTGTGGGTCTGGCCCGGATGTTGCTTCAAAGTGTTCCTATGGGCTGACCTAACACAACCGGGTGGGGAGGTCCACTGGTCAAAGCCCGTCCGTGCAAAGTCAAAGGGATAGATCCCGTGGTCAAACGCTACAAGGTAAGGCGGGACGGGGGCACTGGGGGTAGCAATGCCACCGGAGCGTCGCACCGGGCCCTCATACATGCGGGGTGGTGTGGTGGCATGTCCGAAGAGGCGGGACACGTCTCCGGGGCGTGGCCCCCCTCACGGACGGCGATGACACGGTAGTAGACGTTCTGCGGTAACGATGCGGCGTCAGTATTACTAAATACTCGGAGCGCGATAAAATCATGAGTTTTTTTGCACGACGTGGGCACATGTGCTATAGGAACGATCGTATTTTTTCATAATTTTTGGTGATGGAGAAGTATCCGAAAAATTCCCTCTACGCGGATTGCCCTTCGCGCGTCTACGGCTGTGGCCGGCGGCCTCCGTGGGCTAGCATGCTGCCAAATCTTGCGTAGGCCGCCTCTCACAAGTCTGGAAGTGTTGTGGCGGTTGCAAACGCCCGGCACGCGTGTCCGGGGTGTGCCCCCCTCACGGACGGCGCCGCCGCCGGCACCTGGAGGGGGGAAACGGACGCGTCGGGTCTACACGGAGGGGATCTTGCTGTGGGTCTGGCCCGGATGTTGCTCCAAAGTGTTCCTATGGGCTGACGAAACACAACCGTGTGGGGAGGTCCACTGGTCAAAGCCCGTCCGTGCAAAGTCAAAGGGCTAGATCCCGTGGTCAAACGCTACAGGGTTAGGCGGGACGGGGGCACTGGGGTGTAGCAATGCCACCGGAGCGTCGCACCGGGCCCTCATACATGCGGGGTGGTGTGGTGGCATGTCCGAAGAGGCGGGACGCGTCTCCGGGGCGTGGCCCTCCCTCACGGACGGCGATGACACGGTAGTAGAAGTTCTACGGTAACGATGCGGCGTCAATATTACTAAATACTCGGAGCGCGATAAAATCATGAGTTTTTTTGCACGACGTGGGCACATGTGCTATAGGAACGATGATATTTTTTCATAATTTTTGGTGATGGAGAAGTATCCGAAAAATTCCCTCTACGCGGATTGCCCTTCGCGCGTCTACGGCTCTGGCCGGCGGCCTACGGGGGCTAGCATGCCGCCAAATCTTGCGTAGGCGGCCTCTCACAAGTCTGGAAGTGGTGTGGCGGTTGCAAACGCCCGGCACGCGTGTCCGGGGTGTGCCCCCCCTCACGGAAGGCGCCGCCGCCGGCACGTGGAGGGGGAAACGGACGCGTCGGGTCTACACGGAGGGGATCTTCCTGTGGGTCTGGCCCGGATGTTGCTTCAAAGTGTTCCTATGGGCTGACCTAACACAACCGGGTGGGGAGGTCCACTGGTCAAAGCCCGTCCGTGCAAAGTCAAAGGGATAGATCCCGTGGTCAAACGCTACAAGGTAAGGCGGGACGAGGGCACTGGGGGTAGCAATGCCACCGGAGCATCGCACCGGGCCCTCATACATGCGGGGTGGTGTGGTGGCATGTCCGAAGAGGCGGGACACGTCTCCGGGGCGTGGCCCCCCTCACGGACGGCGATGACACGGTAGTAGACGTTCTGCGGTAACGATGCGGCGTCAATATTACTAAATACTCGGAGCGCGATAAAATCATGAGTTTTTTTGCACGACGTGGGCACATGTGCTATAGGAATGATGGTATTTTTCCATAATTTTTGGTGATGGAGAAGTATCCGAAAAATTCCCTCTACGCGGATTGCCCTTCGCGAATCTACGGCTCTGGCCGGCGGCCTCCAGGGGCTAGCATGCTGCCAAATCTTGGGTAGGCCGCCTCTCACAAGTCTGGAAGTGTTGTGGCGGTTGCAAACGCCCGGCACGCGTGTCCGGGGTGTGCCCCCTTCACGGACGGCGCCGCCGCCGGCACCTGGAGGGGGGAAACGGACGCGTCGGGTCTACACGGAGGGGATCTTGCTGTGGGTCTGGCCCGGATGTTGCTCCAAAGTGTTCCTATGGGCTGACCAAACACAACCGGGTGGGGAGGTCCACTGGTCAAAGCCCGTCCGTGCAAAGTCAAAGGGCTAGATCCCGTGGTCAAACGCTACAGGGTTAGCCGGGACGGGGGCACTGGGGTGTAGCAATGCCATCGGAGCGTCGCACCGGGCCCTCATACATGCGGGGTGGTGTGGTGGCATGTTCGAATAGGCGGGACGCGTCTCCGGGGCGTGGCCCCCCCTCACGGACGACGATGACACGGTAGTAGACGTTCTGCGGTAACGATGTGGTGTCAATATTACTAAATACTCGGAGCGCAATAAAATCATGAGTTCTTTTGCACGACGTGGGCACATGTGCTATAGGAACGATGGTATTTTTTCATAATTTTTGGTGATGGAGAAGTATCCGAAAAATTCCCTCTACGCGGATTGCCCTTCGCGCGTCTACGGCTCTGGCCGGCGGCCTCCGGGGGCTAGCATGCCGCCAAATCTTGCGTAGGCCGCCTCTCACAAGTCTGGGAGTGTTGTGGCGGTTGCAAACGCCCGGCACGCGTGTCCGGGGTGTGCCCCCCTCACGGACGGCGCCGCCGCCGGCACCTGGAGGGGGGAAACGGACGCGTCGGGTCTACACGGAGGGGATCTTGCTGTGGGTCTGGCCCGGATGTTGCTCCAAAGTGTTCCTATGGGCTGACCTAACACAACCGGGTGGGGAGGTCCACTGGTCAAAGCCTGTCCGTGCAAAGTCAAAGGGCTAGATCCCGTGGTCAAACGCTACAGGGTTAGGCGGGACGGGGGCACTGGGGTGTAGCAATGCCACCGGAGCGTCGCACCGGGCCCTCATACATGCGGGGTGGTGTGGTGGCATGTCCGAAGAGGCGGGACGCGTCTCCGGGGCGTGGCCCCCCCTCACGGACGGCGATGACACGGTAGTAGACGTTCCGCGGTAACGATGTGGTGTCAATATTACTAAATACTCGGAGCGCAATAAAATCATGAGTTCTTTTGCACGACGTGGGCACATGTGCTATAGGAACGATGGTATTTTTTCATAATTTTTGGTGATGGACAAGTATCCGAAAAATTCCCTCTACGCGGATTGCCCTTCGCGCGTCTACGGCTATGGCCAGCGGCCTCCGGGGGCTAGCATGCCGCCAAATTTGCGTAGGCGGCCTCTCACAAGTCTGGAAGTGTTGTGGCGATTGCAAACGCCTGGCACGCGTGTCCGGGGTGTGCCCCCCCTCACGGACGGCGCCGCCGCCGGCACCTGAGGGGGGAAATGGACGCGTCGGGTCTACAAGGAGGGGATCTTGCTGTGGGTCTCACCCGGATGTTGCTCCAAAGTGTTCCTATGGGCTGACCTAACATAACCGGGTGGAGAGGTCCACTGGTCAAAGTCCGTCCGTGCAAAGTCAAAGGGCTAGATCCCGTGGTCAAATGCCACAGGGTTAGGTGGGACGGAGGCACTGGGGGTAGCAATGCCACCGGAGCGTCACACCGGGCCCTCATACATGCGGGGTGGTGTGGTGGCATGTCTGAAGAGGCGGGACACGTCTCCGGGGCGTGGCCCCCCTCACGGACGGCGATGACACGGTAGTAGACGTTCTGCGGTAATGATGCGGCGTCAATATAACTAAATACTCGGAGCGCGATAAAATCATGAGTTTTTTTGCACGACGTGGCACATGTGCTATAGGAACGATGGTATTTTTTCATAATTTTTGGTGATGGAGAAGTATCTGAAAAATTCCCTCTACGCGGATTGCCCTTCGCGCGTATACGGCTGTGGCGACGGCCTCCGTGGGCTAGCATGCCGCCAAATCTTGCGTAGGCGGCCTCTCACAGTCTGGAAGTGTTGTGGCAGTTGCAAACGCCCGGCACACGTGTCCGGGGTGTGCCCCCCTCACGGACGGCGCCGCCGCCGGCACCTAGAGGGGGGAAACGGACGCGTCGGGTCTACAGGTAGGGGATCTTGCTATGGGTCTGGCCCGGATGTTGCTCCAAAGTGTTCCTATGGCCTGACCTAACACAACCGGGTGGGGAGGTCCACTGGTCAAAGCCCGTCCGTCCAAAGTCAAAGGGCTAGATCCCGTGGTCAAACGCTACAAGGTTAGGCGGGACGGGGGCACTGGGGGTTGCAATGCCACCGGAGCGTCGCACCGGGCCCTCATACATGCGGGGTGGTGTGGTGGCATTTCCGAAGAGGCGGGACGCGTCTCCGGGGCGTGGCCCCCCCTCACGGACGGCGATGACACGGTAGTAGAAGTTCTGCGGTAACGATGCGGCGTCAATATTACTAAATACTCGGAGCACGATAAAATCATGAGTTTTTTTGCACGACGTGGGCACATGTGCTATCGGAACGATGGTATTTTTTCATAATTTTTGGTGATGGAGAAGTATCCGAAAAATTCCCTCTACGCGGATTGCCCTTCGCACGTCTACGGCTCTGGCCGGCGGCCTACGGGGGCTAGCATGCCGCCAAATCTTGCGTAGGCGGCCTCTCACAAGTCTGGAAGTGGTGTGGCGGTTGCAAACGCCCGGCACGCGTGTTCGGGGTGTGCCCCCCCTCACGGACGGCGCCGCCGCCGGCACCTGGAGGGGGAAACGGACGCGTCGGGTCTACACGGAGGGGATCTTGCTGTGGGTCTGGCCCGGATGTTGCTTCAAAGTGTTCGTATGGGCTGACCTAACACAACCGGGTGGGGAGGTCCACTGGTCAAAGCCCGTCCGTGCAAAGTCAAAGGGATAGATCCCGTGGTCAAACGCTACAAGGTAAGGCGGGACGGGGGCACTGGGGTAGCAATGCCACCGGAGCATCGCACCGGGCCCTCATACATGCGGGGTGGTGTGGTGGCATGTCCTAAGAGGCGGGACACGTCTCCGGGGCGTGGCCCCCCTCACGGACGGCGATGACACGGTAGTAGACGTTCTGCGGTAACGATGCGGCGTCAATATTACTAAATACTCGGAGCGCGATAAAATCATGAGTTTTTTTGCACGACGTGGGCACATGTGCTATAGGAACGATGGTATTTTTTCATAATTTTTGGTGATGGAGAAGTATCCGAAAAATTCCCTCTACGCGGATTGCCCTTCGCGCGTCTACGGCTCTGGCCGGCGGCCTCCGGGGGCTAGCATGCCGCCAAATCTTGCGTAGGCCGCCTCTCACAAGTCTGGAAGTGTTGTGGCGGTTGCAAACGCCCGGCACGCGTGTCCGGGGTGTGCCCCCCTCACGGACGGCGCCGCCGCCGGCACCTGGAGGGGGGAAACGGACGCGTCGGGTCTACACGGAGGGGATCTTGCTGTGGGTCTGGCCCGGATGTTGCTCCAAAGTGTTCCTATGGGCTGACCAAACACAACCGGGTGGGGAGGTCCACTGGTCAAAGCCCGTCCGTGCAAAGTCAAAGGGCTAGATCCCGTGGTCAAACGCTACAGGGTTAGGCGGGACGGGGGCACTGGGGGTAGCAATGCCACCGGAGCGTCGCACCGGGCCCTCATACATGCGGGGTGGTGTGGTGGCATTTCCGAAGAGGCGGGACGCGTCTCCGGGGCGTGGCCCCCCCTCACGGACGGCGATGACACGGTAGTAGAAGTTCTGCGGTAACGATGCGGCGTCAATATTACTAAATACTCGGAGCACGATAAAATCATGAGTTTTTTTGCACGACGTGGGCACATGTGCTATAGGAACGATGGTATTTTTTCATAATTTTTGGTGATGGAGAAGTATCCGAAAAATTCCCTCTACGCGGATTGCCCTTCGCGCGTCTACGGCTCTGGCCGGCGGCCTACAAGGGCTAGCATGCCGCCAAATCTTGCGTAGGCGGCCTCTCACAAGTCTGGAAGTGGTGTGGCGGTTGCAAACGCCCGGCACGCGTGTCCGGGGTGTGCCCCCCCTCACGGACGGCGCCGCCGCCGGCACCTGGAGGGGGAAACGGACGCGTCGGGTCTACACGGAGGGGATCTTGCTGTGGGTCTGGCCCGGATGTTGCTTCAAAGTGTTCCTATGGGCTGACCTAACACAACCGGGTGGGGAGGTCCACTGGTCAAAGCCCGTCCGTGCAAAGTCAAAGGGATAGATCCCGTGGTCAAACGCTACAAGGTAAGGCGGGACGGGGGCACTAGGGGTAGCAATGCCACCGGAGCGTCGCACCGGGCCCTCATCCATGCGGGGTGGTGTGGTGGCATGTCCGAAGAGGCGGGACACGTCTCCGAGGCGTGGCCCCCCTCACGGACGGCGATGACACGGTAGTAGACGTTCTGCGGTAACGATGCGGCGTCAATATTACTAAATACTCGGAGCGCGATAAAATCATGAGTTTTTTTGCACGACGTGGGCACATGTGCTATAGGAACGATGGTATTTTTTCATAATTTTTGGTGATGGAGAAGTATCCGAAAAATTCCCTCTACGCGGATTGCCCTTCGCGCGTCTACGGCTGTGGCCGGCGGCCTCCGTGGGCTAGCATGCCGCCAAATCTTGCGTAGGCCGCCTCTCACAAGTCTGGACGTGTTGTGGCGGTTGCAAATGCCCGGCACGCGTGTCCGGGGTGTGCCCCCCTCACGGACGGCGCCGCCGCCGGCACCTGGAGGGGGGAAATGGACGCGTCGGGTCTACACGGAGGGGATCTTGCTGTGGGTCTGGCCCGGATGTTGCTCCAAAGTGTTCCTATGGGCTGACCAAACACAACCGTGTGGGGAGGTCCACTGGTCAAAGCCCGTCCGTGCAAAGTCAAAGGGCTAGATCCCGTGGTCAAACGCTACAGGGTTAGGCGGGACGGGGGCACTGGGGTGTAGCAATGCCACCGGAGCGTCGCACCGGGCCCTCATACATGCGGGGTGGTGTGGTGGCATGTCCGAAGAGGCGGGACGCATCTCCGGGGCGTGGCCCCCCCTCACGGACGGCGATGACACGGTAGTAGAAGTTCTACGGTAACGATGCGGCGTCAATATTACTAAATACTCGGAGCGCGATAAAATCATGAGTTTTTTTGCACGACGTGGGCACATGTGCTATAGGAACGATGATATTTTTTCATAATTTTTGGTGATGGAGAAGTACCCGAAAAATTCCCTCTACGCGGATTGCCCTTCGCGCGTCTACGGCTCTGGCCGGCGGCCTCCGGGGGCTAGCATGCCGCCAAATCTTGCGTAGGCCGCCTCTCACAAGTCTGGAAGTGTTGTGGCGGTTGCAAACGCCCGGCACGCGTGTCCGGGGTGTGCCCCCTTCACGGACGGCGCCGCCGCCGGCACCTGGAGGGGGGAAACGGACGCGTCGGGTCTACACGGAGGGGATCTTGCTGTGGGTCTGGCCCGGATGTTGCTCCAAAGTGTTCCTATGGGCTGACCAAACACAACCGGGTGGGGAGGTCCACTGGTCAAAGCCCGTCCGTGCAAAGTCAAAGGGCTAGATCCCGTGGTCAAACGCTACAGGGTTAGCCGGGACGGGGGCACTGGGGTGTAGCAATGCCATCGGAGCATCGCACCGGGCCCTCATACATGCGGGGTGGTGTGGTGGCATGTTCGAATAGGCGGGACGCGTCTCCGGGGCGTGGCCCCCCCTCACGGACGGCGATGACACGGTAGTAGACGTTCCGCGGTAACGATGTGGTGTCAATATTACTAAATACTCGGAGCGCAATAAAATCATGAGTTCTTTTGCACGACGTGGGCACATGTGCTATAGGAACGATGGTATTTTTTCATAATTTTTGGTGATGGAGAAGTATCCGAAAAATTCCCTCTACGCGGATTGCCCTTCGCGCGTCTACGGCTCTGGCCGGCGGCCTCCGGGGGCTAGCATGAGGCCAAATCTTGCGTAGGCCGCCTTTCACAAGTCTGGGAGTGTTGTGGCGGTTGCAAACGCCCGGCACGCGTGTCCGGGGTGTGCCCCCCTCACGGACGGCGCCGCCGCCGGCACCTGGAGGGGGGAAACGGACGCGTCGGGTCTACACGGAGGGGATCTTGCTGTGGGTCTGGCCCGGATGTTGCTCCAAAGTGTTCCTATGGGCTGACCTAACACAACCGGGTGGGGAGGTCCACTAGTCAAAGCCCGTCCGTGCAAAGTCAAAGGGCTAGATCCCGTGGTCAAACGCTACAGGGTTAGGCGGGACGGGGGCACTGGGGTGTAGCAATGCCACCGGAGCGTCGCACCGGGCCCTCATACATGCGGGGTGGTGTGGTGGCATGTCCGAAGAGGCGGGACGCGTCTCCGGGGCGTGGCCCCCCCTCACGGACGGCGATGACATGGTAGTAGACGTTCCGCGGTAACGATGTGGTGTCAATATTACTAAATACTCGGAGCGCAATAAAATCATGAGTTCTTTTGCACGACGTGGGCACACGTGCTATAGGAACGATGGTATTTTTTCATAATTTTTGGTGATGGACAAGTATCCGAAAAATTCCCTCTACGCGGATTGCCCTTCGCGCGTCTACGGCTATGGCCAGCGGCCTCCGGGGGCTAGCATGCCGCCAAATTTGCGTAGGCGGCCTCTCACAAGTCTGGAAGTGTTGTGGCGGTTACAAACGCCTGGCACGCGTGTCCGAGGTGTGCCCCCCCTCACGGACGGCGCCGCCGCCGGCACCTGGAGGGGGGAAATGGACGCGTCGGGTCTACAAGGAGGGGATCTTGCTGTGGGTCTCGCCCGGATGTTGCTCCAAAGTGTTCCTATGGGCTGACCTAACATAACCGGGTGGAGAGGTCCACTGGTCAAAGTCCGTCCGTGCAAAGTCAAAGGGCTAGATCCCGTGGTCAAATGCCACAGGGTTAGGTGGGACGGAGGCACTGGGGGGTAGCAATGCCACCGGAGCGTCACACCGGGCCCTCATACATGCGGGGTGGTGTGGTGGCATGTCTGAAGAGGCGGGACACGTCTCCGGGGCGTGGCCCCCCTCACGGACGGTGATGACACGGTAGTAGACGTTCTGCGGTAATGATGCGGCGTCAATATAACTAAATACTCGGAGCGCGATAAAATCATGAGTTTTTTTGCACGACGTGGCACATGTGCTATAGGAACGATGGTATTTTTTCATAATTTTTGGTGATGGAGAAGTATCTGAAAAATTCCCTCTACGCGGATTGCCCTTCGCGCGTATATGGCTGTGGCGGCGGCCTCCGTGGGCTAGCATGCCGCCAAATCTTGCGTACGCGGCCTCTCACAGTCTGGAAGTGTTGTGGCGGTTGCAAACGCCCGGCACACGTGTCCGGGGTGTGCCCCCCTCACGGACGGCGCCGCCGCCGGCACCTGGAGGGGGGAAACGGACGCGTCGGGTCTACAGGGATGGGATCTTGCTATGGGTCTGGCCCGGATGTTGCTCCAAAGTGTTCCTATGGCCTGACCTAACACAACCGGGTGGGGAGGTCCACTGGTCAAAGCCCGTCCGTCCAAAGTCAAAGGGCTAGATCCCGTGGTCAAACGCTACAAGGTTAGGCGGGACGGGGGCACTGGGGGTTGCAATGCCACCGGAGCGTCGCACCGGGCCCTCATACATGCGGGGTGGTGTGGTGGCATTTCCGAAGAGGCGGGACGCGTCTCCGGGGCGTGGCCTCCCCTCACGGACGGCGATGACACGGTAGTAGAAGTTCTGCGGTAACGATGCGGCGTCAATATTACTAAATACTCGGAGCACGATAAAATCATGAGTTTTTTTGCACGACGTGGGCACATGTGCTATAGGAACGATGGTATTTTTTCATAATTTTTGGTGATGGAGAAGTATCCGAAAAATTCCCTCTACGCGGATTGCCCTTCGCGCGTCTACGGCTCTGGCCGGCGGCCTACGGGGGCGAGAATGCCGCCAAATCTTGCGTAGGCGGCCTCTCACAAGTCTGGAAGTGGTGTGGCGGTTGCAAACGCCCGGCACGCGTGTCCGGGGTGTGCCCCCCCTCACGGACGGCGCCGCCGCCGGCACCTGGAGGGGGAAACGGACGCGTCGGGTCTACACGGAGGGGATCTTGCTGTGGGTCTGGCCCGGATGTTGCTTCAAAGTGTTCCTATGGGCTGACCTAACACAACTGGGTGGGGAGGTCCACTGGTCAAAGCCCGTCCGTGCAAAGTCAAAGGGATAGATCCCGTGGTCAAACGCTACAAGGTAAGGCGGGACGGGGGCACTGGGGGTAGCAATGCCACCGGAGCGTCGCACCGGGCCCTCATACATGCGGGGTGGTGTGGTGGCATGTCCGAAGAGGCGGGACACGTCTCCAGGGCGTGGCCCCCCTCACGGACGGTGATGACACGGTAGTAGACGTTCTGGAGTAACGATGCGGCGTCAATATTACTAAATACTCGGAGCGCGATAAAATCATGAGTTTTTTTGCACGACGTGGGCACATGTGCTATAGGAACGATGGTATTTTTTCATAATTTTTGGTGATGGAGAAGTATCCGAAAAATTCCCTCTACGCGGATTGCCCTTCGCGCGTCTACGGCTCTGGCCGGCGGCCTCCGGGGGCTAGCATGCCGCCAAATCTTGCGTAGGCCGCCTCTCACAAGTCTGGAAGTGTTGTGGCGGTTGCAAACGCCCGGCACGCGTGTCCGGGGTGTGCCCCCTTCACGGACGGCGCCGCCGCCGGCACCTGGAGGGGGGAAACGGACGCGTCGGGTCTACACGGAGGGGATCTTGCTGTGGGTCTGGCCCGGATGTTGCTCCAAAGTGTTCCTATGGGCTGACCAAACACAACCGGGTGGGGAGGTCCACTGGTCAAAGCCCGTCCGTGCAAAGTCAAAGGGCTAGATCCCGTGGTCAAACGCTACAGGGTTAGCCGGGACGGGGGCACTGGGGTGTAGCAATGCCATCGGAGCGTCGCACCGGGCCCTCATACATGCGGGGTGGTGTGGTGGCATGTTCGAATAGGCGGGACGCGTCTCCGGGGCGTGGCCCCCCCTCACGGACGGCGATGACACGGTAGTAGACGTTCCGCGGTAACGATGTGGTGTCAATATTACTAAATACTCGGAGCGCAATAAAATCATGAGTTCTTTTGCACGACGTGGGCACATGTGCTATAGGAACGATGGTATTTTTTCATAATTTTTGGTGATGGAGAAGTATCCGAAAAATTCCCTCTACGCGGATTGCCCTTCGCGCGTCTACGGCTCTGGCCGGCGGCCTCCGGGGGCTAGCATGCCGCCAAATCTTGCGTAGGCCGCCTCTCACAAGTCTGGGAGTGTTGTGGCGGTTGCAAACGCCCGGCACGCGTGTCCGGGGTGTGCCCCCCTCACGGACGGCGCCGCCGCCGGCACCTGGAGGGGGGAAACGGACGCGTCGGGTCTACACGGAGGAGATCTTGCTGTGGGTCTGGCCCGGATGTTGCTCCAAAGTGTTCCTATGGGCTGACCTAACACAACCGGGTGGGGAGGTCCACTAGTCAAAGCCCGTCCGTGCAAAGTCAAAGGGCTAGATCCCGTGGTCAAACGCTACAGGGTTAGGCGGGACGGGGGCACTGGGGTGTAGCAATGCCACCGGAGCGTCGCACCGGGCCCTCATACATGCGGGGTGGTGTGGTGGCATGTCCGAAGAGGCGGGACACGTCTCCAGGGCGTGGCCCCCCTCACGGACGGGGATGACACGGTAGTAGACGTTCTGCAGTAACGATGCGGCGTCAATATTACTAAATACTCGGAGCGCGATAAAATCATGAGTTTTTTTGCACGACGTGGGCACATGTGCTATAGGAACGATGGTATTTTTTCATAATTTTTGGTGATGGAGAAGTATCCGAAAAATTCCCTCTACGCGGATTGCCCTTCGCGCGTCTACGGCTCTGGCCGGAGGCCTCCGGGGGCTAGCATGCCGCCAAATCTTGCGTAGGCCGCCTCTCACAAGTCTGGAAGTGTTGTGGCGGTTGCAAACGCCCGGCACGCGTGTCCGGGGTGTGCCCCCTTCACGGACGGCGCCGCCGCCGGCACCTGGAGGGGGGAAACGGACGCGTCGGGTCTACACGGAGGGGATCTTGCTGTGGGTCTGGCCCGGATGTTGCTCCAAAGTGTTCCTATGGGCTGACCAAACACAACCGGGTGGGGAGGTCCACTGGTCAAAGCCCGTCCGTGTAAAGTCAAAGGGCTAGATCCCGTGGTCAAACGCTACAGGGTTAGCCGGGACGGGGGCACTGGGGTGTAGCAATGCCATCGGAGCGTCGCACCGGGCCCTCATACATGCGGGGTGGTGTGGTGGCATGTTCGAATAGGCGGGACGCGTCTCCGGGGCGTGGCCCCCCCTCACGGACGGCGATGACACGGTAGTAGACGTTCCGCGGTAACGATGTGGTGTCAATATTACTAAATACTCGGAGCGCAATAAAATCATGAGTTCTTTTGCACGACGTGGGCACATGTGCTATAGGAACGATGGTATTTTTTCATAATTTTTGGTGATGGAGAAGTATCCGAAAAATTCCCTCTACGCGGATTGCCCTTCGCGCGTCTACGGCTCTGGCCGGCGGCCTCCGGGGGCTAGCATGCCGCCAAATCTTGCGTAGGCCGCCTCTCACAAGTCTGGGAGTGTTGTGGCGGTTGCAAACGCCCGGCACGCGTGTCCGGGGTGTGCCCCCCTCACGGACGGCGCCGCCGCCGGCACCTGGAGGGGGGAAACGGACGCGTCGGGTCTACACGGAGGGGATCTTGCTGTGGGTTTGGCCCGGATGTTGCTCCAAAGTGTTCCTATGGGCTGACCTAACACAACCGGGTGGGGAGGTCCACTAGTCAAAGCCCGTCCGTGCAAAGTCAAAGGGCTAGATCCCGTGGTCAAACGCTACAGGGTTAGGCGGGACGGGGGCACTGGGGTGTAGCAATGCCACCGGAGCGTCGCACCGGGCCCTCATACATGCGGGGTGGTGTGGTGGCATGTCCGAAGAGGCGGGACACGTCTCCAGGGCGTGGCCCCCCTCACGGACGGGGATGACACGGTAGTAGACGTTCTGCAGTAACGATGCGGCGTCAATATTACTAAATACTCGGAGCGCGATAAAATCATGAGTTTTTTTGCACGACGTGGGCACATGTGCTATAGGAACGATGGTATTTTTTCATAATTTTTGGTGATGGAGAAGTATCCGAAAAATTCCCTCTACGCGGATTGCCCTTCGCGCGTCTACGGCTCTGGCCGGCGGCCTCCGGGGGCTAGCATGCCGCCAAATCTTGCGTAGGCCGCCTCTCACAAGTCTGGAAGTGTTGTGGCGGTTGCAAACGCCCGGCACGCGTGTCCGGGGTGTGCCCCCTTCACGGACGGCGCCGCCGCCGGCACCTGGAGGGGGGAAACGGACGCGTCGGGTCTACACGGAGGGGATCTTGCTGTGGGTCTGGCCCGGATGTTGCTCCAAAGTGTTCCTATGGCCTGACCAAACACAACCGGGTGGGGAGGTCCACTGGTCAAAGCCCGTCCGTGCAAAGTCAAAGGGCTAGATCCCGTGGTCAAACGCTACAAGGTTAGGCGGGACGGGGGCACTGGGGGTTGCAATGCCACCGGAGCGTCGCACCGGGCCCTCATACATGCGGGGTGGTGTGGTGGCATTTCCGAAGAGGCGGGACGCGTCTCCGGGGCGTGGCCTCCCCTCACGGACGGCGATGACACGGTAGTAGAAGTTCTGCGGTAACGATGCGGCGTCAATATTACTAAATACTCGGAGCACGATAAAATCATGAGTTTTTTTGCACGACGTGGGCACATGTGCTATAGGAACGATGGTATTTTTTCATAATTTTTGGTGATGGAGAAGTATCCGAAAAATTCCCTCTACGCGGATTGCCCTTCGCGCGTCTACGGCTCTGGCCGGCGGCCTACGGGGGCGAGCATGCCGCCAAATCTTGCGTAGGCGGCCTCGCACAAGTCTGGAAGTGGTGTGGCGGTTGCAAACGCCCGGCACGCGTGTCCGGGGTGTGCCCCCCCTCACGGACGGCGCCGCCGCCGGCACCTGGAGGGGGAAACGGACGCGTCGGGTCTACACGGAGGGGATCTTGCTGTGGGTCTGGCCCGGATGTTGCTTCAAAGTGTTCCTATGGGCTGACCTAACACAACTGGGTGGGGAGGTCCACTGGTCAAAGCCCGTCCGTGCAAAGTCAAAGGGATAGATCCCGTGGTCAAACGCTACAAGGTAAGGCGGGACGGGGGCACTGGGGGTAGCAATGCCACCGGAGCGTCGCACCGGGCCCTCATACATGCGGGGTGGTGTGGTGGCATGTCCGAAGAGGCGGGACACGTCTCCAGGGCGTGGCCCCCCTCACGGACGGTGATGACACGGTAGTAGACGTTCTGCAGTAACGATGCGGCGTCAATATTACTAAATACTCGGAGCGCGATAAAATCATGAGTTTTTTTGCACGACGTGGGCACATGTGCTATAGGAACGATGGTATTTTTTCATAATTTTTGGTGATGGAGAAGTATCCGAAAAATTCCCTCTACGCGGATTGCCCTTCGCGCGTCTACGGCTCTGGCCGGCGGCCTCCGGGGGCTAGCATGCCGCCAAATCTTGCGTAGGCCGCCTCTCACAAGTCTGGGAGTATTGTGGCGGTTGCAAACGCCCGGCACGCGTGTCCGGGGTGTGCCCCCCTCACGGACGGCGCCGCCGCCGGCACCTGGAGGGGGGAAACGGACGCGTCGGGTCTACACGGAGGGGATCTTGCTGTGGGTCTGGCCCGGATGTTGCTCCAAAGTGTTCCTATGGGCTGACCAAACACAACCGGGTGGGGAGGTCCACTGGTCAAAGCCCGTCCGTGCAAAGTCAAAGGGCTAGATCCCGTGGTCAAACGCTACAGGGTTAGGCGGGACAGGGGCACTAGGCTGTAGCAATGCCACCGGAGCGTCGCACCGGGCCCTCATACATGCGGGGTGGTGTGGTGGCATGTCCGAAGAGGCGGGACGCGTCTCCGGGGCGTGGCCCCCCCTCACGGACGGCGATGACACGGTAGTAGACGTTCCGCGGTAACGATGTGGTGTCAATATTACTAAATACTCGGAGCGCAATAAAATCATGAGTTCTTTTGCACGACGTGGGCACATGTGCTATAGGAACGATGGTATTTTTTCATAATTTTTGGTGATGGAGAAGTATCCGAAAAATTCCCTCTACGCGGATTGCCCTTCGCGCGTCTACGGTTGTCGCCAGCGGCCTCCCGGGGCTAGCATGCCGCCAAATTTGCGTAGGCGGCCTCTCACAAGTCTGGAAGTGTTGTGGCGGTTGCAAACGCCCGGCACGCGTGTCCGGGGTGTGCCCCCCCTCACGGACGGCGCCACCGCCGGCACCTGGAGGGGGGAAACGGACGCGTCGGGTCTACAAGGAGGGGATCTTGCTGTGGGTCTCGCCCGGATGTTGCTCCAAAGTGTTCCTATGGGCTGACCTAACATAACCGGGTGGAGAGGTCCACTGGTCAAAGCCCCTCCGTGCAAAGTCAAAGGGCTAGATCCCGTGATCAAATGCTACAGGGTTAGGTGGGACGGGGGCACTGGGGGGTAGCAATGCCACCGGAGCGTCACACCGGGCCCTCATACATGCGGGGTGGTGTGGTGGCATGTCTGAAGAGGCGGGACGCGTCTCCGGGGCGTGGCCCCCCTCACGGACGGCGATGACACGGTAGTAGACGTTCTGCGGTAACGATGCGGCGTCAATATAACTAAATACTCGGAGCGCGATAAAATCATGAGTTTTTTTGCACGACGTGGCACATGTGCTATAGGAACGATGGTATTTTTTCATAATTTTTGGTGATGGAGAAGTATCTGAAAAATTCCCTCTACGCGGATTGCCCTTCGCGCGTCTACGGCTGTGGCTGGCGGCCTCCGTGGGCTAGCATGCCGCCAAATCTTGCGTAGGCGGCCTCTCACAGTCTGGAAGTGTTGTGGCGGTTGCAAACGCCCGGCACGCGTGTCCGGGGTGTGCCCCCCTCACGGACGGCGCCGCCGCCGGCACCTGGAGGGGGGAAACGGATGCGTCGGGTCTACACGGAGGGGATCTTGCTATGGGTCTGGCCCGGATGTTGCTCCAAAGTGTTCCTATGGGCTGACCTAACACAACCGGGTGGGGAGGTCCACTGGTCAAAGCCCGTCCGTGCAAAGTCAAAGGGCTAGATCCCGTGGTCAAACGCTACAAGGTTAGGCGGGACGGGGGCACTGGGGGTAGCAATGCCACCGGAGCGTCGCACCGGGCCCTCATACATGCGGGGTGGTGTGGTGGCATGTCCGAAGAGGCGGGACTCGTCTCCGGGGCGTGGCCCCCCTCACGGACGGCGATGACACGGTAGTAGACGTTCTGCGGTAACGATGCGGCGTCAATATTACTAAATACTCGGAGCGCGATAAAATCATGAGTTTTTTTGCACGACGTGGGCACATGTGCTATAGGAACGATGGTATTTTTTCATAATTTTTGGTGATGGAGAAGTATCCGAAAAATTCCCTCTACGTGGATTGCCCTTCGCGCGTCTACGGCTCTGGCCGGCGGCCTCCGGGGGCTAGCATGCCGCCAAATCTTGCGTAGGCCGCCTCTCACAAGTCTGGGAGTGTTGTGGCGGTTGCAAACGCCCGGCACGCGTGTCCGGGGTGTGCCCCCCTCACGGACGGCGCCGCCGCCGGCACCTGGAGGGGGGAAACGGACGCGTCGGGTCTACACGGAGGGGATCTTGCTGTGGGTCTGGCCCGGATGTTGCTCCAAAGTGTTCCTATGGGCTGACCAAACACAACCGGGTGGGGAGGTCCACTGGTCAAAGCCCGTCCGTGCAAAGTCAAAGGGCTAGATCCCGTGGTCAAACGCTACAGGGTTAGGCGGGACGGGGGCACTGGGGTGTAGCAATGCCACCGGAGCGTCGCACCGGGCCCTCATACATGCGGGGTGGTGTGGAGCATGTCCGAAGAGGCGGGACGCGTCTCCGGGGCGTGGCCCCCCCTCACGGACGGCGATGACACGGTAGTAGACGTTCCGTGGTAACGATGTGGTGTCAATATTACTAAATACTCGGAGCGCAATAAAATCATGAGTTATTTTGCACGACGTGGGCACATGTGCTATAGGAACGATGGTATTTTTTCATAATTTTTGGTGATGGAGAAGTATCCGAAAAATTCCCTCTACGCGGATTGCCCTTCGCGCGTCTACGGTTGTGGCCAGCGGCCTCCGGGGGCTAGCATGCCGCCAAATTTGCGTAGGCGGCCTCTCACAAGTCTGGAAGTGTTGTGGCGGTTGCAAACGCCCGGCACGCGTGTCCGGGGTGTGCCCCCCCTCACGGACGGCGCCACCGCCGGCACCTGGAGGGGGGAAACGGACGCGTCGGGTCTACAAGGAGGGGATCTTGCTGTGGGTCTCGCCCGGATGTTGCTCCAAAGTGTTCCTATGGGCTGACCTAACATAACCGGGTGGAGAGGTCCACTGGTCAAAGCCCCTCCGTGCAAAGTCAAAGGGCTAGATCCCGTGATCAAATGCTACAGGGTTAGGTGGGACGGGGGCACTGGGGGGTAGCAATGCCACCGGAGCGTCACACCGGGCCCTCATACATGCGGGGTGGTGTGGTGGCATGTCTGAAGAGGCGGGACGCGTCTCCGGGGCGTGGCCCCCCTCACGGACGGCGATGACACGGTAGTAGACGTTCTGCGGTAACGATGCGGCGTCAATATAACTAAATACTCGGAGCGCGATAAAATCATGAGTTTTTTTGCACGACGTGGCACATGTGCTATAGGAACGATGGTATTTTTTCATAATTTTTGGTGATGGAGAAGTATCTGAAAAATTCCCTCTACGCGGATTGCCCTTCGCGCGTCTACGGCTGTGGCCGGCGGCCTCCGTGGGCTAGCATGCCGCCAAATCTTGCGTAGGCGGCCTCTCACAGTCTGGAAGTGTTGTGGCGGTTGCAAACGCCCGGCACGCGTGTCCGGGGTGTGCCCCCCTCACGGACGGCGCCGCCGCCGGCACCTGGAGGGGGGAAACGGATGCGTCGGGTCTACACAGAGGGGATCTTGCTATGGGTCTGGCCCGGATGTTGCTCCAAAGTGTTCCTATGGGCTGACCTAACACAACCGGGTGGGGAGGTCCACTGGTCAAAGCCCGTCCGTGCAAAGTCAAAGGGCTAGATCCCGTGGTCAAACGCTACAAGGTTAGGCGGGACGGGGGCACTGGGGGTAGCAATGCCACCGGAGCGTCGCACCGGGCCCTCATACATGCGGGGTGGTGTGGTGGCATGTCCGAAGAGGCGGGACTCGTCTCCGGGGCGTGGCCCCCCTCACGGACGGCGATGACACGGTAGTAGACGTTCTGCGGTAACGATGCGGCGTCAATATTACTAAATACTCGGAGCGCGATAAAATCATGAGTTTTTTTGCACGACGTGGGCACATGTGCTATAGGAACGATGGTATTTTTTCATAATTTTTGGTGATGGAGAAGTATCCGAAAAATTCCCTCTACGTGGATTGCCCTTCGCGCGTCTACGGCTCTGGCCGGCGGCCTCCGGGGGCTAGCATGCCGCCAAATCTTGCGTAGGCCGCCTCTCACAAGTCTGGGAGTGTTGTGGCGGTTGCAAACGCCCGGCACGTGTGTCCGGGGTGTGCCCCCCTCACGGACGGCGCCGCCGCCGGCACCTGGAGGGGGGAAACGGACGCGTCGGGTCTACACGGAGGGGATCTTGCTGTGGGTCTGGCCCGGATGTTGCTCCAAAGTGTTCCTATGGGCTGACCAAACACAACCGGGTGGGGAGGTCCACTGGTCAAAGCCCGTCCGTGCAAAGTCAAAGGGCTAGATCCCGTGGTCAAACGCTACAGGGTTAGGCGGGACGGGGGCACTGGGGTGTAGCAATGCCACCGGAGCGTCGCACCGGGCCCTCATACATGCGGGGTGGTGTGGAGCATGTCCGAAGAGGCGGGACGCGTCTCCGGGGCGTGGCCCCCCCTCACGGACGGCGATGACACGGTAGTAGACGTTCCGCGGTAACGATGTGGTGTCAATATTACTAAATACTCGGAGCGCAATAAAATCATGAGTTCTTTTGCACGACGTGGGCACATGTGCTATAGGAACGATGGTATTTTTTCATAATTTTTGGTGATGGAGAAGTATCCGAAAAATTCCCTCTACGCGGATTGCCCTTCGCGCGTCTACGGCTCTGGCCGGCGGCCTCCGGGGGCTAGCATGCCGCCAAATCTTGCGTAGGCCGCCTCTCACAAGTCTGGGAGTGTTGTGGCGGTTGCAAACGCCCGGCACGCGTGTCCGGGGTGTGCCCCCCTCACGGACGGCGCCGCCGCCGGCACCTGGAGGGGGGAAACGGACGCGTCGGGTCTACACGGAGGGGATCTTGCTGTGGGTCTGGCCCGGATGTTGCTCCAAAGTGTTCCTATGGGCTGACCAAACACAACCGGGTGGGGAGGTCCACTGGTCAAAGCCCGTCCGTGCAAAGTCAAAGGGCTAGATCCCGTGGTCAAACGCTACAGGGTTAGGCGGGACGGGGGCACTAGGCTGTAGCAATGCCACCGGAGCGTCGCACCGGGCCCTCATACATGCGGGGTGGTGTGGTGGCATGTCCGAAGAGGCGGGACGCGTCTCCGGGGCGTGGCCCCCCCTCACGGACGGCGATGACACGGTAGTAGACGTTCCGCGGTAACGATGTGGTGTCAATATTACTAAATACTCGGAGCGCAATAAAATCATGAGTTCTTTTGCACGACGTGGGCACATGTGCTATAGGAACGATGGTATTTTTTCATAATTTTTGGTGATGGAGAAGTATCCGAAAAATTCCCTCTACGCGGATTGCCCTTCGCGCGTCTACGGTTGTCGCTAGCGGCCTCCCGGGGCTAGCATGCCGCCAAATTTGCGTAGGCGGCCTCTCACAAGTCTGGAAGTGTTGTGGCGGTTGCAAACGCCCGGCACGCGTGTCCGGGGTGTGCCCCCCTCACGGACGGCGCCACCGCCGGCACCTGGAGGGGGGAAACGGACGCGTCGGGTCTACAAGGAGGGGATCTTGCTGTGGGTCTCGCCCGGATGTTGCTCCAAAGTGTTCCTATGGGCTGACCTAACATAACCGGGTGGAGAGGTCCACTGGTCAAAGCCCCTCCGTGCAAAGTCAAAGGGCTAGATCCCGTGATCAAATGCTACAGGGTTAGGTGGGACGGGGGCACTGGGGGGTAGCAATGCCACCGGAGCGTCACACCGGGCCCTCATACATGCGGGGTGGTGTGGTGGCATTTCCGAAGAGGCGGGACGCGTCTCCGGGGCGTGGCCTCCCCTCACGGACGGCGATGACACGGTAGTAGAAGTTCTGCGGTAACGATGCGGCGTCAATATTACTAAATACTCGGAGCACGATAAAATCATGAGTTTTTTTGCACGACGTGGGCACATGTGCTATAGGAACGATGGTATTTTTTCATAATTTTTGGTGATGGAGAAGTATCCGAAAAATTCCCTCTACGCGGATTGCCCTTCGCGCGTCTACGGCTCTGGCCGGCGGCCTACGGGGGCGAGCATGCCGCCAAATCTTGCGTAGGCGGCCTCGCACAAGTCTGGAAGTGGTGTGGCGGTTGCAAACGCCCGGCACGCGTGTCCGGGGTGTGCCCCCCCTCACGGACGGCGCCGCCGCCGGCACCTGGAGGGGGAAACGGACGCGTCGGGTCTACACGGAGGGGATCTTGCTGTGGGTCTGGCCCGGATGTTGCTTCAAAGTGTTCCTATGGGCTGACCTAACACAACTGGGTGGGGAGGTCCACTGGTCAAAGCCCGTCCGTGCAAAGTCAAAGGGATAGATCCCGTGGTCAAACGCTACAAGGTAAGGCGGGACGGGGGCACTGGGGGTAGCAATGCCACCGGAGCGTCGCACCGGGCCCTCATACATGCGGGGTGGTGTGGTGGCATGTCCGAAGAGGCGGGACACGTCTCCAGGGCGTGGCCCCCCTCACGGACGGTGATGACACGGTAGTAGACGTTCTGCAGTAACGATGCGGCGTCAATATTACTAAATACTCGGAGCGCGATAAAATCATGAGTTTTTTTGCACGACGTGGGCACATGTGCTATAGGAACGATGGTATTTTTTCATAATTTTTGGTGATGGAGAAGTATCCGAAAAATTCCCTCTACGCGGATTGCCCTTCGCGCGTCTACGGCTCTGGCCGGCGGCCTCCGGGGGCTAGCATGCCGCCAAATCTTGCGTAGGCCGCCTCTCACAAGTCTGGGAGTATTGTGGCGGTTGCAAACGCCCGGCACGCGTGTCCGGGGTGTGCCCCCCTCACGGACGGCGCCGCCGCCGGCACCTGGAGGGGGGAAACGGACGCGTCGGGTCTACACGGAGGGGATCTTGCTGTGGGTCTGGCCCGGATGTTGCTCCAAAGTGTTCCTATGGGCTGACCAAACACAACCGGGTGGGGAGGTCCACTGGTCAAAGCCCGTCCGTGCAAAGTCAAAGGGCTAGATCCCGTGGTCAAACGCTACAGGGTTAGGCGGGACAGGGGCACTAGGCTGTAGCAATGCCACCGGAGCGTCGCACCGGGCCCTCATACATGCGGGGTGGTGTGGTGGCATGTCCGAAGAGGCGGGACGCGTCTCCGGGGCGTGGCCCCCCCTCACGGACGGCGATGACACGGTAGTAGACGTTCCGCGGTAACGATGTGGTGTCAATATTACTAAATACTCGGAGCGCAATAAAATCATGAGTTCTTTTGCACGACGTGGGCACATGTGCTATAGGAACGATGGTATTTTTTCATAATTTTTGGTGATGGAGAAGTATCCGAAAAATTCCCTCTACGCGGATTGCCCTTCGCGCGTCTACGGTTGTCGCCAGCGGCCTCCCGGGGCTAGCATGCCGCCAAATTTGCGTAGGCGGCCTCTCACAAGTCTGGAAGTGTTGTGGCGGTTGCAAACGCCCGGCACGCGTGTCCGGGGTGTGCCCCCCCTCACGGACGGCGCCACCGCCGGCACCTGGAGGGGGGAAACGGACGCGTCGGGTCTACAAGGAGGGGATCTTGCTGTGGGTCTCGCCCGGATGTTGCTCCAAAGTGTTCCTATGGGCTGACCTAACATAACCGGGTGGAGAGGTCCACTGGTCAAAGCCCCTCCGTGCAAAGTCAAAGGGCTAGATCCCGTGATCAAATGCTACAGGGTTAGGTGGGACGGGGGCACTGGGGGGTAGCAATGCCACCGGAGCGTCACACCGGGCCCTCATACATGCGGGGTGGTGTGGTGGCATGTCTGAAGAGGCGGGACGCGTCTCCGGGGCGTGGCCCCCCTCACGGACGGCGATGACACGGTAGTAGACGTTCTGCGGTAACGATGCGGCGTCAATATAACTAAATACTCGGAGCGCGATAAAATCATGAGTTTTTTTGCACGACGTGGCACATGTGCTATAGGAACGATGGTATTTTTTCATAATTTTTGGTGATGGAGAAGTATCTGAAAAATTCCCTCTACGCGGATTGCCCTTCGCGCGTCTACGGCTGTGGCTGGCGGCCTCCGTGGGCTAGCATGCCGCCAAATCTTGCGTAGGCGGCCTCTCACAGTCTGGAAGTGTTGTGGCGGTTGCAAACGCCCGGCACGCGTGTCCGGGGTGTGCCCCCCTCACGGACGGCGCCGCCGCCGGCACCTGGAGGGGGGAAACGGATGCGTCGGGTCTACACGGAGGGGATCTTGCTATGGGTCTGGCCCGGATGTTGCTCCAAAGTGTTCCTATGGGCTGACCTAACACAACCGGGTGGGGAGGTCCACTGGTCAAAGCCCGTCCGTGCAAAGTCAAAGGGCTAGATCCCGTGGTCAAACGCTACAAGGTTAGGCGGGACGGGGGCACTGGGGGTAGCAATGCCACCGGAGCGTCGCACCGGGCCCTCATACATGCGGGGTGGTGTGGTGGCATGTCCGAAGAGGCGGGACTCGTCTCCGGGGCGTGGCCCCCCTCACGGACGGCGATGACACGGTAGTAGACGTTCTGCGGTAACGATGCGGCGTCAATATTACTAAATACTCGGAGCGCGATAAAATCATGAGTTTTTTTGCACGACGTGGGCACATGTGCTATAGGAACGATGGTATTTTTTCATAATTTTTGGTGATGGAGAAGTATCCGAAAAATTCCCTCTACGTGGATTGCCCTTCGCGCGTCTACGGCTCTGGCCGGCGGCCTCCGGGGGCTAGCATGCCGCCAAATCTTGCGTAGGCCGCCTCTCACAAGTCTGGGAGTGTTGTGGCGGTTGCAAACGCCCGGCACGCGTGTCCGGGGTGTGCCCCCCTCACGGACGGCGCCGCCGCCGGCACCTGGAGGGGGGAAACGGACGCGTCGGGTCTACACGGAGGGGATCTTGCTGTGGGTCTGGCCCGGATGTTGCTCCAAAGTGTTCCTATGGGCTGACCAAACACAACCGGGTGGGGAGGTCCACTGGTCAAAGCCCGTCCGTGCAAAGTCAAAGGGCTAGATCCCGTGGTCAAACGCTACAGGGTTAGGCGGGACGGGGGCACTGGGGTGTAGCAATGCCACCGGAGCGTCGCACCGGGCCCTCATACATGCGGGGTGGTGTGGAGCATGTCCGAAGAGGCGGGACGCGTCTCCGGGGCGTGGCCCCCCCTCACGGACGGCGATGACACGGTAGTAGACGTTCCGCGGTAACGATGTGGTGTCAATATTACTAAATACTCGGAGCGCAATAAAATCATGAGTTATTTTGCACGACGTGGGCACATGTGCTATAGGAACGATGGTATTTTTTCATAATTTTTGGTGATGGAGAAGTATCCGAAAAATTCCCTCTACGCGGATTGCCCTTCGCGCGTCTACGGTTGTGGCCAGCGGCCTCCGGGGGCTAGCATGCCGCCAAATTTGCGTAGGCGGCCTCTCACAAGTCTGGAAGTGTTGTGGCGGTTGCAAACGCCCGGCACGCGTGTCCGGGGTGTGCCCCCCCTCACGGACGGCGCCACCGCCGGCACCTGGAGGGGGGAAACGGACGCGTCGGGTCTACAAGGAGGGGATCTTGCTGTGGGTCTCGCCCGGATGTTGCTCCAAAGTGTTCCTATGGGCTGACCTAACATAACCGGGTGGAGAGGTCCACTGGTCAAAGCCCCTCCGTGCAAAGTCAAAGGGCTAGATCCCGTGATCAAATGCTACAGGGTTAGGTGGGACGGGGGCACTGGGGGGTAGCAATGCCACCGGAGCGTCACACCGGGCCCTCATACATGCGGGGTGGTGTGGTGGCATGTCTGAAGAGGCGGGACGCGTCTCCGGGGCGTGGCCCCCCTCACGGACGGCGATGACACGGTAGTAGACGTTCTGCGGTAACGATGCGGCGTCAATATAACTAAATACTCGGAGCGCGATAAAATCATGAGTTTTTTTGCACGACGTGGCACATGTGCTATAGGAACGATGGTATTTTTTCATAATTTTTGGTGATGGAGAAGTATCTGAAAAATTCCCTCTACGCGGATTGCCCTTCGCGCGTCTACGGCTGTGGCCGGCGGCCTCCGTGGGCTAGCATGCCGCCAAATCTTGCGTAGGCGGCCTCTCACAGTCTGGAAGTGTTGTGGCGGTTGCAAACGCCCGGCACGCGTGTCCGGGGTGTGCCCCCCTCACGGACGGCGCCGCCGCCGGCACCTGGAGGGGGGAAACGGATGCGTCGGGTCTACACAGAGGGGATCTTGCTATGGGTCTGGCCCGGATGTTGCTCCAAAGTGTTCCTATGGGCTGACCTAACACAACCGGGTGGGGAGGTCCACTGGTCAAAGCCCGTCCGTGCAAAGTCAAAGGGCTAGATCCCGTGGTCAAACGCTACAAGGTTAGGCGGGACGGGGGCACTGGGGGTAGCAATGCCACCGGAGCGTCGCACCGGGCCCTCATACATGCGGGGTGGTGTGGTGGCATGTCCGAAGAGGCGGGACTCGTCTCCGGGGCGTGGCCCCCCTCACGGACGGCGATGACACGGTAGTAGACGTTCTGCGGTAACGATGCGGCGTCAATATTACTAAATACTCGGAGCGCGATAAAATCATGAGTTTTTTTGCACGACGTGGGCACATGTGCTATAGGAACGATGGTATTTTTTCATAATTTTTGGTGATGGAGAAGTATCCGAAAAATTCCCTCTACGTGGATTGCCCTTCGCGCGTCTACGGCTCTGGCCGGCGGCCTCCGGGGGCTAGCATGCCGCCAAATCTTGCGTAGGCCGCCTCTCACAAGTCTGGGAGTGTTGTGGCGGTTGCAAACGCCCGGCACGTGTGTCCGGGGTGTGCCCCCCTCACGGACGGCGCCGCCGCCGGCACCTGGAGGGGGGAAACGGACGCGTCGGGTCTACACGGAGGGGATCTTGCTGTGGGTCTGGCCCGGATGTTGCTCCAAAGTGTTCCTATGGGCTGACCAAACACAACCGGGTGGGGAGGTCCACTGGTCAAAGCCCGTCCGTGCAAAGTCAAAGGGCTAGATCCCGTGGTCAAACGCTACAGGGTTAGGCGGGACGGGGGCACTGGGGTGTAGCAATGCCACCGGAGCGTCGCACCGGGCCCTCATACATGCGGGGTGGTGTGGAGCATGTCCGAAGAGGCGGGACGCGTCTCCGGGGCGTGGCCCCCCCTCACGGACGGCGATGACACGGTAGTAGACGTTCCGCGGTAACGATGTGGTGTCAATATTACTAAATACTCGGAGCGCAATAAAATCATGAGTTCTTTTGCACGACGTGGGCACATGTGCTATAGGAACGATGGTATTTTTTCATAATTTTTGGTGATGGAGAAGTATCCGAAAAATTCCCTCTACGCGGATTGCCCTTCGCGCGTCTACGGCTCTGGCCGGCGGCCTCCGGGGGCTAGCATGCCGCCAAATCTTGCGTAGGCCGCCTCTCACAAGTCTGGGAGTGTTGTGGCGGTTGCAAACGCCCGGCACGCGTGTCCGGGGTGTGCCCCCCTCACGGACGGCGCCGCCGCCGGCACCTGGAGGGGGGAAACGGACGCGTCGGGTCTACACGGAGGGGATCTTGCTGTGGGTCTGGCCCGGATGTTGCTCCAAAGTGTTCCTATGGGCTGACCAAACACAACCGGGTGGGGAGGTCCACTGGTCAAAGCCCGTCCGTGCAAAGTCAAAGGGCTAGATCCCGTGGTCAAACGCTACAGGGTTAGGCGGGACGGGGGCACTAGGCTGTAGCAATGCCACCGGAGCGTCGCACCGGGCCCTCATACATGCGGGGTGGTGTGGTGGCATGTCCGAAGAGGCGGGACGCGTCTCCGGGGCGTGGCCCCCCCTCACGGACGGCGATGACACGGTAGTAGACGTTCCGCGGTAACGATGTGGTGTCAATATTACTAAATACTCGGAGCGCAATAAAATCATGAGTTCTTTTGCACGACGTGGGCACATGTGCTATAGGAACGATGGTATTTTTTCATAATTTTTGGTGATGGAGAAGTATCCGAAAAATTCCCTCTACGCGGATTGCCCTTCGCGCGTCTACGGTTGTCGCTAGCGGCCTCCCGGGGCTAGCATGCCGCCAAATTTGCGTAGGCGGCCTCTCACAAGTCTGGAAGTGTTGTGGCGGTTGCAAACGCCCGGCACGCGTGTCCGGGGTGTGCCCCCCTCACGGACGGCGCCACCGCCGGCACCTGGAGGGGGGAAACGGACGCGTCGGGTCTACAAGGAGGGGATCTTGCTGTGGGTCTCGCCCGGATGTTGCTCCAAAGTGTTCCTATGGGCTGACCTAACATAACCGGGTGGAGAGGTCCACTGGTCAAAGCCCCTCCGTGCAAAGTCAAAGGGCTAGATCCCGTGATCAAATGCTACAGGGTTAGGTGGGACGGGGGCACTGGGGGGTAGCAATGCCACCGGAGCGTCACACCGGGCCCTCATACATGCGGGGTGGTGTGGTGGCATGTCTGAAGAGGCGGGACGCGTCTCCGGGGCGTGGCCCCCCTCACGGACGGCGATGACACGGTAGTAGACGTTCTGCGGTAACGATGCGGCGTCAATATAACTAAATACTTGGAGCGCGATAAAATCATGAGTTTTTTTGCACGACGTGGCACATGTGCTATAGGAACGATGGTATTTTTTCATAATTTTTGGTGATGGAGAAGTATCTGAAAAATTCCCTCTACGCGGATTGCCCTTCGCGCGTCTACGGCTGTGGCCGGCGGCCTCCGTGGGCTAGCATGCCGCCAAATCTTGCGTAGGCGGCCTCTCACAGTCTGGAAGTGTTGTGGCGGTTGCAAACGCCCGGCACGCGTGTCCGGGGTGTGCCCCCCTCACTGACGGCGCCGCCGCCGGCACCTGGAGGGGGAAACGGATGCGTCGGGTCTACACGGAGGGGATCTTGCTATGGGTCTGGCCCGGATGTTGCTCCAAAGTGGTCCTATGGGCTGACCTAACACAACCGGGTGGGGAGGTCCACTGGTCAAAGCCCGTCCGTGCAAAGTCAAAGGGCTAGATCCCGTGGTCAAACGCTACAAGGTTAGGCGGGACGGGGGCACTGGGGGTAGCAATGCCACCGGAGCGTCGCACCGGGCCCTCATACATGCGGGGTGGTGTGGTGGCATGTCCGAAGAGGCGGGACTCGTCTCCGGGGCGTGGCCCCCCTCACGGACGGCGATGACACGGTAGTAGACGTCCTGCGGTAACGATGCGGCGTCAATATTACTAAATACTCGGAGCGCGATAAAATCATGAGTTTTTTTGCACGACGTGGGCACATGTGCTATAGGAACGATGGTATTTTTTCATAATTTTTGGTGATGGAGAAGTATCCAAAAAATTCCCTCTACGTGGATTGCCCTTCGCGCGTCTACGGCTCTGGCCGGCGGCCTCCGGGGGCTAGCATGCCGCCAAATCTTGCGTAGGCCGCCTCTCACAAGTCTGAGAGTGTTGTGGCAGTTGCAAACGCCCGGCACGCGTGTCCGGGGTGTGCCCCCCTCACGGACGGCGCCGCCGCCGGCACCTGGAGGGGGGAAACGGACGCGTCGGGTCTACACGGAGGGGATCTTGCTGTGGGTCTGGCCCGGATGTTGCTCCAAAGTGTTCCTATGGGCTGACCAAACACAACCGGGTGGGGAGGTCCACTGGTCAAAGCCCGTCCGTGCAAAGTCAAAGGGCTAGATCCCGTGGTCAAACGCTACAGGGTTAGGCGGGACGGGGGCACTGGGGTGTAGCAATGCCACCGGAGCGTCGCACCGGGCCCTCATACATGCGGGGTGGTGTGGAGCATGTCCGAAGAGGCGGGACGCGTCTCCGGGGCGTGGCCCCCCCTCACGGACGGCGATGACACGGTAGTAGACGTTCCGCGGTAACGATGTGGTGTCAATATTACTAAATACTCGGAGCGCAATAAAATCATGAGTTCTTTTGCACGACGTGGGCACATGTGCTATAGGAACGATGGTATTTTTTCATAATTTTTGGTGATGGAGAAGTATCCGAAAAATTCCCTCTACGCGGATTGCCCTTCGCGCGTCTACGGTTGTGGCCAGCGGCCTCCGGGGGCTAGCATGCCGCCAAATTTGCGTAGGCGGCCTCTCACAAGTCTGGAAGTGTTGTGGCGGTTGCAAACGCCCGGCACGCGTGTCCGGGGTGTGCCCCCCCTCACGGACGGCGCCACCGCCGGCACCTGGAGGGGGGAAACGGACGCGTCGGGTCTACAAGGAGGGGATCTTGCTGTGGGTCTCGCCCGGATATTGCTCCAAAGTGTTCGTATGGGCTGACCTAACATAACCGGGTGGAGAGGTCCACTGGTCAAAGCCCGTCCGTGCAAAGTCAAAGGGCTAGATCCCGTGGTCAAATGCTACAGGGTTAGGTGGGACGGGGGCACTGGGGGTAGCAATGCCACCGGAGCGTCACACCGGGCCCTCATACATGCGGGTTGGTGTGGTGGCATGTCTGAAGAGGCGGGACGCGTCTCCGGGGCGTGGCCCCCCTCACGGACGGCGATGACATGGTAGTAGACGTTCTGCGGTAACGATGCGGCGTCAATATAACTAAATACTCGGAGCGCGATAAAATCATGAGTTTTTTTGCACGACGTGGCACATGTGCTATAGGAACGATGGTATTTTTTCATAATTTTTGGTGATGGAGAAGTATCTGAAAAATTCCCTCTACGCGGATTGCCCTTCGCGCGTCTACGACTGTGGCCGGCGGCCTCCGTGGGCTAGCATGCCTCCAAATCTTGCGTAGGCGGCCTCTCACAGTCTGGAAGTGTTGTGGCGGTTGCAAACGCCCGGCACGCGTGTCCGGGGTGTGCCCCCTCACGGACGGCGCCGCCGCCGGCACCTGGAGGGGGGAAACGGATGCGTCGGGTCTACACGGAGGGGATCTTGCTATGGGTCTGGCCCGGATGTTGCTCCAAAGTGTTCCTATGGGCTGACCTAACACAACCGGGTGGGGAGGTCCACTGGTCAAAGCCCGTCCGTGCAAAGTCAAAGGGCTAGATCCCGTGGTCAAACGCTACAAGGTTAGGCGGGACGGGGGCACTGGGGGTAGCAATGCCACCGGAGCGTCGCACCGGGCCCTCATACATGCGGGGTGGTGTGGTGGCATGTCCGAAGAGGCGGGACGCGTCTCCGGGGCGTGGCCCCCCCTCACGGACGGCGATGACATGGTAGTAGAAGTTCTGCGGTAACGATGCGGCGTCAATATTACTAAATACTCGGAGCGCGATAAAATCATGAGTTTTTTTGCACGACGTGGGCACATGTGCTATAGGAACGATGGTATTTTTTCATAATTTTTGGTGATGGAGAAGTATCCGAAAAATTCCCTCTACGCGGATTGCCCTTCGCGCATCTACGGCTCTGGCCGGCGGCCTACAGGGGCTAGCATGCCGCCAAATCTTGCGTAGGCGGCCTCTCACAAGTCTGGAAGTGGTGTGGCGGTTGCAAATGCCCGGCACGCGTGTCCGGGGTGTGCCCCCCCTCACGGACGGCGCCGCCGCCGGCACCAGGGGGAAACGGACGCGTCGGGTCTACACGGAGGGGATCTTGCTGTGGGTCTGGCCCGGATGTTGCTTCAAAGTGTTCCTATGGGCTGACCTAACACAACCGGGTGGGGAGGTCCACTGGTCAAAGCCCGTCCGTGCAAAGTCAAAGGGATAGATCCCGTGGTCAAACGCTACAAGGTAAGGCGGGACGGGGGCACTGGGGGTAGCAATGCCACCGGAGCGTCGCACCGGGCCCTCATACATGCGGGGTGGTGTGGTGGCATGTCCGAAGAGGCGGGACACGTCTCCGGGGCGTGGCCCCCCTCACGGACGGCGATGACACGGTAGTAGACGTTCTGCGGTAACGATGCGGCGTCAATATTACTAAATACTCGGAGCGCGATAAAATCATGAGTTTTTTTTTGCACGACGTGGGCACATGTGCTATAGGAACGATGGTATTTTTTCATAATTTTTGGTGATGGAGAAGTATCCGAAAAATTCCCTCTACGCAGATTGCCCTTCGCGCGTCTACGGCTCTGGCCGGCGGCCTCCGGGGGCTAGCATGCCGCCAAATCTTGCGTAGGCCGCCTCTCACAAGTCTGGAAGTGTTGTGGCGGTTGCAAACGCCCGGCACACGTGTCCAGGGTGTGCCCCCCTCACGGACGGCGCCGCCGCCGGCACCTGGAGGGGGGAAACGGACGCGTTGGGTCTACACGGAGGGGATCTTGCTGTGGGTCTGGCCCGGATGTTGCTCCAAAGTGTTCCTATGGGCTGACCAAACACTACCGGGTGGGGAGGTCCACTGGTCAAAGCCCGTCTGTGCAAAGTTAAAGGGGTAGATCCCATGGTCAAACGCTACAGGGTTAGGCGGGACGGGGGCACTGGGGTGTAGCAATGCCACCGGAGCGTCGCACTAGGCCCTCATACATGCGGGGTGGTGTGGTGGCATGTCCGAAGAGGCGGGACGCGTCTCCGGGGCGTGGCCCCCCCTCACGGACGGCGATGACACGGTAGTAGACGTTCCGCGGTAACGATGTGGTGTCCATATTACTAAATACTCGGAGCGCAATAAAATCATGAGTTCTTTTGCACGACGTGGGCACATGTGCTATAGGAACGATGGTATTTTTTCATAATTTTTGGTGATGGAAAAGTATCCGAAAAATTCCCTCTACGCGGATTGCCCTTCGCGCGTCTACGGCTGTGGCCAGCGGCCTCCGGGGGCTAGCATGCCGCCAAATTTGCGTAGGCGGCCTCTCACAAGTCTGGAAGTGTTGTGGCGGTTGCAAACGCCCGACACGCGTGTCCGGGGTGTGCCCCCCCTCACGGACGGCGCCGCCGCCGGCACCTGGAGGGGGAAACGGACGCGTCGGGTCTACAAGGAGGGGATCTTGCTGTGGGTCTCTCCCGGATGTTGCTCCAAAGTGTTCCTATGGGCTGACCTAACATAACCGGGTGGAGAGGTCCACTGGTCAAAGCCCGTCCGTGCAAAGTCAAAGGGCTAGATCCCGTGGTCAAATGCTACAGGGTTAGGTGGGACGGGGGCACTGGGGGGTAGCAATGCCACCGGAGCGTCACACCGGGCCCTCATACATGCGGGGTGGTGCGGTGGCATGTCTGAAGAGGCGGGACGCGTCTCCGGGGCGTGGCCCCCCTCACGGACGGCGACGACACAGTAGTAGACGTTCTGCGGTAACGATGCGGCGTCAATATAACTAAATACTCGGAGCGCGATAAAATCATGAGTTTTTTTGCACGACGTGGCACATGTGCTATAGGAACGATGGTATTTTTTCATAATTTTTCGTGATGGAGAAGTATCTGAAAAATTCCCTCTACGCGGATTGCCCTTCGCGCGTCTACGGCTGTGGCCGGCGGCCTCCGTGGGCTAGCATGCTGCCAAATCTTGCGTAGGCGGCCTCTCACAGTCTGGAAGTGTTGTGGCGGTTGCGAACGCCCGGCACGCGTGTCCGGGGTGTGCCCCCCTCACGGACGGCGCCGCCGCCGGCACCTGGAGGGGGGAAACGGACGCGTCGGGTCTACACGGAGGGGATCTTGCTATGGGTCAGGCTCGGATGTTGCTCCAAAGTGTTCCTATGGGCTGACCTAACACAACCGGGTGGGGAGGTCCACTGGTCAAAGCCCGTCCGTGCAAAGTCAAAGGGCTAGATCCCGTGGTGAAACGCTACAAGGTTAGGCGGGACGGGGGCACTGGGGGTAGCAATGCCACCGGAGCGTCGCACCGGGCCCTCATACATGCGGGGTGGTGTGGTGGCATGTCCGAAGAGGCGGGACGCGTCTCCGGGGCGTGGCCCCCCCTCACGGACGGCGATGACACGGTAGTAGAAGTTCTGCGGTAACGATGCGGCGTCAATATTACTAAATACTCGGAGCGCGATAAAATTATGAGTTTTTTTGCACGACGTGGGCACATGTGCTATAGGAATGATGGTATTTTTTCATAATTTTTGGTGATGGAGAAGTATCCGAAAAATTACCTCTACGCGGATTGCCCTTCGCGCGTCTACGGCTCTGGCCGGCGGCCTACGGGGGCTAGCATGCCGCCAAATCTTGCGTAGGCGGCCTCTCACAAGTCTGGAAGTGGTGTGGCGGTTGCAAACGCCCGGCACGCGTGTCCGGGGTGTGCCCCCCCTCACGGACGGCGCCGCCGCCGGCACCTGGAGGGGGAAACGGACGCGTCGGTTCTACACGGAGGGGATCTTGCTGTGGGTCTGGCCCGGATGTTGCTTCAAAGTGTTCCTATGGGCTGACCTAACACAACCGGGTGGGGAGGTCCACTGGTCAAAGCCCGTCCGTGCAAAGTCAAAGGGATAGATCCCGTGGTCAAACGCTACAAGGTAAGGCGGGACGGGGGCACTGGGGGTAGCAATGCCACCGGAGCGTCGCACCGGGCCCTCATACATGCGGGGTGGTGTGGTGGCATGTCCGAAGAGGCGGGACACGTCTCCGGGGCGTGGCCCCCCTCACGGACGGCGATGACACGGTAGTAGACGTTCTGCGGTAACGATGCGGCGTCAATATAACTAAATACTCGGAGCGCGATAAAATCATGAGTTTTTGTGCATGACGTGGGCACATGTGCTATAGGAACGATGGTATTTTTTCATAATTTTTGGTGATGGAGAAGTATCCGAAAAATTCCCTCTACGCGGATTGCCCTTCGCGCCTCTACGGCTGTGACCGGCGGCCTCGGGGGCTAGCATGCCGCCAAATCTTGCGTAGGCGGCCTCTCACAGTCTGGAAGTGTTGTGGCGGTTGCAAACGCCCGGCACGCGTGTCCGGGGTGTGCCCCCCTCACGGACGGCGCCGCCGCCGGCACCTGGAGGGGGGAAACGGACGCGTCGGGTCTACACGGAGGGGATCTTGCTGTGGGTCTGGCCCGGATGTTGCTCCAAAGTGTTCCTATGGGCTAACCAAACACAACCGGGTGGGGAGCTCCACTGGTCAAAGCCCGTCCGTGCAAAGTCAAAGGGCTAGATCCCGTGGTCAAACGCTACAAGGTTAGGCGGGACGGGGGCACTGGGGTGTAGCAATGCCACCGGAGCGTCGCACCGGGCCCTCATACATGCGGGGTGGTGTGGTGGCATGTCCGAAGAGGCGGGACGCGTCTCCGGGGCATGGCCCCCCCTCACGGACGGCGATAACACGGTAGTAGACGTTCCGCGGTAACGATGTGGTGTCAATATTACTAAATACTCGGAGCGCAATAAAATCATTAGTTCTTTTGCACGACGTGGGCACATGTGCTATAGGAACGATGGTATTTTTTCATAATATTTGGTGATGGAGAAGTATCGAAAAAATTCCCTCTGCGCGGATTGCCCTTCGCGCGTCTACGGCTGTGGCCAGCGGCCTCCGGGGGCTAGCATGCCGCCAAATTTGCGTAGGCGGCCTCTCACAAGTCTGGAAGTGTTGTGGCGGTTGCAAACGCCCGGCACGCGTGTCCGGGGTGTGCCCCCCCTCACGGACGGCGCCGCCGCCGGCACCTGGAGGGGGGAAACGGACGCGTCGGGTCTACAAGGAGGGGATCTTGCTGTGGGTCTCGCCCGGATGTTGCTCCAAAGTGTTCCTATGGGCTGACCTAACATAACCGGGTGGAGAGGTCCACTGGTCAAAGCCCGTCCGTGCAAAGTCAAAGGGCTAGATCCCGTGGTCAAATGCTACAGGGTTAGGCGGGACGGGGGCACTAGGGTGTAGCAATGCCACCGGAGCGTCGCACCGGGCCCTCATACATGCGGGGTGGTGTGGTGGCATGTCCGAAGAGGCGGGACGCGTCTCCGGGGCGTGGCCCCCCCTCACGGACGGCGATGACACGGTAGTAGACGTTCTGCGGTAACGATGCGGCGTCAATATTACTAAATACTCGGAGCGCGATAAAATCATGAGTTTTTTTGCACGACGTGGGCACATGTGCTATAGGAACGATGGTATTTTTTCATAATTTTTTGTGATGGAGAAGTATCCGAAAAATTCCCTCTACGCGGATTGCCCTTCGCGCGTCTACGGCTCTGGCCAGCGGCCTCCGGGGGCTAGCATGCTGCCAAATCTTGCGTAGGCCGCCTCTCACAAGTCTGGAAGTGTTGTGGCGGTTGCAAACGCCCGGCACGCGTGTCCGGGGTGTGCCCCCCTCACGGACGGCGCCGCCGCCGGCACCTGGAGGGGGGAAACAGACGCGTCGGGTCTACACGGAGGGGATCTTGCTGTGGGTCTGGCCCGGATGTTGCTCCAAAGTGTTCCTATGGGCTGACCAAACACAACCGGGTGGGGAGGTCCACTGGTCAAAGCCCGTCCGTGCAAAGTCAAAGGGCTAGATCCCGTGGTCAAACGCTACAAGGTTAGGCGGGACGGGGGCACTGGGTGTAGCAATGCCACCGGGGCGTCGCATCGGGCCCTCATACATGCGGGGTGGTGTGGTGGCATGTCCGAAGAGGCGGGACGCGTCTCCGGGGCGTGGCCCCCCTCACGGACGGCGATGACACGGTAGTAGAAGTTCTGCGGTAACGATGCGGCGTCAATATTACTAAATACTCGGAGCGCGATAAAATCATGAGTTTTTTTGCACGACGTCGGCACATGTGCTATAGGAACGATGGTATTTTTTCATAATTTTTGGTGATGGAGAAGTATCCGAAAAATTCCCTCTACGCGGATTGCCCTTCGCGCGTCTACGGCTGTGGCCGGCGGCCTCCGGGGGCTAGCATGCCACCAAATCTTGCGTAGGCGGCCTCTCACAAGTCTGGAAGTGGTGTGGCGGTTGCAAACGCCCGGCACGCGTGTCCGGGGTGTGCCCCCCCTCACGGACGGCGCCGCCGCCGGCACCTGGAGGGGGAAACGGACGCGTCGGGTCTACACGGAGGGGATCTTGCTGTGGGTCTGGCCCGGATGTTGCTTCAAAGTGTTCCTATGGGCTGACCTAACACAACCGGGTGGGGAGGTCCACTGGTCAAAGCCCGTCCGTGCAAAGTCAAAGGGCTAGATCCCGTGGTGAAACGCTACAAGGTAAGGCGGGACGGGGGCACTGGGGGTAGCAATGCCACCGGAGCGTCGCACCGGGCCCTCATGCATGCGGGGTGGTGTGGTGGCATGTCCGAAGAGGCGGGACACGTCTCCGGGGCGTGGCCCCCCTCACAGACGGCGATGACACGGTAGTAGACGTTCTGCGGTAACGATGCGGCGTCAATATTACTAAATACTCGGAGCGCGATAAAATCATGAGTTTTTTCGCACGACGTGGGCACATGTGCTATAGGAACGATGGTATTTTTTCATAATTTTTGGTGATGGAGAAGTATCTGAAAAATTCCCTATACGCGGATTGCCCTTCGCGCATCTACGGCTGTGGCCGGCCGCCTCCGTGGGCTAGCATGCCGCCAAATCTTGCGTAGGCCGCCTCTCACAAGTCTGGAAGTGTTGTGGCGGTTGCAAACGCCCGGCACGCGTGTCCGGGGTGTGCCCCCCTCACGGACGGCGCCGCCGCCGGCACCTGGAGGGGGGAAACGGACGCGTCGGGTCTACACGGAGGGGATCTTGCTGTGGGTCTGGCCCGGATGTTGCTCCAAAGTGTTCCTATGGGCTGACCTAACACAACCGGGTGGGGAGGTCCACTGGTCAAAGCCCGTCCGTGCAAAGTCAAAGGGATAGATCCCGTGGTCAAATGCTACAAGGTAAGGCGGGACGGGGGCACTGGGGGTAGCAATGCCACCGGAGCGTCGCACCGGGCCCTCATACATGCGGGGTGGTGTGGTGGCATGTCCGAAGAGGCGGGACACGTCTCCGGGGCGTGGCCCCCCTCACGGACGGCGATGACACGGTAGTAGACGTTCTGCGGTAACGATGCGGCGTCAATATAACTAAATACTCGGAGCGCGATAAAATCATGAGTTTTTGTGCATGACGTGGGCACATGTGCTATAGGAACGACGGTATTTTTTCATAATTTTTGGTGATGGAGAAGTATCCGAAAAATTCCCTCTACGCGGATTGCCCTTCGCGCCTCTACGGCTGTGGCCGGCGGCCTCCGGGGGCTAGCATGCCGCCAAATCTTGCGTAGGCGGCCTCTCACAGTCTGGAAGTGTTGTGGCGGTTGCAAACGCCCGGCACGCGTGTCCGGGGTGTGCCCCCCTCACGGACGGCGCCGCCGCCGGCACCTGGAGGGGGGAAACGGACGCGTTGGGTCTACAAGGAGGGGATCTTGCTGTGGGTCTCGCCCGGATGTTGCTCCAAAGTGTTCCTATGGGCTGACCTAACATAACCGGGTGGAGAGGTCCACTGGTCAAAGCCCGTCCGTGCAAAGTCAAAGGGCTAGATCCCGTGGTCAAATGCTACAGGGTTAGGCGGGACGGGGGCACTGGGGTGTAGCAATGCCACCGGAGCGTCGCACCGGGCCCTCATACATGCGAGGTGGTGTGGTGGCATGTCCGAAGAGGCGGGACGCGTCTCCGGGGCGTGGCCCCCCCTCACGGACGGCGATGACACGGTAGTAGACGTTCTGCGGTAACGATGCGGCGTCAATATTACTAAATACTCGGAGCGCGATAAAATCATGAGTTTTTTTGCACGACGTGGGCACATGTGCTATAGGAACGATGGTATTTTTTCATAATTTTTTGTGATGGAGAAGTATCCGAAAAATTCCCTCTACGCGGATTGCCCTTCGCGCGTCTACGGCTCTGGCCGGCGGCCTCCGGGGGCTAGCATGCTGCCAAATCTTGCGTAGGCCGCCTCTCACAAGTCTGGAAGTGTTGTGGCGGTTGCAAACGCCCGGCACGCGTGTCCGGGGTGTGCCCCCCTCACGGACGGCGCCGCCGCCGGCACCTGGAGGGGGGAAACAGACGCGTCGGGTCTACACGGAGGGGATCTTGCTGTGGGTCTGGCCCGGATGTTGCTCCAAAGTGTTCCTATGGGCTGACCAAACACAACCGGGTGGGGAGGTCCACTGGTCAAAGCCCGTCCGTGCAAAGTCAAAGGGCTAGATCCCGTGGTCAAACGCTACAAGGTTAGGCGGGACGGGGGCACTGGGTGTAGCAATGCCACCGGGGCGTCGCATCGGGCCCTCATACATGCGGGGTGGTGTGGTGGCATGTCCGAAGAGGCGGGACGCGTCTCCGGGGCGTGGCCCCCCTCACGGACGGCGATGACACGGTAGTAGAAGTTCTGCGGTAACGATGCGGCGTCAATATTACTAAATACTCGGAGCGCGATAAAATCATGAGTTTTTTTGCACGACGTCGGCACATGTGCTATAGGAACGATGGTATTTTTTCATAATTTTTGGTGATGGAGAAGTATCCGAAAAATTCCCTCTACGCGGATTGCCCTTCGCGCGTCTACGGCTGTGGCCGGCGGCCTCCGGGGGCTAGCATGCCACCAAATCTTGCGTAGGCGGCCTCTCACAAGTCTGGAAGTGGTGTGGCGGTTGCAAACGCCCGGCACGCGTGTCCGGGGTGTGCCCCCCCTCACGGACGGCGCCGCCGCCGGCACCTGGAGGGGGAAACGGACGCGTCGGGTCTACACGGAGGGGATCTTGCTGTGGGTCTGGCCCGGATGTTGCTTCAAAGTGTTCCTATGGGCTGACCTAACACAACCGGGTGGGGAGGTCCACTGGTCAAAGCCCGTCCGTGCAAAGTCAAAGGGCTAGATCCCGTGGTGAAACGCTACAAGGTAAGGCGGTACGGGGGCACTGGGGGTAGCAATGCCACCGGAGCGTCGCACCGGGCCCTCATGCATGCGGGGTGGTGTGGTGGCATGTCCGAAGAGGCGGGACACGTCTCCGGGGCGTGGCCCCCCTCACAGACGGCGATGACACGGTAGTAGACGTTCTGCGGTAACGATGCGGCGTCAATATTACTAAATACTCGGAGCGCGATAAAATCATGAGTTTTTTCGCACGACGTGGGCCATGTGCTATAGGAACGATGGTATTTTTTCATAATTTTTGGTGATGGAGAAGTATCTGAAAAATTCCCTATACGCGGATTGCCCTTCGCGCATCTACGGCTGTGGCCGGCCGCCTCCGTGGGCTAGCATGCCGCCAAATCTTGCGTAGGCCGCCTCTCACAAGTCTGGAAGTGTTGTGGCGGTTGCAAACGCCCGGCACGCGTGTCCGGGGTGTGCCCCCCTCACGGACGGCGCCGCCGCCGGCACCTGGAGGGGGGAAACGGACGCGTCGGGTCTACACGGAGGGGATCTTGCTGTGGGTCTGGCCCGGATGTTGCTCCAAAGTGTTCCTATGGGCTGACCTAACACAACCGGGTGGGGAGGTCCACTGGTCAAAGCCCGTCCGTGCAAAGTCAAAGGGATAGATCCCGTGGTCAAATGCTACAAGGTAAGGCGGGACGGGGGCACTGGGGGTAGCAATGCCACCGGAGCGTCGCACCGGGCCCTCATACATGCGGGGTGGTGTGGTGGCATGTCCGAAGAGGCGGGACACGTCTCCGGGGCGTGGCCCCCCTCACGGACGGCGATGACACGGTAGTAGACGTTCTGCGGTAACGATGCGGCGTCAATATAACTAAATACTCGGAGCGCGATAAAATCATGAGTTTTTGTGCATGACGTGGGCACATGTGCTATAGGAACGATGGTATTTTTTCATAATTTTTGGTGATGGAGAAGTATCCGAAAAATTCCCTCTACGCGGATTGCCCTTCGCGCCTCTACGGCTGTGGCCGGCGGCCTCCGGGGGCTAGCATGCCGCCAAATCTTGCGTAGGCGGCCTCTCACAGTCTGGAAGTGTTGTGGCGGTTGCAAACGCCCGGCACGCGTGTCCGGGGTGTGCCCCCCTCACGGACGGCGCCGCCGCCGGCACCTGGAGGGGGGAAACGGACGCGTTGGGTCTACAAGGAGGGGATCTTGCTGTGGGTCTCGCCCGGATGTTGCTCCAAAGTGTTCCTATGGGCTGACCTAACATAACCGGGTGGAGAGGTCCACTGGTCAAAGCCCGTCCGTGCAAAGTCAAAGGGCTAGATCCCGTGGTCAAATGCTACAGGGTTAGGCGGGACGGGGGCACTGGGGTGTAGCAATGCCACCGGAGCGTCGCACCGGGCCCTCATACATGCGAGGTGGTGTGGTGGCATGTCCGAAGAGGCGGGACGCGTCTCCGGGGCGTGGCCCCCCCTCACGGACGGCGATGACACGGTAGTAGACGTTCTGCGGTAACGATGCGGCGTCAATATTACTAAATACTCGGAGCGCGATAAAATCATGAGTTTTTTTGCACGACGTGGGCACATGTGCTATAGGAACGATGGTATTTTTTCATAATTTTTTGTGATGGAGAAGTATCCGAAAAATTCCCTCTACGCGGATTGCCCTTCGCGCGTCTACGGCTCTGGCCGGCGGCCTCCGGGGGCTAGCATGCTGCCAAATCTTGCGTAGGCCGCCTCTCACAAGTCTGGAAGTGTTGTGGCGGTTGCAAACGCCCGGCACGCGTGTCCGGGGTGTGCCCCCCTCACGGACGGCGCCGCCGCCGGCACCTGGAGGGGGGAAACAGACGCGTCGGGTCTACACGGAGGGGATCTTGCTGTGGGTCTGGCCCGGATGTTGCTCCAAAGTGTTCCTATGGGCTGACCAAACACAACCGGGTGGGGAGGTCCACTGGTCAAAGCCCGTCCGTGCAAAGTCAAAGGGCTAGATCCCGTGGTCAAACGCTACAAGGTTAGGCGGGACGGGGGCACTGGGTGTAGCAATGCCACCGGGGCGTCGCATCGGGCCCTCATACATGCGGGGTGGTGTGGTGGCATGTCCGAAGAGGCGGGACGCGTCTCCGGGGCGTGGCCCCCCTCACGGACGGCGATGACACGGTAGTAGAAGTTCTGCGGTAACGATGCGGCGTCAATATTACTAAATACTCGGAGCGCGATAAAATCATGAGTTTTTTTGCACGACGTCGGCACATGTGCTATAGGAACGATGGTATTTTTTCATAATTTTTGGTGATGGAGAAGTATCCGAAAAATTCCCTCTACGCGGATTGCCCTTCGCGCGTCTACGGCTGTGGCCGGCGGCCTCCGGGGGCTAGCATGCCACCAAATCTTGCGTAGGCGGCCTCTCACAAGTCTGGAAGTGGTGTGGCGGTTGCAAACGCCCGGCACGCGTGTCCGGGGTGTGCCCCCCCTCACGGACGGCGCCGCCGCCGGCACCTGGAGGGGGAAACGGACGCGTCGGGTCTACACGGAGGGGATCTTGCTGTGGGTCTGGCCCGGATGTTGCTTCAAAGTGTTCCTATGGGCTGACCTAACACAACCGGGTGGGGAGGTCCACTGGTCAAAGCCCGTCCGTGCAAAGTCAAAGGGCTAGATCCCGTGGTGAAACGCTACAAGGTAAGGCGGGACGGGGGCACTGGGGGTAGCAATGCCACCGGAGCGTCGCACCGGGCCCTCATGCATGCGGGGTGGTGTGGTGGCATGTCCGAAGAGGCGGGACACGTCTCCGGGGCGTGGCCCCCCTCACAGACGGCGATGACACGGTAGTAGACGTTCTGCGGTAACGATGCGGCGTCAATATTACTAAATACTCGGAGCGCGATAAAATCATGAGTTTTTTCGCACGACGTGGGCACATGTGCTATAGGAACGATGGTATTTTTTCATAATTTTTGGTGATGGAGAAGTATCTGAAAAATTCCCTATACGCGGATTGCCCTTCGCGCATCTACGGCTGTGGCCGGCCGCCTCCGTGGGCTAGCATGCCGCCAAATCTTGCGTAGGCCGCCTCTCACAAGTCTGGAAGTGTTGTGGCGGTTGCAAACGCCCGGCACGCGTGTCCGGGGTGTGCCCCCCTCACGGACGGCGCCGCCGCCGGCACCTGGAGGGGGGAAACGGACGCGTCGGGTCTACACGGAGGGGATCTTGCTGTGGGTCTGGCCCGGATGTTGCTCCAAAGTGTTCCTATGGGCTGACCTAACACAACCGGGTGGGGAGGTCCACTGGTCAAAGCCCGTCCGTGCAAAGTCAAAGGGATAGATCCCGTGGTCAAATGCTACAAGGTAAGGCGGGACGGGGGCACTGGGGGTAGCAATGCCACCGGAGCGTCGCACCGGGCCCTCATACATGCGGGGTGGTGTGGTGGCATGTCCGAAGAGGCGGGACACGTCTCCGGGGCGTGGCCCCCCTCACGGACGGCGATGACACGGTAGTAGACGTTCTGCGGTAACGATGCGGCGTCAATATAACTAAATACTCGGAGCGCGATAAAATCATGAGTTTTTGTGCATGACGTGGGCACATGTGCTATAGGAACGATGGTATTTTTTCATAATTTTTGGTGATGGAGAAGTATCCGAAAAATTCCCTCTACGCGGATTGCCCTTCGCGCCTCTACGGCTGTGGCCGGCGGCCTCCGGGGGCTAGCATGCCGCCAAATCTTGCGTAGGCGGCCTCTCACAGTCTGGAAGTGTTGTGGCGGTTGCAAACGCCCGGCACGCGTGTCCGGGGTGTGCCCCCCTCACGGACGGCGCCGCCGCCGGCACCTGGAGGGGGGAAACGGACGCGTTGGGTCTACAAGGAGGGGATCTTGCTGTGGGTCTCGCCCGGATGTTGCTCCAAAGTGTTCCTATGGGCTGACCTAACATAACCGGGTGGAGAGGTCCACTGGTCAAAGCCCGTCCGTGCAAAGTCAAAGGGCTAGATCCCGTGGTCAAATGCTACAGGGTTAGGCGGGACGGGGGCACTGGGGTGTAGCAATGCCACCGGAGCGTCGCACCGGGCCCTCATACATGCGGGGTGGTGTGGTGGCATGTCCGAAGAGGCGGGACGCGTCTCCGGGGCGTGGCCCCCCCTCACGGACGGCGATGACACGGTAGTAGACGTTCTGCGGTAACGATGCGGCGTCAATATTACTAAATACTCGGAGCGCGATAAAATCATGAGTTTTTTTGCACGACGTGGGCACATGTGCTATAGGAACGATGGTATTTTTTCATAATTTTTTGTGATGGAGAAGTATCCGAAAAATTCCCTCTACGCGGATTGCCCTTCGCGCGTCTACGGCTCTGGCCGGCGGCCTCCGGGGGCTAGCATGCTGCCAAATCTTGCGTAGGCCGCCTCTCACAAGTCTGGAAGTGTTGTGGCGGTTGCAAACGCCCGGCACGCGTGTCCGGGGTGTGCCCCCCTCACGGACGGCGCCGCCGCCGGCACCTGGAGGGGGGAAACAGACGCGTCGGGTCTACACGGAGGGGATCTTGCTGTGGGTCTGGCCCGGATGTTGCTCCAAAGTATTCCTATGGGCTGACCAAACACAACCGTGTGGGGAGGTCCACTGGTCAAAGCCCGTCCGTGCAAAGTCAAAGGGCTAGATCCCGTGGTCAAACGCTACAGGGTTAGGCGGGACGGGGGCACTGGGGTGTAGCAATGCCACCGGAGCGTCGCACCGGGCCCTCATACATGCGGGGTGGTGTGGTGGCATGTCCGAAGAGGCGGGACGCGTCTCCGGGGCGTGGCCCCCCCTCACGGACGGCGATGACACGGTAGTAGAAGTTCTACGGTAATGATGCGGCGTCAATATTACTAAATACTCGGAGCGCGATAAAATCATGAGTTTTTTTGCACGACGTGGGCACATGTGCTATAGGAACGATGATATTTTTTCATAATTTTTGGTGATGGAGAAGTATCCGAAAAATTCCCTCTACGCGGATTGCCCTTCGCGCGTCTACGGCTCTGGCCGGCGGCCTACGGGGGCTAGCATGCCGCCAAATCTTGCGTAGGCGGCCTCTCACAAGTCTGGAAGTGGTGTGGCGGTTGCAAACGCCCGGCACGCGTGTCCGGGGTGTGCCCCCCCTCACGGAAGGCGCCGCCGCCGGCACGTGGAGGGGAAAACGGACGCGTCGGGTCTACACGGAGGGGATCTTCCTGTGGGTCTGGCCCGGATGTTGCTTCAAAGTGTTCCTATGGGCTGACCTAACACAACCGGGTGGGGAGGTCCACTGGTCAAAGCCCGTCCGTGCAAAGTCAAAGGGATAGATCCCGTGGTCAAACGCTACAAGGTAAGGCGGGACGGGGGCACTGGGGGTAGCAATGCCACCGGAGCGTCGCACCGGGCCCTCATACATGCGGGGTGGTGTGGTGGCATGTCCGAAGAGGCGGGACACGTCTCCGGGGCGTGGCCCCCCTCACGGACGGCGATGACACGGTAGTAGACGTTCTGCGGTAACGATGCGGCGTCAATATAACTAAATACTCGGAGCGCGATAAAATCATGAGTTTTTGTGCATGACGTGGGCACATGTGCTATAGGAACGATGGTATTTTTTCATAATTTTTGGTGATGGAGAAGTATCCGAAAAATTCCCTCTACGCGGATTGCCCTTCGCGCCTCTACGGCTGTGGCCGGCGGCCTCCGGGGGCTAGCATGCCGCAAAATCTTGCGTAGGCGGCCTCTCACAGTCTGGAAGTGTTGTGGCGGTTGCAAACGCCCGGCACGCGTGTCCGGGGTGTGCCCCCCTCACGGACGGCGCCGCCGCCGGCACCTGGAGGGGGGAAACGGACGCGTCGGGTCTACACGGAGGGGATCTTGCTGTGGGTCTGGCCCGGATGTTGCTCCAAAGTGTTCCTATGGGCTAACCAAACACAACCGGGTGGGGAGGTCCACTGGTCAAAGCCCGTCCGTGCAAAGTCAAAGGGCTAGATCCCGTGGTCAAACGCTACAAGGTTAGGCGGGACGGGGGCACTGGGGTGTAGCAATGCCACCGGAGCGTCGCACCGGGCCCTCATACATGCGGGGTGGTGTGGTGGCATGTCCGAAGAGGCGGGACGCGTCTCCGGGGCATGGCCCCCCCTCACGGACGGCGATAACACGGTAGTAGACGTTCCGCGGTAACGATGTGGTGTCAATATTACTAAATACTCGGAGCGCAATAAAATCATTAGTTCTTTTGCACGACGTGGGCACATGTGCTATAGGAACGATGGTATTTTTTCATAATATTTGGTGATGGAGAAGTATCCAAAAAATTCCCTCTGCGCGGATTGCCCTTCGCGCGTCTACGGCTGTGGCCAGCGGCCTCCGGGGGCTAGCATGCCGCCAAATTTGCGTAGGCGGCCTCTCACAAGTCTGGAAGTGTTGTGGCGGTTGCAAACGCCCGGCACGCGTGTCCGGGGTGTGCCCCCCCTCACGGACGGCGCCGCCGCCGGCACCTGGAGGGGGGAAACGGACGCGTCGGGTCTACAAGGAGGGGATCTTGCTGTGGGTCTCGCCCGGATGTTGCTCCAAAGTGTTCCTATGGGCTGACCTAACATAACCGGGTGGAGAGGTCCACTGGTCAAAGCCCGTCCGTGCAAAGTCAAAGGGCTAGATCCCGTGGTCAAATGCTACAGGGTTAGGCGGGACGGGGGCACTGGGGTGTAGCAATGCCACCGGAGCGTCGCACCGGGCCCTCATACATGCGGGGTGGTGTGGTGGCATGTCCGAAGAGGCGGGACGCGTCTCCGGGGCGTGGCCCCCCCTCACGGACGGCGATGACACGGTAGTAGACGTTCTACGGTAACGATGCGGCGCCAATATTACTAAATACTCGGAGCGCGATAAAATCATGAGTTTTTTTGCACGACGTGGGCACATGTGCTATAGGAACGATGGTATTTTTTCATAATTTTTTGTGATGGAGAAGTATCCGAAAAATTCCCTCTACGCGGATTGCCCTTCGCGTGTCTACGGCTCTGGCCGGCGGCCTCCGGGGGCTAGCATGCTGCCAAATCTTGCGTAGGCCGCCTCTCACAAGTCTGGAAGTGTTGTGGCGGTTGCAAACGCCCGGCACGCGTGTCCGGGGTGTGCCCCCCTCACGGACGGCGCCGCTGCCGGCACCTGGAGGGGGGAAACAGACGCGTCAGGTCTACACGGAGGGGATCTTGCTGTGGGTCTGGCCCGGATGTTGCTCCAAAGTGTTCCTATGGGCTGACCAAACACAACCGGGTGGGGAGGTCCACTGGTCAAAGCCCGTCCGTGCAAAGTCAAAGGGCTAGATCCCGTGGTCAAACGCTACAAGGTTAGGCGGGACGGGGGCACTGGGTGTAGCAATGCCACCGGGGCGTCGCATCGGGCCCTCATACATGCGGGGTGGTGTGGTGGCATGTCCGAAGAGGCGGGACGCGTCTCCGGGGCGTGGCCCCCCTCACGGACGGCGATGACACGGTAGTAGAAGTTCTGCGGTAACGATGCGGCGTCAATATTACTAAATACTCGGAGCGCGATAAAATCATGAGTTTTTTTGCACGACGTCGGCACATGTGCTATAGGAACGATGGTATTTTTTCATAATATTTGGTGATGGAGAAGTATCCGAAAAATTCCATCTACGCGGATTGCCCTTCGCGCGTCTACGGCTGTGGCCGGCGGCCTCCGGGGGCTAGCATGCCACCAAATCTTGCGTAGGCGGCCTCTCACAAGTCTGGAAGTGGTGTGGCGGTTGCAAACGCCCGGCACGCGTGTCCGGGGTGTGCCCCCCCTCACGGACGGCGCCGCCGCCGGCACCTGGAGGGGGAAACGGACGCGTCGGGTCTACACGGAGGGGATCTTGCTGTGGGTCTGGCCCGGATGTTGCTTCAAAGTGTTCCTATGGGCTGACCTAACACAACCAGGTGGGGAGGTCCACTGGTCAAAGCCCGTCCGTGCAAAGTCAAAGGGATAGATCCCGTGGTCAAACGCTACAAGGTAAGGCGGGACGGGGGCACTGGGGGTAGCAATGCCACCGGAGCGTCGCACCGGGCCCTCATACATGCGGGGTGGTGTGGTGGCATGTCCGAAGAGGCGGGACACGTCTCCGGGGCGTGGCCCCCCTCACAGACGGCGATGACACGGTAGTAGACGTTCTCCGGTAACGATGCGGCGTCAATATTACTAAATACTCGGAGCGCGATAAAATCATGAGTTTTTTCGCACGACGTGGGCACATGTGCTATAGGAACGATGGTATTTTTTCATAATTTTTGGTGATGGAGAAGTATCTGAAAAATTCCCTCTACGCGGATTGCCCTTCGCGCATCTACGGCTGTGGCCGGCCGCCTCCGTGGGCTAGCATGCCGCCAAATCTTGCGTAGGCCGCCTCTCACAAGTCTGGAAGTGTTGTGGCGGTTGCAAACGCCCGGCACGCGTGTCCGGGGTGTGCCCCCCTCACGGACGGCGCCGCCGCCGGCACCTGGAGGGGGGAAACGGACGCGTCGGGTCTACACGGAGGGGATCTTGCTGTGGGTCTGGCCCGGATGTTGCTCCAAAGTGTTCCTATGGGCTGACCTAACACAACCGGGTGGGGAGGTCCACTGGTCAAAGCCCGTCCGTGCAAAGTCAAAGGGCTAGATCCCGTGGTCAAACGCTACAAGGTTAGGCGGGACGGGGGCACTGCGGGTAGCAATGCCACCGGAGCGTCGCACCGGGCCCTCATACATGCGGGGTGGTGTGGTGGCATGTCCGAAGAGGCGGGACGCGTCTCCGGGGCGTGGCCCCCCTCACGGACGGCGATGACACGGTAGTAGAAGTTCTGCGGTAACGATGCGGCGTCAATATTACTAAATACTCGGAGCGCGATAAAATCATGAGTTTTTTTGCACGACGTCGGCACATGTGCTATAGGAACGATGGTATTTTTTCATAATTTTTGGTGATGGAGAAGTATCCGAAAAATTCCCTCTACGCGGATTGCCCTTCGCGCGTCTACGGCTCTGGCCGGCGGCCTACGGGGGCTAGCATGCCGCCAAATGTTGCGTAGGCGGCCTCTCACAAGTCTGGAAGTGGTGTGGCGGTTGCAAACGCCCGGCACGCGTGTCCGGGGTGTGCCCCCCCTCACGGACGGCGCCGCCGCCGGCACCTGGAGGGGGAAACGGACGCGTCGGGTCTACACGGAGGGGATCTTGCTGTGGGTCTAGCCCGGATGTTGCTTCAAAGTGTTCCTATGGGCTGACCTAACACAACCGGGTGGGGAGGTCCACTGGTCAAAGCCCATCCGTGCAAAGTCAAAGGGATAGATCCCGTGGTCAAACGCTACAAGGTAAGGCGGGACAGGGGCACTGGGGGTAGCAATGCCACCGGAGCGTCGCACCGGGCCCTCATACATGCGGGGTGGTGTGGTGGCATGTCCGAAGAGGCGGGACACGTGTCCGGGGCGTGGCCCCCCTCACAGACGGCGATGACACGGTAGTAGACGTTCTGCGGTAACGATGCGGCGTCAATATTACTAAATACTCGGAGCGCGATAAAATCATGAGTTTTTTCGCACGACGTGGGCACATGTGCTATAGGAACGATGGTATTTTTTCATAATTTTTGGTGATGGAGAAGTATCCGAAAAATTCCCTCTACGCGGATTGCCCTTCGCGCATCTACGGCTGTGGCCGGCGGCCTCCGGGGGCTAGCATGCCGCCAAATCTTGCGTAGGCGGCCTCTCACAGTCTGGAAGTGTTGTGGCGGTTGCAAACGCCCGGCACGCGTGTCCGGGGTGTGCCCCCCTCACGGACGGCGCCGCCGCCGGCACCTGGAGGGGGGAAACGGATGCGTCGGGTCTACACGGAGGGGATCTTGCTGTGGGTCTGGCCCGGATGTTGCTCCAAAGTGTTCCTATGGGCTAACCAAACACAACCGGGTGGGGAGGTCCACTGGTCAAAGCCCGTCCGTGCAAAGTCAAAGGGCTAGATCCCGTGGTCAAACGCTACAAGGTTAGGCGGGACGGGGGCACTGGGGTGTAGCAATGCCACCGGAGCGTCGCACCGGGCCCTCATACATGCGGGGTGGTGTGGTGGCATGTCCGAAGAGGCGGGACGCGTCTCCGGGGCATGGCCCCCCCTCACGGACGGCGATAACACGGTAGTAGACGTTCCGCGGTAACGATGTGGTGTCAATATTACTAAATACTCGGAGCGCAATAAAATCATTAGTTCTTTTGCACGACGTGTGCACATGTGCTATAGGAACGATGGTATTTTTTCATAATATTTGGTGATGGAGAAGTATCCAAAAAATTCCCTCTGCGCGGATTGCCCTTCGCGCGTCTACGGCTGTGGCCAGCGGCCTCCGGGGGCTAGCATGCCGCCAAATTTGCGTAGGCGGCCTCTCACAAGTCTGGAAGTGTTGTGGCGGTTGCAAACGCCCGGCACGCGTGTCCGGGGTGTGCCCCCCCTCACGGACGGCGCCGCCGCCGGCACCTGGAGGGGGGAAACGGACGCGTCGGGTCTACAAGGAGGGGATCTTGCTGTGGGTCTCGCCCGGATGTTGCTCCAAAGTGTTCCTATGGGCTGACCTAACATAACCGGGTGGAGAGGTCCACTGGTCAAAGCCCGTCCGTGCAAAGTCAAAGGGCTAGATCCCGTGGTCAAATGCTACAGGGTTAGGCGGGACGGGGGCACTGGGGTGTAGCAATGCCACCGGAGCGTCGCACCGGGCCCTCATACATGCGGGGTGGTGTGGTGGCATGTCCGAAGAGGCGGGACGCGTCTCCGGGGCGTGGCCCCCCCTCACGGACGGCGATGACGCGGTAGTAGACGTTCTGCGGTAACGATGCGGCGTCAATATTACTAAATACTCCGAGCGCGATAAAATCATGAGTTTTTTTGCACGACGTGGGCACATGTGCTATAGGAACGATGGTATTTTTTCATAATTTTTTGTGATGGAGAAGTATCCGAAAAATTCCCTCTACGCGGATTGCCCTTCGCGCGTCTACGGCTCTGGCCGGCGGCCTCCGGGGGCTAGCATGCTGCCAAATCTTGCGTAGGCCGCCTCTCACAAGTCTGGAAGTGTTGTGGCGGTTGCAAACGCCCGGCACGCGTGTCCGGGGTGTGCCCCCCTCACGGACGGCGCCGCCGCCGGCACCTGGAGGGGGGAAACAGACGCGTCGGGTCTACACGGAGGGGATCTTGCTGTGGGTCTGGCCCGGATGTTGCTCCAAAGTGTTCCTATGGGCTGACCAAACACAACCGGGTGGGGAGGTCCACTGGTCAAAGCCCGTCCGTGCAAAGTCAAAGGGCTAGATCCCGTGGTCAAACGCTACAAGGTTAGGCGGGACGGGGGCACTGGGTGTAGCAATGCCACCGGAGCGTCGCATCGGGCCCTCATACATGCGGGGTGGTGTGGTGGCATGTCCGAAGAGGCGGGACGCGTCTCCGGGGCGTGGCCCCCCTCACGGACGGCGATGACACGGTAGTAGAAGTTCTGCGGTAACGATGCGGCGTCAATATTACTAAATACTCGGAGCGCGATAAAATCATGAGTTTTTTTGCACGACGTCGGCACATGTGCTATAGGAACGATGGTATTTTTTCATAATTTTTGGTGATGGAGAAGTATCCGAAAAATTCCCTCTACGCGGATTGCCCTTCGCGCGTCTACGGCTGTGGCCGGCGGCCTCCGGGGGCTAGCATGCCGCCAAATCTTGCGTAGGCGGCCTCTCACAAGTCTGGAAGTGGTGTGGCGGTTGCAAACGCCCGGCACGCGTGTCCGGGGTGTGCCCCCCCTCACGGACGGCGCCGCCGCCGGCACCTGGAGGGGGAAACGGACGCGTCGGGTCTACACGGAGGGGATCTTGCTGTGGGTCTGGCCCGGATGTTGCTTCAAAGTGTTCCTATGGGCTGACCTAACACAACCGGGTGGGGAGGTCCACTGGTCAAAGCCCGTCCGTGCAAAGTCAAAGGGATAGATCCCGTGGTCAAACGCTACAAGGTAAGGCGGGACGGGGGCACTGGGGGTAGCAATGCCACCGGAGCGTCGCACCGGGCCCTCATACATGCGGGGTGGTGTGGTGGCATGTCCGAAGAGGCGGGACACGTCTCCGGGGCGTGGCCCCCCTCACAGACGGCGATGACACGGTAGTAGACGTTCTGCGGTAACGATGCGGCGTCAATATTACTAAATACTCGGAGCGCGATAAAATCATGAGTTTTTTCGCACGACGTGGGCACATGTGCTATAGGAACGATGGTATTTTTTCATAATTTTTGGTGATGGAGAAGTATCTGAAAAATTCCCTCTACGCGGATTGCCCTTCGCGCATCTACGGCTGTGGCCGGCCGCCTCCGTGGGCTAGCATGCCGCCAAATCTTGCGTAGGCCGCCTCTCACAAGTCTGGAAGTGTTGTGGCGGTTGCAAACGCCCGGCACGCGTGTCCGGGGTGTGCCCCCCTCACGGACGGCGCCGCCGCCGGCACCTGGAGGGGGGAAACGGACGCGTCGGGTCTACACGGAGGGGATCTTGCTGTGGGTCTGGCCCGGATGTTGCTCCAAAGTGTTCCTATGGGCTGACCTAACACAACCGGGTGGGGAGGTCTACTGGTCAAAGCCCGTCCGTGCAAAGTCAAAGGGCTAGATCCCGTGGTCAAACGCTACAAGGTTAGGCGGGACGGGGGCACTGCGGGTAGCAATGCCACCGGAGCGTCGCACCGGGCCCTCATACATGCGGGGTGGTGTGGTGGCATGTCCGAAGAGGCGGGACGCGTCTCCGGGGCGTGGCCCCCCTCACGGACGGCGATGACACGGTAGTAGAAGTTCTGCGGTAACGATGCGGCGTCAATATTACTAAATACTCGGAGCGCGATAAAATCATGAGTTTTTTTGCACGACGTCGGCACATGTGCTATAGGAACGATGGTATTTTTTCATAATTTTTGGTGATGGAGAAGTATCCGAAAAATTCCCTCTACGCGGATTGCCCTTCGCGCGTCTACGGCTCTGGCCGGCGGCCTACGGGGGCTAGCATGCCGCCAAATGTTGCGTAGGCGGCCTCTCACAAGTCTGGAAGTGGTGTGGCGGTTGCAAACGCCCGGCACGCGTGTCCGGGGTGTGCCCCCCCTCACGGACGGCGCCGCCGCCGGCACCTGGAGGGGGAAACGGACGCGTCGGGTCTACACGGAGGGGATCTTGCTGTGGGTCTGGCCCGGATGTTGCTTCAAAGTGTTCCTATGAGCTGACCTAACACAACCGGGTGGGGAGGTCCACTGGTCAAAGCCCGTCCGTGCAAAGTCAAAGGGATAGATCCCGTGGTCAAACGCTACAAGGTAAGGCGGGACGGGGGCACTGGGGGTAGCAATGCCACCGGAGCGTCGCACCGGGCCCTCATACGTGCGGGGTGGTGTGGTGGCATGTCCGAAGAGGCGGGACACGTCTCCGGGGCGTGGCCCCCCTCACAGACGGCGATGACACGGTAGTAGACGTTCTGCGGTAACGATGCGGCGTCAATATTACTAAATACTCGGAGCGCGATAAAATCATGAGTTTTTTCGCACGACGTGGGCACATGTGCTATAGGAACGATGGTATTTTTTCATAATTTTTGGTGATGGAGAAGTATCTGAAAAATTCCCTCTACGCGGATTGCCCTTCGCGCATCTACGGCTGTGGCCGGCCGCCTCCGTGGGCTAGCATGCCGCCAAATCTTGCGTAGGCCGCCTCTCACAAGTCTGGAAGTGTTGTGGCGGTTGCAAACGCCCGGCACGCGTGTCCGGGGTGTGCCCCCCTCACGGACGGCGCCGCCGCCGGCACCTGGAGGGGGGAAACGGACGCGTCGGGTCTACACGGAGGGGATCTTGCTGTGGGTCTGGCCCGGATGTTGCTCCAAAGTGTTCCTATGGGCTGACCTAACACAACCGGGTGGGGAGGTCTACTGGTCAAAGCCCGTCCGTGCAAAGTCAAAGGGCTAGATCCCGTGGTCAAACGCTACAAGGTTAGGCGGGACGGGGGCACTGCGGGTAGCAATGCCACCGGAGCGTCGCACCGGGCCCTCATACATGCGGGGTGGTGTGGTGGCATGTCCGAAGAGGCGGGACGCGTCTCCGGGGCGTGGCCCCCCTCACGGACGGCGATGACACGGTAGTAGAAGTTCTGCGGTAACGATGCGGCGTCAATATTACTAAATACTCGGAGCGCGATAAAATCATGAGTTTTTTTGCACGACGTCGGCACATGTGCTATAGGAACGATGGTATTTTTTCATAATTTTTGGTGATGGAGAAGTATCCGAAAAATTCCCTCTACGCGGATTGCCCTTCGCGCGTCTACGGCTCTGGCCGGCGGCCTACGGGGGCTAGCATGCCGCCAAATGTTGCGTAGGCGGCCTCTCACAAGTCTGGAAGTGGTGTGGCGGTTGCAAACGCCCGGCACGCGTGTCCGGGGTGTGCCCCCCCTCACGGACGGCGCCGCCGCCGGCACCTGGAGGGGGAAACGGACGCGTCGGGTCTACACGGAGGGGATCTTGCTGTGGGTCTGGCCCGGATGTTGCTTCAAAGTGTTCCTATGGGCTGACCTAACACAACCGGGTGGGGAGGTCCACTGGTCAAAGCCCGTCCGTGCAAAGTCAAAGGGATAGATCCCGTGGTCAAACGCTACAAGGTAAGGCGGGACGGGGGCACTGGGGGTAGCAATGCCACCGGAGCGTCGCACCGGGCCCTCATACATGCGGGGTGGTGTGGTGGCATGTCCGAAGAGGCGGGACACGTCTCCGGGGCGTGGCCCCCCTCACAGACGGCGATGACACGGTAGTAGACGTTCTGCGGTAACGATGCGGCGTCAATATTACTAAATACTCGGAGCGCGATAAAATCATGAGTTTTTTCTCACGACGTGGGCACATGTGCTATAGGAACGATGGTATTCTTTCATAATTTTTGGTGATGGAGAAGTATCCGAAAAATTCCCTCTACGCGGATTGCCCTTCGCGCATCTATGGCTCTGGCCGGCGGCCTCCGGGGGCTAGCATGCCGCCAAATCTTGCGTAGGCCACCTCTCACAAGTCTGGAAGTGTTGTGGCGGTTGCAAACGCCCGGCACGCGTGTCCGGGGTGTGCCCCCCTCACGGACGGCGCCGCCGCCGGCACCTGGAGGGGGGAAACGGACGCGTCGGGTCTACACGGAGGGGATCTTGCTGTGGGTCTGGCCCGGATGTTGCTCCAAAGTGTTCCTATGGGCTGACCAAACACAACCGGGTGGGGAGGTCCACTGGTTAAAGCCCGTCCGTGCAAAGTCAAAGGGCTATATCCCGTGGTCAAACGCTACAAGGTTAGGCGGGACGGGGGCACTGGGGGGTAGCAATGCCACCGAAGCGTCACACCGGGCCCTCATACATGCGGGGTGGTGTGGTGGCATGTCTGAAGAGGCGGGACGCGTCTCCGGGGCGTGGCCCCCCTCACGGACGGCGATGACACGGTAGTAGACGTTCTGCAGTAACGATGCGGCGTCAATATTACTAAATACTCGGAGCGCGATAAAATCATGAGTTTTTTTGCACGACGTGGGCACATGTGCTATAGGAACGATGGTATTTTTTCATAATTTTTGGTGATGGAGAAGTATCCGAAAAATTCCCTCTACGCGGATTGCCCTTTGCGCGTCTACGGCTCTGGCCGGCGGCCTCCGGGGGCTAGCATGCCGCCAAATCTTGCGTAGGCCGCCTCTCACAAGTCTGGAAGTGTTGTGGTGGTTGGAAACGCCCGGCACGGGTGTCCGGGGTGTGCCCCCCCTCACGGACGGCGCCGCCGCCGGCACCTGGAGGGGGGAAACGGACGCGTCGGGTCTACACGGAGGGGATCTTGCTGTGGGTCTGGCCCAGATGTTGCTCCAAAGTGTTCCTATGGGCTGACCTAACACAACCGGGTGGGGAGGTCCACTGGTCAAAGCCCGTCCGTGCAAAGTCAAAGGGCTAGATCCCGTGGTTAAAAGCTACAAGGTTAGGCGGGACGGGGGCACTGGGGGGTAGCAATGCCACCGGAGCGTCGCACCGGGCCCTCATACATGCGGGGTGGTGTGGTGACATGTCCGAAGAGGCGGGACGCGTCTCCGGGGCGTGGCCCCCCCTCACGGACGGCGATGACACAGTAGTAGACGTTCTGCGGTAACGATGCGGCGTCAATATTAATAAATACTCAGAGCACGATAAAATCATGAGTTTTTTCGCACGACGTGGGCACATGTGCTATAGGAACGATGGTATTTTTTCATAATTTTTGGTGATGGAGAAGTATCCGAAAAATTCCCTCTAGGCGGATTGCCCTTCGCGCGTCTACGGCTCTGGCCGGCGGCCTTCGGGGCTAGCATGCCGCCAAATCTTGCGTAGGCGGGCTTCTCACAAGTCTGGAAGTGTTGTGGCGGTTGCAAACGCCCGGCACACGTGTCCGGGGTGTGCCCCCCCTCACGGACGGCGCTGCCGCCGGCACCTGGAGGGGGAAACGGACGCGTCGGGTCTACACGGAGGGGATCTTGCTGTGGGTCTGGCCCGGATGTTGCTCCAAATTGTTCCTATGGGCTGACCTAACACAACCGGGTGGGGAGGTCCACTGGTCAAAGCCCGTCCGTGCAAAGTCAAAGGGCTAGATCCCGTGGTTAAAAGCTACAAGGTTAGGCGGGACGGGGGCACTGGGGGGTAGCAATGCCACCGGAGCGTCGCACCGGGCCCTCATACATGCGGGGTGGTGTGGTGGCATGTCCGAAGAGGCGGGACGCGTCTCTGGGGCGTGGCCCCCCTCACGGACGGCGATGACACGGTAGTAGACGTTCTGCGGTAACGATGCGGCGTCAATATTACTAAATACTCGGAGCGCGATAAAATCATGAGTTTTTGTGCACGACGTGGGCACATGTGCTATAGGAACGATGGTATTTTTTCATAATTTTTGGTGATGGAGAAGTATCCGAAAAATTCCCTCTGCGCGGATTGCCCTTCGCGCGTCTACGGCTCTGGCCGGCGGCCTCCGGGGGCGAGCATGCCGCCAAATCTTGCGTAGGCGGGCTTCTCACAAGTCTGGAAGTGTTGTGGCGGTTGCAAACGCCCGGCACGCGTGTTCGGGGTGTGCCCCCCCTCACGGACGGCGCCGCCGCCGGCACCTGGAGGGGGAAACGGACGCGTCGGGTCTACACGGAGGGGATCTTGCTGTGGGTCTGGCCCGGATGTTGCTCCAAAGTGTACCTATGGGCTGACCTAACACAACCGGGTGGGGAGGTCCACTGGTCAAAGCCCGTCCGTGCAAAGTCAAAGGGCTAGATCCCGTGGTCAAACGCTACAGGGTTAGGCGGGACGGGGGCACTTGGGTGTAGCAATGCCACCGGAGCATCGCACCGGGCCCTCATACATGCGGGGTGGTGTGGTGGCATGTTCGAAGAGGCGGGACGCGTCTCCGGGGCGTGGCCCCCCCTCACGGACGGCGATGACACGGTAGTAGACGTTCCGCGGTAACGATGTGGCGTCAATATTACTAAATACTCGGAGCGCGATAAAATCATGAGTTTTTTTGCATGACGTGGGCACATGTGCTATAGGAACGATGGTATTTTTTCATAATTTTTGGTGATGGAGAAGTATCCGAAAAATTCCCTCTACGCGGATTGCCCTTCGCGCGTCTACGGCTCTGGCCGGCGGCCTCCGGGGGCTAGCATGCCGCCAAATCTTGCGCAGGCCGCCTCTCACAAGTCTGGAAGTGTTGTGGCGGTTGCAAACGCCCGGCACGCGTGTCCGGGGTGTGCCCCCCTCACGGACGGCGCCGCCGTCGGCACTTGGAGGGGGGAAACGGACGCGTCGGGTCTACACGGAGGGGATCTTGCTATGGGTCTGGCCCGGATGTTGCTCCAAAGTGTTCCTATGGGCTGACCTAACACAACCGGGTGGGGAGGTCCACTGGTCAAAGCCCGTCCGTGCAAAGTGAAAGGGCTAGATGCCGTGGTCAAACGCTACAGGGTTAGGCGGGACGGGGGCACTGGGGTGTAGCAATGCCACCGGAGCGTCGCACCGGGCCCTCATACATGCGGGGTGGTGTGGTGGCATGTCCGAAGAGGCGGGACGCATCTCCGGGGCGTGGCCCCCCCTCACGGACGGCGATGACACGGTAGTAGACGTTCCGCGGTAACGATGTGGCGTCAATATTACTAAATACTCGGAGCGCGATAAAATCATGATTTTTTTTGCACGACGTGGGCACATGTGCTATAGGAACGATGGTATTTTTTCATAATTTTTGGTGATGGAGAAGTATCCGAAAAATTCCCTCTACGCGGATTGCCCTTCGCGCGTCTACGGCTGTGGCCGGCGGCCTCCGGGGGCTAGCATGCCGCCAAATTTGCGTAGGCGGCCTCTCACAAGTCTGGAAGTGTTGTGGCGGTTGCAAACGCCCGGCACGCGTGTCCGGGGTGTGCCCCCCCTGACGGACGGCGCCGCCGCCTTCACCTGGAGGGGGGAAACGGACGCGTCGGGTCTACAAGGAGGGGATCTAGCTGTGGGTCCCGCCCGGATGTTGCTCCAAAGTGTTCCTATGGGCTGACCTAACATAACCGGGTGGAGAGGTCCACTGGTCAAAGCCCGTCCGTGCAAAGTCAAACGGCTAGATCCCGTGGTCAAACGCTACAGGGTTAGGCGGGACGGGGGCACTTGGGGGTAGCAATGCCACTGGAGCGTCGCACCGGGCCCTCATACATGCGGGGTGGTGTGGTGACATGTCCGAAGAGGCGGGACGCGTCTCCGGGGCGTGGCCCCCACTCCCGGACGGCGATGACATGGTAGTAGACGTTCTGCGGTAACGATGCGGCGTCAATATTACTAAATACTCAGAGCGCGATAAAATCATGAGTTTTTTTGCACGACGTGTTCACATGTGCTATAGGAACGATGGTATTTTTTCATAATTTTTGGTGATGGAGAAGTATCCGAAAAATTCCCTCTACGCGGATTGCCCTTCGCGCGTCTACGGCTCTGGCCGGCGGCCTCCGGAGGCTAGCATGCCGCCAAATCTTGCGTAGGCGGGCTTCACACAAGTCTGGAAGTGTTGTGGCGGTTGCAAACGCCCGGCACGCGTGTTCGGGGTGTGCCCCCCCTCACGGACGGCGCCGCCGCCGGCACCTGGAGGGGGAAACGGACGCGTCGGGTCTACACGGAGGGGATCTTGCTGTGGGTCCGGCCCGGATGTTGCTCCAAAGTGTTCCTATGGGATGACCTAACACAACCGGGTGGGGAGGTCCACTGGTCAAAGCCCGTCCGTGCAAAGTCAAAGGGCTAGATCCCGTGGTCAAACGCTACAGGGTTAGGCGGGACGGGGGCACTGGGGTGTAGCAATGCCACCGGAGCGTCGCACCGGGCCCTCATACATGCGGGGTGGTGTGGTGGCATGTCCGAAGAGGCGGGACGTGTCTCCGGGGCGTGGCCCCCCCTCACGGACGGCGATGACACGGTAGTAGACGTTCCGCGGTAACGATGTGGCGTCAATATTACTAAATACTCGGAGCGCGATAAAATCATGAGTTTTTTTGCATGACGTGGGCACATGTGCTATAGGAACGATGGTATTTTTTCATAATTTTTGGTGATGGAGAAGTATCCGAAAAATTCCCTCTACGCGGATTGCCCTTCGCGCGTCTACGGCTCTGGCCGGCGGCCTCGGGGGGCTAGCATGCCGCCTAATATTGCGTAGGCCGCCTCTCACAAGTCTGGAAGTGTTGTGGCGGTTGCAGACGCCCGGCACGAGTGTCCGGGGTGTGCCCCCCTCACGGACGGCGCCGCCGTCGGCACTTGGAGGGGGGAAACGGACGCGTCGGGTCTACACGGAGGGGATCTTGCTGTGGGTCTGGCCCGGATGTTACTCCAAAGTGTTCCTATGGGCTGACCTAACACAACCGGGTGGGGAGGTCCACTGGTGCCCGTCCGTGCAAAGTCAAAGGGCTAGATGCCGTGGTCAAACGCTACAGGGTTAGGCGGGACGGGGGCACTGGGGGTAGCAATGCCACCGGAGCGTCGCACCGGGCCCTCATACATGCGGGGTGGTGTGGTGACATGTGCGAAGAGGCGGGACTCGTCTCCGAGGCGTGGCCCCCCCTCACGGACGGCGATGACATGGTAGTAGACGTTCTGCGGTAACGATGCGGCGTCAGTATTAATAAATACTCAGAGCGCGATAAAATCATGAGTTTTTTCGCACGACGTGGGCACATGTGCTATAGGAACGATGGTATTTTTTCATAATTTTTGGTGATGGAGAAGTATCCAAAAAATTCCCTCTACGCGGATTGCCCTTCGCGCGTCTACGGCTGTGGCCGGCGGCCTCCGGGGGCTAGCATGCCGCCAAATTTGCGTAGGCGGCCTCTCACAAGTCTGGAAGTGCTGTGGCGGTTGCAAACGCCCGGCACGCGTGTCCGGGGTGTGCCCCCCCTGACGGACGGCGCCGCCGCCTTCACCTGGAGGGGGGAAACGGACGCGTCGGGTCTACAAGGAGGGGATCTTGCTGTGGGTCTCGCCCGGATGTTGCTCCAAAGTGTTCCTATGGGCTGACCTAACATAACCGGGTGGAGAGGTCCACTGGTCAAAGCCCGTCCGTGCAAAGTCAAACGGCTAGATGCCGTGGTCAAACGCTATAGGGTTAGGCGGGACGGGGGCACTGGGGGGTAGCAATGCCATCGGAGCGTCGCACCGGGCCCTCATACATGCGGGGTGGTGTGGTGACATGTCCGAAGAGGCGGGACGCGTCTCCGGGGCGTGGCCCCCCCTCCCGGACGGCGATGACATGGTAGTAGACGTTCTGCGGTAACGATGCGGCGTCAATATTACTAAATACTCAGAGCGCCATAAAATCATGAGTTTTTTCGCACGACGTGGGCACATGTGCTATAGGAACGATGGTATTTTTTCATAATTTTTGGTGATGGAGAAGTATCCGAAAAATTCCCTCTACGCGGATTGCCCTTCGCGCCTCTACGGCTGTGGCCGGCGGCCTCCGGGGGTAGCATGCCGCCAAATCTTGCGTAGGCGGGCTTCTCACAAGTCTGGAAGTGTTGTGGCGGTTGCAAACGCCCGGCACGCGTGTTCGGGGTGTGCCCCCCCTCACGGACGGCGTCGCCGCCGGCACCTGGAGGGGGAAACGGACGCGTCGGGTCTACACGGAGGGGATCTTGCTGTGGGTCTGGCCCGGATGTTGCTCCAAAGTGTTCCTATGGGCTGACCTAACACAACCGGGTGGGGAGGTCCACTGGTCAAAGCCCGTCCGTGCAAAGTCAAAGGGCTAGATCCCGTGGTCAAACGCTACAGGGTTAGGCGGGACGGGGGCACTGGGGGGTAGCAATGCCACCGGAGCGTCGCACCGGGCCCTCATACATGCGGGGTGGTGTGGTGGCATGTCTGAAGAGGCGGGACGCGTCTCCGGGGCGTGGCCCCCTTCACGGACGGCGATGACACTGTAGTAGACGTTCTGCGGTAACGATGCGGCGTCAATATTACTAAATACTCGGAGCGCGATAAAATCATGAGTTTTTTTGCACGACGTGGGCACATGTGCTATAGGAACGATGGTATTTTTTCATAATTTTTGGTGATGGAGAAGTATCCGAAAAATTCCTTCTGCGCGGATTGCCCTTCGCGCGTCTACGGCTCTGGCCGGCGGCCTCCGGGGGCTAGCATGCCGCCAAATCTTGCGTAGGCGGGCTTCTCACAAGTCTGGAAGTGTTGTGGCGGTTGCAAACGCCCGGCACGCGTGTTCGGGGTGTGCCCCCCCTCACGGACGGCGTCGCCGCCGGCACCTGGAGGGGGAAACGGACGCGTCGGGTCTACACGGAGGGGATCTTGCTGTGGGTCTGGCCCGGATGTTGCTCCAAAGTGTTCCTATGGGCTGACCTAACACAACCGGGTGGGGAGGTCCACTGGTCAAAGCCCGTCCGTGCAAAGTCAAAGGGCTAGATCCCGTGGTCAAACGCTACAGGGTTAGGCGGGACGGGGGCACTGGGGGGTAGCAATGCCACCGGAGCGTCGCACCGGGCCCTCATACATGCGGGGTGGTGTGGTGACATGTCCGAAGAGGCGGGACGCGTCTCCGGGGCGTGGCCCCCTTCACGGACGGCGATGACACTGTAGTAGACGTTCTGCGGTAACGATGCGGCGTCAATATTACTAAATACTCGGAGCGCGATAAAATCATGAGTTTTTTTGCACGACGTGGGCACATGTGCTATAGGAACGATGGTATTTTTTCATAATTTTTGGTGATGGAGAAGTATCCGAAAAATTCCCTCTGCGCGGATTGCCCTTCGCGCGTCTACGGCTCTGGCCGGCGGCCTCCGGGGGCTAGCATGCCGCCAAATCTTGCGTAGGCGGGCTTCTCACAAGTCTGGAAGTGTTGTGGCGGTTGCAAACGCCCGGCACGCGTGTTCGGGGTGTGCCCCCCCTCACGGACGGCGTCGCCGCCGGCACCTGGAGGGGGAAACGGACGCGTCGGGTCTACACGGAGGGGATCTTGCTGTGGGTCTGGCCCGGATGTTGCTCCAAAGTGTTCCTATGGGCTGACCTAACACAACCGGGTGGGGAGGTCCACTGGTCAAAGCCCGTCCGTGCAAAGTCAAAGGGCTAGATCTCGTGGTCAAACGCTACAGGGTTAGGCGGGACGGGGGCACTGGGGTGTAGCAATGCCACCGGAGCGTCGCACCGGGCCCTCATACATGCGGGGTGGTGTGGTGGCATGTCCGAAGAGGCGGGACGCGTCTCCGGGGCGTGGCCCCCCCTCATGGACGGCGATGACACGGTAGTAGACGTTCCGCGGTAACGATGTGGCGTCAATATTACTAAATACTCGGAGCGCGATAAAATCATGAGTTTTTTTGCATGACGTGGGCACATGTGCTATAGGAACGATGGTATTTTTTCATAATTTTTGGTGATGGAGAAGTATCCGAAAAATTCCCTCTACGCGGATTGCCCTTCGCGCGTCTACGGCTCTGGCCGGCGGCCTCCGGGGGCTAGCATGCCGCCAAATCTTGCGTAGGCCGCCTCTCACAAGTCTGGAAGTGTTGTGGCGGTTGCAAACGCCCGGCACGCGTGTCCGGGGTGTGCCCCCCCTTACGGACGGCGCCGCCGCCTTCACCTGGAGGGGGGAAACGGACGCGTCGGGTCTACAAGGAGGGGATCTAGCTGTGGGTCTCGCCCGGATGTTGCTCCAAAGTGTTCCTATGGGCTGACCTAACATAACCGGGTGGAGAGGTCCACTGGTCAAAGCCCGTCCGTGCAAAGTCAAACGGCTAGATCCCGTGGTCAAACGCTACAGGGTTAGGCGGGACGGGGGCACTGGGGGGTAGCAATGCCACCGGAGCGTCGCACCGGGCCCTCATACATGCGGGGTGGTGTGGTGACATGTCCGAAGAGGCGGGACGCGTCTCCGGGGCGTGGCCCCCACTCCCGGACGGCGATGACATGGTAGTAGACGTTCTGCGGTAACGATGCGGCGTCAATATTACTAAATACTCAGAGCGCGATAAAATCATGAGTTTTTTTGCACGACGTGGGCACATGTGCTATAGGAACGATGGTATTTTTTCATAATTTTTGGTGATGGAGAAGTATCCGAAAAATTCCCTCTACGCGGATTGCCCTTCGCGCGTCTACGGCTCTGGCCGGCGGCCTCCGGGGGCTAGCATGCCGCCAAATCTTGCGTAGGAGGGCTTCTCACAAGTCTGGAAGTGTTGTGGCGGTTGCAAACGCCCGGCACGCGTGTTCGGGGTGTGCCCCCCCTCACGGACGGCGCCGCCGCCGGCACCTGGAGGGGGAAACGGACGCGTCGGGTCTACACGGAGGGGATCTTGCTGTGGGTCTGGCCCGGATGTTGCTCCAAAGTGTTCCTATGGGATGACCTAACACAACCGGGTGGGGAGGTCCACTGGTCAAAGCCCGTCCGTGCAAAGTCAAAGGGCTAGATCCCGTGGTCAAACGCTACAGGGTTAGGCGGGACGGGGGCACTGGGGTGTAGCAATGCCACCGGAGCGTCGCACCGGGCCCTCATACATGCGGGGTGGTGTGGTGGCATGTCCGAAGAGGCGGGACGTGTCTCCGGGGCGTGGCCCCCCCTCACGGACGGCGATGACACGGTAGTAGACGTTCCGCGGTAACGATGTGGCGTCAATATTACTAAATACTCGGAGCGCGATAAAATCATGAGTTTTTTTGCATGACGTGGGCACATGTGCTATAGGAACGATGGTATTTTTTCATAATTTTTGGTGATGGAGAAGTATCCGAAAAATTCCCTCTACGCGGATTGCCCTTCGCGCGTCTACGGCTCTGGCCGGCGGCCTCGGGGGGCTAGCATGCCGCCTAATATTGCGTAGGCCGCCTCTCACAAGTCTGGAAGTGTTGTGGCGGTTGCAAACGCCCGGCACGCGTGTCCGGGGTGTGCCCCCCTCACGGACGGCGCCGCCGTCGGCACTTGGAGGGGGGAAACGGACGCGTCGGGTCTACACGGAGGGGATCTTGCTGTGGGTCTGGCCCGGATGTTACTCCAAAGTGTTCCTATGGGCTGACCTAACACAACCGGGTGGGGAGGTCCACTGGTCAAAGCCCGTCCGTGCAAAGTCAAAGGGCTAGATGCCGTGGTCAAACGCTACAGGGTTAGGCGGGACGGGGGCACTAGGGGTAGCAATGCCACCGGAGCGTCGCACCGGGCCCTCATACATGCGGGGTGGTGTGGTGACATTTGCGAAGAGGCGGGACTCGTCTCCGAGGCGTGGCCCCCCCTCACGGACGGCGATGACACGGTAGTAGACGTTCTGCGGTAACGATGCGGCGTCAATATTAATAAATACTCAGAGCGCGATAAAATCATGAGTTTTTTCGCACGACGGGGGCACATGTGCTATAGGAACGATGGTATTTTTTCATAATTTTTGGTGATGGAGAAGTATCCGAAAAATTCCCTCTACGCGGATTGCCCTTCGCGCGTCTACGGCTGTGGCCGGCGGCCTCCGGGGGCTAGCATGCCGCCAAATTTGCGTAGGCGGCCTCTCACAAGTCTGAAAGTGCTGTGGCGGTTGCAAACGCCCGGCACGCGTGTCCGGGGTGTGCCCCCCCTGACGGACGGCGCCGCCGCCTTCACCTGGAGGGGGGAAACGGACGCGTCGGGTCTACAAGGAGGGGATCTTGCTGTGGGTCTCGCCCGGATGTTGCTCCAAAGTGTTCCTATGGGCTGACCTAACATAACCGGGTGGAGAGGTCCACTGGTCAAAGCCCGACCGTGCAAAGTCAAACGGCTAGATCCCGTGGTCAAACGCTACAGGGTTAGGCGGGACGGGGGCACTGGGGGGTAGCAATGCCACCGGAGCGTCGCACCGGGCCCTCATACATGCGGGGTGGTGTGGTGACATGTCCGAAGAGGCGGGACGCGTCTCCGGGGCGTGGCCCCCCCTCCCGGACGGCGATGACATGGTAGTAGACGTTCTGCGGTAACGATGCGGCGTCAATATTACTAAATACTCAGAGCGCGATAAAATCATTAGTTTTTTTGCCCGACGTGGGCACATGTGCTATAGGAACGATGGTATTTTTTCATAATTTTTGGTGATGGAGAAGTATCCGAAAAATTCCCTCTACGCGGATTGCCCTTCGCGCGTCTACGGCTCTGGCCGGCGGCCTCCGGGGGCTAGCATGCCGCCAAATCTTGCGTAGGCAGCCTCTCACAAGTCTGGAAGTGTTGTGGCGGTTGCAAACGCCCGGCACGCATGTCTGGGGTGTGCCCCCCCTCACGGACGGCGCCGCCGCCGGCACCTGGAGGGGGGAAACGGATGCGTCGGGTCTACACGGAGGGGATCTTGTTGTGGGTCTGGCCCGGATGTTGCTCCAAAGTGTTCCTATGGGCTGACCTAACACAACCGGGTGGGGAGGTCCACTGGTCAAAGCCCGTCCGTGCAAAGTCAAAGGGCTATATCCCGTGGTCAAACGCTACAAGGTTAGGCGGGACGGGGGCACTGGGGGTAGCAATGCCACCGAAGCGTCGCACTGGGCCCTCATACATGCGGGGTGGTGTGGTGGCATGTCCGAAGAGGCGGGACGCGTCTCCGGGGCATGGCCCCCCCTCACGGACGGCGATGACACGGTAGTAGATGTTCTGCGGTAACGATGCGGCGTCAATATTACTAAATACTCGGAGCGCGATAAAATCATGAGTTTTTTGCACGACGTGGGCACATGTGCTATAGGAACGATGGTATTTTTTCATAATTTTTGGTGATGGAGAAGTATCCGAAAAATTCCCTCTACGCGGATTGCCCTTCGCGCGTCTACGGCTCTGGCCGGCGGCCTCCGGGGGCTAGCATGCCGCCAAATCTTGCGTAGGCGGGCTTCTCACAAGTCTGGAAGTGTTGTGGCGGTTGCAAACGCCCGGCACGCGTGTTCGGGGTGTGCCCCCCCTCACGGACGGCGCCGCCGCCGGCACCTGGAGGGGGAAACGGACGCGTCGGGTCTACACGGAGGGGATCTTGCTGTGGGTCTGGCCCGGATGTTGCTCCAAAGTGTTCCTATGGGATGACCTAACACAACCGGGTGGGGAGGTCCACTGGTCAAAGCCCGTCCGTGCAAAGTCAAAGGGCTAGATCCCGTGGTCAAATGCTACAGGGTTAGGCGGGACGGGGGCACTGGGGTGTAGCAATGCCACCGGAGCGTCGCACCGGGCCCTCATACATGCGGGGTGGTGTGGTGGCATGTCCGAAGAGGCGGGACGTGTCTCCGGGGCGTGGCCCCCCCTCACGGACGGCGATGACACGGTAGTAGACGTTCCGCGGTAACGATGTGGCGTCAATATTACTAAATACTCGGAGCGCGATAAAATCATGAGTTTTTTTGCATGACGTGGGCACATGTGCTATAGGAACGATGGTATTTTTTCATAATTTTTGGTGATGGAGAAGTATCCGAAAAATTCCCTCTACGCGGATTGCCCTTCGCGCGTCTACGGCTCTGGCCGGCGGCCTCGGGGGGCTAGCATGCCGCCTAATATTGCGTAGGCCGCCTCTCACAAGTCTGGAAGTGTTGTGGCGGTTGCAAACGCCCGGCACGCGTGTCCGGGGTGTGCCCCCCTCACGGACGGCGCCGCCGTCGGCACTTGGAGGGGGCAAACGGACGCGTCGGGTCTACACGGAGGGGATCTTGCTGTGGGTCTGGCCCGGATGTTACTCCAAAGTGTTCCTATGGGCTGACCTAACACAACCGGGTGGGGAGGTCCACTGGTCAAAGCCCGTCCGTGCAAAGTCAAAGGGCTAGATGCCGTGGTCAAACGCTACAGGGTTAGGCGGGACGGGGGCACTAGGGGTAGCAATGCCACCGGAGCGTCGCACCGGGCCCTCATACATGCGGGGTGGTGTGGTGACATGTGCGAAGAGGCGGGACTCGTCTCCGAGGCGTGGCCCCCCCTCACGGACGGCGATGACACGGTAGTAGACGTTCTGCGGTAACGATGCGGCGTCAATATTAATAAATACTCAGAGCGCGATAAAATCATGAGTTTTTTCGCACGACGTGGGCACATGTGCTATAGGAACGATGGTATTTTTTCATAATTTTTGGTGATGGAGAAGTATCCGAAAAATTCCCTCTACGCGGATTGCCCTTCGCGCGTCTACGGCTGTGGCCGGCGGCCTCCGGGGGCTAGCATGCCGCCAAATTTGCGTAGGCGGCCTCTCACAAGTCTGAAAGTGCTGTGGCGGTTGCAAACGCCCGGCACGCGTGTCCGGGGTGTGCCCCCCCTGACGGACGGCGCCGCCGCCTTCACCTGGAGGGGGGAAACGGACGCGTCGGGTCTACAAGGAGGGGATCTTGCTGTGGGTCTCGCCCGGATGTTGCTCCAAAGTGTTCCTATGGGCTGACCTAACATAACCGGGTGGAGAGGTCCACTGGTCAAAGCCCGTCCGTGCAAAGTCAAACGGCTAGATCCCGTGGTCAAACGCTACAGGGTTAGGCGGGACGGGGGCACTGGGGGGTAGCAATGCCACCGGAGCGTCGCACCGGGCCCTCATACATGCGGGGTGGTGTGGTGACATGTCCGAAGAGGCGGGACGCGTCTCCGGGGCGTGGCCCCCCCTCCCGGACGGCGATGACATGGTAGTAGACGTTCTGCGGTAACGATGCGGCGTCAATATTACTAAATACTCAGAGCGCGATAAAATCATTAGTTTTTTTGCCCGACGTGGGCACATGTGCTATAGGAACGATGGTATTTTTTCATAATTTTTGGTGATGGAGAAGTATCCGAAAAATTCCCTCTACGCGGATTGCCCTTCGCGCGTCTACGGCTCTGGCCGGCGGCCTCCGGGGGCTAGCATGCCGCCAAATCTTGCGTAGGCAGCCTCTCACAAGTCTGGAAGTGTTGTGGCGGTTGCAAACGCCCGGCACGTATGTCTGGGGTGTGCCCCCCCTCACGGACGGCGCCGCCGCCGGCACCTGGAGGGGGGAAACGGATGCGTCGGGTCTACACAGAGGGGATCTTGTTGTGGGTCTGGCCCGGATGTTGCTCCAAAGTGTTCCTATGGGCTGACCTAACACAACCGGGTGGGGAGGTCCACTGGTCAAAGCCCGTCCGTGCAAAGTCAAAGGGCTATATCCCGTGGTCAAACGCTACAAGGTTAGGCGGGACGGGGGCACTGGGGGTAGCAATGCCACCGAAGCGTCGCACTGGGCCCTCATACATGCGGGGTGGTGTGGTGGCATGTCCGAAGAGGCGGGACGCGTCTCCGGGGCATGGCCCCCCCTCACGGACGGCGATGACACGGTAGTAGATGTTCTGCGGTAACGATGCGGCGTCAATATTACTAAATACTCGGAGCGCGATAAAATCATGAGTTTTTTGCACGACGTGGGCACATGTGCTATAGGAACGATGGTATTTTTTCATAATTTTTGGTGATGGAGAAGTATCCGAAAAATTCCCTCTACGCGGATTGCCCTTCGCGCATCTACGGCTCTGGCCGGCGGCCTCCGGGGGCTAGCATGCCGCCAAATCTTGCGTAGGCGGCCTCTCACAAGTCTGGAAGTGGTCTGGCGGTTGCAAACGCCCAGCACGTGTGTCCGGGGTGTGCCCCCCTCACGGACGGCGCCGCCGCCGGCACCTGGAGGGGGGAAACGGACGCGTCGGGTCTACACGGAGGGGATCTTGCTGTGGGTCTGGCCCGGATGTTGCTCCAAAGTGTTCCTATGGGCTGACCTAACACAACCGGGTGGGGAGGTCCACTAGTCAAAGCCCGTCCGTGCAAAGTCAAAGGGCTAGATCCCGTGGTCAAACGCTACAGGGTTAGGCGGGACGGGGGCACTGGGGGGTAGCAATGCCACCGTAGCATCGCACTGGGCCCTCATACATGCGGGGTGGTGTGGTGGCATGTCCGAAGAGGCGGGACGCGTCTCTGGGGCGTGGCCCCCCCTCACAGACGGCGATGACACGGTAGTAGACGTTCCGCGGTAACGATGTGGCGTCAATATTACTAAATACTCGGAGCGCAATAAAATCATGAGTTTTTTTGCACGACGTGGGCACATGTGCTATAGGAACGATGGTATTTTTTCATAATTTTTGGTGATGGAGAAGTATCCGAAAAATTCCCTCTACGCGGATTGCCCTTCGCGCCTCTACGGCTGTGGCCGGCGGCCTCCGGGGGCTAGCATGCCGCCAAATCTTGCGTAGGCGGCCTCTCACAAGTCTGGAAGTGTTGTGGTGGTTGCAAACGCCCGGCACGCGTGTCCGGGGTGTGCCCCCCCTCACGGACGGCGCCGCCGCCGGCACCTGGAGGGGGGAAACGGACGCGTCGGGTCTACACGGAGGGGATCTTGCTGTGGGTCTGGCCCAGATGTTGCTCCAAAGTGTTCCTATGGGCTGACCTAACACAACCGGGTGGGGAGGTCCACTGGTCAAAGCCCGTCAGTGCAAAGTCAAAGGGCTAGATCCCGTGGTTAAAAGCTACAAGGTTAGGCGGGACGGGGGCACTGGGGGCAGCAATGCCACCGGAGCGTCGCACCGGGCCCTCATACATGCGGGGTGGTGTGGTGACATGTCTGAAGAGGCGGGACTCGTCTCCGGGGCGTGCCCCCCCCTCACGGACGGCGATGACACGGTAGTAGACGTTCTGCGGTAACGATCCGGCGTCAATATAAATAAATACTCAGACCGCGATAAAATCATGAGTTTTTTCGCACGACGTGGGCACATGTGCTATAGGAACGATGGTATTTTTTCATAATTTTTGGTGATGGAGAAGTATCCGAAAAATTCCCTCTACGCGGATTGCCCTTCGCGCGTCTACGGCTCTGGCCGGCGGCCTCCGGGGCTAGCATGCCGCCAAATCTTGCGTAGGCGGGCTTCTCACAAGTCTGGAAGTGTTGTGGCGGTTGCAAACGCCCGGCACGCGTGTCCGGGGTGTGCCCCCCCTCATGGACGGCGCCGCCGCCGGCACCTGGAGGGGGAAACAGACGCGTCGGGTCTACACGGAGGGGATCTTGCTGTGGGTCTGGCCCGGATGTTGCTCCAAAGTGTTCCTATGGGCTGACCTAACACAACCGGGAGGGGAGGTCCACTGGTCAAAGCCGGTCCGTGCAAAGTCAAAGGGCTAGATCGCGTGGTTAAAAGCTACAAGGTTAGGCGGGACGGGGGCACTGGGGGGTAGCAATGCCACCGGAGCGTCGCACCGGGCCCTCATACATGCGGGGTGGTGTGGTGACATGTCCGAAGAGGCGGGACGCGTCTCCGGGGCGTGGCCCCCTTCACGGACGGCGATGACACTGTAGTAGACGTTCTGCGGTAACGATGCGGCGTCAATATTACTAAATACTCGGAGCGCGATAAAATCATGAGTTTTTTTGCACGACGTGGGCACATGTGCTATAGGAACGATGGTATTTTTTCATAATTTTTGGTGATGGAGAAGTATCCGAAAAATTCCCTCTGCGCGGATTGCCCTTCGCGCGTCTACAGCTCTGGCCGGCGGCCTCCGGGGGCTAGCATGCCGCCAAATCTTGCGTAGGCGGGCTTCTCACAAGTCTGGAAGTGTTGTGGCGGTTGCAAACGCCCGGCACGCGTGTTCGGGGTGTGCCCCCCCTCACGGACGGCGTCGCCGCCGGCACCTGGAGGGGGAAACGGACGCGTCGGGTCTACACGGAGGGGATCTTGCTGTGGGTCTGGCCCGGATGTTGCTCCAAAGTGTTCCTATGGGCTGACCTAACACAACCGGGTGGGGAGGTCCACTGGTCAAAGCCCGTTCGTGCAAAGTCAAAGGGCTAGATCCCGTGGTCAAACGCTACAGGGTTAGGCGGGACGGGGGCACCGGGGTGTAGCAATGCCACCGGAGCGTCGCACCGGGCCCTCATACATGCGGGGTTGTGTGGTGACATGTGCGAAGAGGCGGGACTCGTCTCCGAGGCGTGGCCCCCCCTCACGGACGGCGATGACACGGTAGTAGACGTTCTGCGGTAACGATGCGGCGTCAATATTAATAAATACTCAGAGCGCGATAAAATCATGAGTTTTTTCGCACGACGTGGGCACATGTGCTATAGGAACGATGGTATTTTTTCATAATTTTTGGTGATGGAGAAGTATCCGAAAAATTCCCTCTACGCGGATTGCCCTTCGCGCGTCTACGGCTGTGGCCGGCGGCCTCCGGGGGCTAGCATGCCGCCAAATTTGCGTAGGCGGCCTCTCACAAGTCTGGAAGTGTTGTGGCGGTTGCAAACGCCCGGCACGCGTGTCCGGGGTGTGCCCCCCCTGACGGACGGCGCCGCCGCCATCACCTGGAGGGGGGAAACGGACGCGTCGGGTCTACAAGGAGGGGATCTTGCTGTGGGTCTCGCCCTGATGTTGCTCCAAAGTGTTCCTATGGGCTGACCTAACATAACCGGGTGGAGAGATCCACTGGTCAAAGCCCATCCGTGCAAAGTCAAACGGCTAGATCCCGTGGTCAAACGCTATAGGGTTAGGCGGGACGGGGGCACTGGGGGGTAGCAATGCCACCGGAGCGTCGCACTGGGCCCTCATACATGCGGGGTGGTGTGGTGACATGTCCGAAGAGGCGGGACGCGTCTCCGGGGCGTGGCCCCCCCTCCCGGACGGCGATGACATGGTAGTAGACGTTCTGCTGTAACGATGCGGCCTCAATATTACTAAATACTCAGAGCGCGATAAAATCATTAGTTTTTTTGCATGACGTGGGCACATGTGCTATAGGAACGATGGTATTTTTTCATAATTTTTGGTGATGGAGAAGTATCCGAAAAATTCCCTCTACGCGGATTGCCCTTCGCGCGTCTACGGCTCTGGCCGGCGGCCTCCGGGGGCTAGCATGCCGCCAAATCTTGCGTAGGCAGCCTCTCACAAGTCTGGAAGTGTTGTGGCGGTTGCAAACGCCCGGCACGCATGTCCGGGGTGTGCCCCCCCTCACGGACGGCGCCGCCGCCGGCACCTGGAGGGGGAAACGGACGCGTCGGGTCTACACGGAGGGGATCTTGTTGTGGGTCTGGCCCGGATGTTGCTCCAAAGTGTTCCTATGGGCTGACCTAACACAACCGGGTGGGGAGGTCCACTGGTCAAAGCCCGTCCGTGCAAAGTCAAAGGGCTATATCCCGTGGTCAAACGCTACAAGGTTAGGCGGGACGGGGGCACTGGGGTAGCAATGCCACCGAAGCGTCGCACTGGGCCCTCATACATGCGGGGTGGTGTGGTGGCATGTCCGAAGAGGCGGGACGCGTCTCCGGGGCATGGCCCCCCCTCACGGACGGCGATGACACGGTAGTAGACGTTCTGCGGTAACGATGCGGCGTCAATATTACTAAATACTCGGAGCGCGATAAAATCATGAGTTTTTTGCACGACGTGGGCACATGTGCTATAGGAACGATGGTATTTTTTCATAATTTTTGGTGATGGAGAAGTATCCGAAAAATTCCCTCTACGCGGATTGACCTTCGCGCGTCTACGGCTCTGGCCGGCGGCCTCCGGGGGCTAGCATGCCGCCAAATCTTGCGTAGGCGGCCTCTCATAAGTCTGGAAGTGTTCTGGCGGTTGCAAACGCCCAGCACGTGTGTCCGGGGTGTGCCCCCCTCACGGACGGCGCCGCCGCCGGCACCTGGAGGGGGGAAACGGACGCGTCGGGTCTACACGGAGGGGATCTTGCTGTGGGTCTGGCCCGGATGTTGCTCCAAAGTGTTCCTATGGGCTGACCTAACACAACCGGGTGGGGAGGTCCACTAGTCAAAGCCCATCCGTGCAAAGTCAAAGGGCTAGATCCCGTGGTCAAACGCTACAGGGTTAGGCGGGACGGGGGCACTGGGGGTAGCAATGCCACCGTAGCATCGCACTGGGCCCTCATACATGCGGGGTGGTGTGGTGGCATGTCCGAAGAGGCGGGATGCGTCTTTGGGGCGTGGCCCCCCCTCACAGACGGCGATGACACGGTAGTAGACGTTCCGCGGTAACGATGTGGCGTCAATATTACTAAATACTCGGAGCGCAATAAAATCATGAGTTTTTTTGCACGACGTGGGCACATGTGCTATAGGAACGATGGTATTTTTTCATAATTTTTGGTGATGGAGAAGTATCCGAAAAATTCCCTCTACGCGGATTGCCCTACGCACCTCTACGGCTGTGGCCAGCGGCCTCCGGGGGCTAGCATGCCGCCAAATCTTGCGCAGGCGGCCTCTCACAAGTCTGGAAGTGTTGTGGTGGTTGCAAACGCCCGGCACGCGTGTCCGGGGTGTGCCCCCCCTCACGGACGGCGCCGCCGCCGGCACCTGGAGGGGGGAAACGGACGCGTCGGGTCTACACGGAGGGGATCTTGCTGTGGGTCTGGCCTAGATGTTGCTCCAAAGTGTTCCTATGGGCTGACCTAACACAACCGGGTGGGGAGGTCCACTGGTCAAAGCCCGTCCGTGCAAAGTCAAAGGGCTAGATCCCGTGGTTAAAAGCTACAAGGTTAGGCGGGACGGGGGCACTGGGGGGTAGCAATGCCACCGGAGCGTCGCACCGGGCCCTCATACATGCGGGGTGGTGTGGTGACATGTCCGAAGAGACGGGACTCGTCTCCGGGGCGTGGCCCCCCCTCACGGACGGCGATGACACGGTAGTAGACGTTCTGCGGTAACGATCCGGCGTCAATATAAATAAATACTCAGACCGCGATAAAATCATGAGTTTTTTCGCACGACGTGGGCACATGTGCTATAGGAACGATGGTATTTTTTCATAATTTTTGGTGATGGAGAAGTATCCGAAAAATTCCCTCTACGCGGATTTCCCTTCGCGCGTCTACGGCTCTGGCCGGCGGCCTCCGGGGCTAGCATGCCGCCAAATCTTGCGTAGGCGGGCTTCTCACAAGTCTGGAAGTGTTGTGGCGGTTGCAAACGCCCGGCACGCGTGTCCGGGGTGTGCCCCCCCTCATGGACGGCGCCGCCGCCGGCACCTGGAGGGGGAAACAGACGCGTCGGGTCTACACGGAGGGGATCTTGCTGTGGGTCTGGCCCGGATGTTGCTCCAAAGTGTTCCTATGGGCTGACCTAACACAACCGGGAGGGGAGGTCCACTGGTCAAAGCCCGTCCGTGCAAAGTCAAAGGGCTAGATCGCGTGGTTAAAAGCTACAAGGTTAGGCGGGACGGGGGCACTAGGGGTAGCAATGCCACCGGAGCGTCGCACCGGGCCCTCATACATGCGGGGTGGTGTGGTGACATGTCCGAAGAGGCGGGACGCGTCTCCGGGGCGTGGCCCCCTTCACGGACGGCGATGACACTGTAGTAGACGTTCTGCGGTAACGATGCGGCGTCAATATTACTAAATACTCGGAGCGCGATAAAATCATGAGCTTTTTGCACGACGTGGGCACATGTGCTATAGGAACGATGGTATTTTTTCATAATTTTTGGTGATGGAGAAGTATCCGAAAAATTCCCTCTCCGCGGATTGCCCTTCGCGCGTCTACGGCTCTGGCCGGCGGCCTCCGGGGGCTAGCATGCCGCCAAATCTTGCGTAGGCGGGCTTCTCACAAGTCTGGAAGTGTTGTGGCAGTTGCAAACGCCCGGCACGCGTGTTCGGGGTGTGCCCCCCCTCACGGACGGCGCCGCCGCCGGCACCTGGCGGGGGAAACGGACGCGTCGGGTCTACACGGAGGGGATCTTGCTGTGGGTCTGGCCCGGATGTTGCTCCAAAGTGTTCCTATGGGCTGACCTAACACAACCGGGTGGGGAGGTCCACTGGTCAAAGCCCGTCCATGCAAAGTCAAAGGGCTAGATCCCGTGGTCAAACGCTACAGGGTTAGGCGGGACGGGGGCACTGGGGTTAGCAATGCCACCGGAGCATCGCACCGGGCCCTCGTACATGCGGGGTGGTGTGGTGACATGTTCGAAGAGGCGGGACGCGTCTCCGGGGCGTGGCCCCCCCTCACAGACGGCGATGACATGGTAGTAGACGTTCTGCGGTAACGATGCGGCGTCAATATTACTAAATACTCGGAGCGCGATAAAATCATGAGTTTTTTTTTGCACGACGTGGGCACATGTGCTATAGGAACGATGGTATTTTTTCATAATTTTTGGTGATGGAGAAGTATCCGAAAAATTCCCTCTACGCGGATTGCCCTTCGCGCGTCTACGGCTCTGGCCGGCGGCCTGCGGGGGCTAGCATGCTGCCAAATCTTGCGTAGGCGGCCTCTCACACGTCTGGAAGTGTTGTGGCGGTTGCAAATGCCCCGCAAGCCTGTCCGGGGTGTGCCCCCCTTCACGGACGGCGCCGCCGCCGGCACCTGGAGGGGGAAACGGACGCGTCGGGTCTACACGGAGGGGATCTTGCTGTGGGTCTGGCCCGGATGTTGCTCCAAAGTGTTCCTATGGGCTGACCTAACACAACTGGGTGGGGAGGTCCACTGGTCAAAGCCCGTCCGTGCAAAGTCAAAGGGCTAGATCCCGTGGTCAAACGCTACAAGGATAGGCGGGACGGGGGCACTGGGGGTAGCAATGCCACCGGAGCGTCGCACCGGGCCCTCATACATGCGGGGTGGTGTGGTGGCATGTCCGAAGAGCCGGGACGCGTCTCCGGGGCATGGCCCCCCCTCACGGATGGCGATGACACGGTAGTAGACGTTCTGCGGTAACGATGCGGCGTCAATATTACTAAATACTGGGAGCGCGATAAAATCATGAGTTTTTTGCACGACGTGGGCACATGTGCTATAGGAACGATGGTATTTTTTCATAATTTTTGGTGATGGAGAAGTATCCGAAAAATTCCCTCTGCGCGGATTGCCCTTCGCGCGTCTACGGCTCTGGCCGGCGGCCTCCGGGGGCTAGCATGCCGCCAAATCTTGCGTAGGTGGCCTCTCACAAGTCTGGAAGTGTTCTGGCGGTTGCAAACGCCCGGCTCGTGTGTCCGGGTGTGCCCCCCTCACGGACGGCGCCGCCGCCGGCACCTGGAGGGGGGAAACGGACGCGTCGGGTCTACACGGAGGGGATCTTGCTCTGGGTCTGGCCCGGATGTTGCTCCAAAGTGTTCCTATGGGCTGACCTAACACAACCGGGTGGGGAGGTCCACTAGTCAAAGCCCGTCCGTGCAAAGTCAAAGGGCTAGATCCCGTGGTCAAACGCTACAGGGTTAGGCGGGACGGGGGCACTCGGGTGTAGCAATGCCACCGGAGCGTCGCATCTGGCCCTCATACATGCGGGGTGGTGTGGTGGCATGTCTGAAGAGGCGGGACGCGTCTCCGGGGCGTGGCCCCCCCTCACGGACAGCGATGACACGGTAGTAGACGTTCCGCGGTAACGATGTGGCGTCAATATTACTAAATACTCGGAGCGCAATAAAATCATGAGTTTTTTTGCACGACGTGGGCACATGTGCTATAGGAACGATGGTATTTTTTCATAATTTTTGGTGATGGAGAAGTATCCGAAAAATTCCCTCTACGCGGATTGCCCTTCGCGCGTCTACGGGTATGGCCGGCGGCCTCCGGGGGCTAGCATGCCACCAAATTTGCGTAGGCGGCCTCTCACAAGTCTGGAAGTGTTGTGGCGGTTGCAAACGCCCGGCACGCGTGTCCGGGGTGTGCCCCCCCTCACGGACGGCGCCGCCGCCTTCACCTGGAGGGGGGAAACGGACGCGTCGGGTCTACAAGGGGGGGATCTTGCTGTGGGTCTCGCCCGGATGTTGCTCCAAAGTGTTCCTATGGGCTGACCAAACATAACCGGGTGGAGAGTCCACTGGTCAAAGCCCATCCGTGCAATGTCAAAGGGCTAGATCCCGTGGTCAAACGCTACAGGGTTAGGCGGGACGGGGGCACTGGGGTGTAGCAATGCCACCGGAGCGTCGCACTGGGCCCTCATACATGCGGGGTGGTGTGGTGGCATGTCCGAAGAGGCGGGACGCGTCTCCGGGGCATGGCCCCCCCTCACGGACGGCGATGACACGGTAGTAGACGTTTCGCAGTAACGATGTGGCGTCAATATTACTAAATACTCGGAGCGCAATAAAATCATGAGTTTTTTTGCACGACGTGGGCACATGTGCTATAGGAACGATGGTATTTTTTCATAATTTTTGGTGATGGAGAAGTATCCGAAAAATTCCCTCTACGCGGATTGCCCTTCGCGCCTCTACGGCTGTGGCCGGCGGCCTCCGGGGGCTAGCATGCCGCCAAATCTTGCGTAGGCGGCCTCTCACAAGTCTGGAAGTGTTGTGGCGGTTGCAAACGCCCGGCACGCGTGTTCGGGGTGTGCCCCCCCTCACGGACGGCGTCGCCGCCGGCACCTGGAGGGGGAAACGGACGCGTCGGGTCTACACGGAGGGGATCTTGCTGTGGGTCTGGCCCGGATGTTGCTCCAAAGTGTTCCTATGGGCTGACCTAACACAACCGGGTGGGGAGGTCCACTGGTCAAAGCCCGTCCGTGCAAAGTCAAAGGGCTAGATCCCGTGGTCAAACGCTACAGGGTTAGGCGGGACGGGGGCACCGGGGTGTAGCAATGCCACCGGAGCGTCGCACCGGGCCCTCATACATGCGGGGTGGTGTGGTGACATGTGCGAAGAGGCGGGACTCGTCTCCGAGGCGTGGCCCCCCCTCACGGACGGCGATGACACGGTAGTAGACGTTCTGCGGTAACGATGCGGCGTCAATATTAATAAATACTCAGAGCGCGATAAAATCATGAGTTTTTTCGCACGACGTGGGCACATGTGCTATAGGAACGATGGTATTTTTTCATAATTTTTGGTGATGGAGAAGTATCCGAAAAATTCCCTCTACGCGGATTGCCCTTCGCGCGTCTACGGCTGTGGCCGGCGGCCTCCGGGGGCTAGCATGCCGCCAAATTTGCGTAGGCGGCCTCTCACAAGTCTGGAAGTGTTGTGGCGGTTGCAAACGCCCGGCACGCGTGTCCGGGGTGTGCCCCCCCTGACGGACGGCGCCGCCGCCATCACCTGGAGGGGGGAAACGGACGCGTCGGGTCTACAAGGAGGGGATCTTGCTGTGGGTCTCGCCCTGATGTTGCTCCAAAGTGTTCCTATGGGCTGACCTAACATAACCGGGTGGAGAGGTCCACTGGTCAAAGCCCGTCCGTGCAAAGTCAAACGGCTAGATCCCGTGGTCAAACGCTATAGGGTTAGGCGGGACGGGGGCACTGGGGGGTAGCAATGCCACCGGAGCGTCGCACTGGGCCCTCATACATGCGGGGTGGTGTGGTGACATGTCCGAAGAGGCGGGACGCGTCTCCGGGGCGTGGCCCCCCCTCCCGGACGGCGATGACATGGTAGTAGACGTTCTGCTGTAACGATGCGGCCTCAATATTACTAAATACTCAGAGCGCGATAAAATCATTAGTTTTTTTGCATGACGTGGGCACATGTGCTATAGGAACGATGGTATTTTTTCATAATTTTTGGTGATGGAGAAGTATCCGAAAAATTCCCTCTACGCGGATTGCCCTTCGCGCGTCTACGGCTCTGGCCGGCGGCCTCCGGGGGCTAGCATGCCGCCAAATCTTGCGTAGGCAGCCTCTCACAAGTCTGGAAGTGTTGTGGCGGTTGCAAACGCCCGGCACGCATGTCCGGGGTGTGCCCCCCCTCACGGACGGCGCCGCCGCCGGCACCTGGAGGGGGAAACGGACGCGTCGGGTCTACACGGAGGGGATCTTGTTGTGGGTCTGGCCCGGATGTTGCTCCAAAGTGTTCCTATGGGCTGACCTAACACAACCGGGTGGGGAGGTCCACTGGTCAAAGCCCGTCCGTGCAAAGTCAAAGGGCTATATCCCGTGGTCAAACGCTACAAGGTTAGGCGGGACGGGGGCACTAGGGTAGCAATGCCACCGAAGCGTCGCACTGGGCCCTCATACATGCGGGGTGGTGTGGTGGCATGTCCGAAGAGGCGGGACGCGTCTCCCGGGCATGGCCCCCCCTCACGGACGGCGATGACACGGTAGTAGACGTTCTGCGGTAACGATGCGGCGTCAATATTACTAAATACTCGGAGCGCGATAAAATCATGAGTTTTTTGCACGACGTGGGCACATGTGCTATAGGAACGATGGTATTTTTTCATAATTTTTGGTGATGGAGAAGTATCCGAAAAATTCCCTCTACGCGGATTGACCTTCGCGCGTCTACGGCTCTGGCCGGCGGCCTCCGGGGGCTAGCATGCCGCCAAATCTTGCGTAGGCGGCCTCTCACAAGTCTGGAAGTGTTCTGGCGGTTGCAAACGCCCAGCACGTGTGTCCGGGGTGTGCCCCCCTCACGGACGGCGCCGCCGCCGGCACCTGGAGGGGGGAAACGGACGCGTCGGGTCTACACGGAGGGGATCTTGCTGTGGGTCTGGCCCGGATGTTGCTCCAAAGTGTTCCTATGGGCTGACCTAACACAACCGGGTGGGGAGGTCCACTAGTCAAAGCCCATCCGTGCAAAGTCAAAGGGCTAGATCCCGTGGTCAAACGCTACAGGGTTAGGCGGGACGGGGGCACTGGGGGTAGCAATGCCACCGTAGCATCGCACTGGGCCCTCATACATGCGGGGTGGTGTGGTGGCATGTCCGAAGAGGCGGGATGCGTCTTTGGGGCGTGGCCCCCCCTCACAGACGGCGATGACACGGTAGTAGACGTTCCGCGGTAACGATGTGGCGTCAATATTACTAAATACTCGGAGCGCAATAAAATCATGAGTTTTTTTGCACGACGTGGGCACATGTGCTATAGGAACGATGGTATTTTTTCATAATTTTTGGTGATGGAGAAGTATCCGAAAAATTCCCTCTACGCGGATTGCCCTACGCACCTCTACGGCTGTGGCCAGCGGCCTCCGGGGGCTAGCATGCCGCCAAATCTTGCGTAGGCGGCCTCTCACAAGTCTGGAAGTGTTGTGGTGGTAGCAAACGCCCGGCACGCGTGTCCGGGGTGTGCCCCCCCTCACGGACGGCGCCGCCGCCGGCACCTGGAGGGGGGAAACGGACGCGTCGGGTCTACACGGAGGGGATCTTGCTGTGGGTCTGGCCCAGATGTTGCTCCAAAGTGTTCCTATGGGCTGACCTAACACAACCGGGTGGGGAGGTCCACTGGTCAAAGCCCGTCCGTGCAAAGTCAAAGGGCTAGATCCCGTGGTTAAAAGCTACAAGGTTAGGCGGGACGGGGGCACTGGGGGGTAGCAATGCCACCGGAGCGTCGCACCGGGCCCTCATACATGCGGGGTGGTGTGGTGACATGTCCGAAGAGACGGGACTCGTCTCCGGGGCGTGGCCCCCCCTCACGGACGGCGATGACACGGTAGTAGACGTTCTGCGGTAACGATCCGGCGTCAATATAAATAAATACTCAGACCGCGATAAAATCATGAGTTTTTTCGCACGACGTGGGCACATGTGCTATAGGAACGATGGTATTTTTTCATAATTTTTGGTGATGGAGAAGTATCCGAAAAATTCCCTCTACGCGGATTTCCCTTCGCGCGTCTACGGCTCTGGCCGGCGGCCTCCGGGGCTAGCATGCCGCCAAATCTTGCGTAGGCGGGCTTCTCACAAGTCTGGAAGTGTTGTGGCGGTTGCAAACGCCCGGCACGCGTGTCCGGGGTGTGCCCCCCCTCATGGACGGCGCCGCCGCCGGCACCTGGAGGGGGAAACAGACGCGTCGGGTCTACACGGAGGGGATCTTGCTGTGGGTCTGGACCGGATGTTGCTCCAAAGTGTTCCTATGGGCTGACCTAACACAACCGGGAGGGGAGGTCCACTGGTCAAAGCCCGTCCGTGCAAAGTCAAAGGGCTAGATCGCGTGGTTAAAAGCTACAAGGTTAGGCGGGACGGGGGCACTAGGGGTAGCAATGCCACCGGAGCGTCGCACCGGGCCCTCATACATGCGGGGTGGTGTGGTGACATGTCCGAAGAGGCGGGACGCGTCTCCGGGGCGTGGCCCCCTTCACGGACGGCGATGACACTGTAGTAGACGTTCTGCGGTAACGATGCGGCGTCAATATTACTAAATACTCGGAGCGCGATAAAATCATGAGCTTTTTGCACGACGTGGGCACATGTGCTATAGGAACGATGGTATTTTTTCATAATTTTTGGTGATGGAGAAGTATCCGAAAAATTCCCTCTCCGCGGATTGCCCTTCGCGCGTCTACGGCTCTGGCCGGCGGCCTCCGGGGGCTAGCATGCCGCCAAATCTTGCGTAGGCGGGCTTCTCACAAGTCTGGAAGTGTTGTGGCAGTTGCAAACGCCCGGCACGCGTGTTCGGGGTGTGCCCCCCCTCACGGACGGCGCCGCCGCCGGCACCTGGCGGGGGAAACGGACGCGTCGGGTCTACACGGAGGGGATCTTGCTGTGGGTCTGGCCCGGATGTTGCTCCAAAGTGTTCCTATGGGCTGACCTAACACAACCGGGTGGGGAGGTCCACTGGTCAAAGCCCGTCCATGCAAAGTCAAAGGGCTAGATCCCGTGGTCAAACGCTACAGGGTTAGGCGGGACGGGGGCACTGGGGTTAGCAATGCCACCGGAGCATCGCACCGGGCCCTCGTACATGCGGGGTGGTGTGGTGACATGTTCGAAGAGGCGGGACGCGTCTCCGGGGCGTGGCCCCCCCTCACAGACGGCGATGACATGGTAGTAGACGTTCTGCGGTAACGATGCGGCGTCAATATTACTAAATACTCGGAGCGCGATAAAATCATGAGTTTTTTTTTTGCACGACGTGGGCACATGTGCTATAGGAACGATGGTATTTTTTCATAATTTTTGGTGATGGAGAAGTATCCGAAAAATTCCCTCTACGCGGATTGCCCTTCGCGCGTCTACGGCTCTGGCCGGCGGCCTGCGGGGGCTAGCATGCTGCCAAATCTTGCGTAGGCGGCCTCTCACACGTCTGGAAGTGTTGTGACGGTTGCAAATGCCCCGCACGCCTGTCCGGGGTGTGCCCCCCTTCACGGACGGCGCCGCCGCCGGCACCTGGAGGGGGAAACGGACGCGTCGGGTCTACACGGAGGGGATCTTGCTGTGGGTCTGGCCCGGATGTTGCTCCAAAGTGTTCCTATGGGCTGACCTAACACAACTGGGTGGGGAGGTCCACTGGTCAAAGCCCGTCCGTGCAAAGTCAAAGGGCTAGATCCCATGGTCAAACGCTACAAGGTTAGGCGGGACGGGGGCACTGGGGGTAGCAATGCCACCGGAGCGTCGCACCGGGCCCTCATACATGCGGGGTGGTGTGGTGGCATGTCCGAAGAGCCGGGACGCGTCTCCGGGGCATGGCCCCCCCTCACGGATGGCGATGACACGGTAGTAGACGTTCTGCGGTAACGATGCGGCGTCAATATTACTAAATACTGGGAGCGCGATAAAATCATGAGTTTTTTGCACGACGTGGGCACATGTGCTATAGGAACGATGGTATTTTTTCATAATTTTTGGTGATGGAGAAGTATCCGAAAAATTCCCTCTACGCGGATTGCCCTTCGCGCGTCTACGGCTCTGGCCGGCGGCCTCCGGGGGCTAGCATGCCGCCAAATCTTGCGTAGGTGGCCTCTCACAAGTCTGGAAGTGTTCTGGCGGTTGCAAACGCCCGGCTCGTGTGTCCGGGTGTGCCCCCCTCACGGACGGCGCCGCCGCCGGCACCTGGAGGGGGGAAACGGACGCGTCGGGTCTACACGGAGGGGATCTTGCTCTGGGTCTGGCCCGGATGTTGCTCCAAAGTGTTCCTATGGGCTGACCTAACACAACCAGGTGGGGAGGTCCACTAGTCAAAGCCCGTCCGTGCAAAGTCAAAGGGCTAGATCCCGTGGTCAAACGCTACAGGGTTAGGCGGGACGGGGGCACTCGGGTGTAGCAATGCCACCGGAGCGTCGCATCTGGCCCTCATACATGCGGGGTGGTGTGGTGGCATGTCTGAAGAGGCGGGACGCGTCTCCGGGGCGTGGCCCCCCCTCACGGACAGCGATGACACGGTAGTAGACGTTCCGCCGTAACGATGTGGCGTCAATATTACTAAATACTCGGAGCGCAATAAAATCATGAGTTTTTTTGCACGACGTGGGCACATGTGCTATAGGAACGATGGTATTTTTTCATAATTTTTGGTGATGGAGAAGTATCCGAAAAATTCCCTCTACGCGGATTGCCCTTCGCGCGTCTACGGGTATGGCCGGCGGCCTCCGGGGGCTAGCATGCCACCAAATTTGCGTAGGCGGCCTCTCACAAGTCTGGAAGTGTTGTGGCGGTTGCAAACGCCCGGCACGCGTGTCCGGGGTGTGCCCCCCCTCACGGACGGCGCCGCCGCCTTCACCTGGAGGGGGGAAACGGACGCGTCGGGTCTACAAGGGGGGGATCTTGCTGTGGGTCTCGCCCGGATGTTGCTCCAAAGTGTTCCTATGGGCTGACCAAACATAACCGGGTGGAGAGTCCACTGGTCAAAGCCCATCCGTGCAATGTCAAAGGGCTAGATCCCGTGGTCAAACGCTACAGGGTTAGGCGGGACGGGGGCACTGGGGTGTAGCAATGCCACCGGAGCGTCGCACTGGGCCCTCATACATGCGGGGTGGTGTGGTGGCATGTCCGAAGAGGCGGGACGCGTCTCCGGGGCATGGCCCCCCCTCACGGACGGCGATGACACGGTAGTAGACGTTTCGCAGTAACGATGTGGCGTCAATATTACTAAATACTCGGAGCGCAATAAAATCATGAGTTTTTTTGCACGACGTGGGCACATGTGCTATAGGAACGATGGTATTTTTTCATAATTTTTGGTGATGGAGAAGTATCCGAAAAATTCCCTCTACGCGGATTGCCCTTCGCGCCTCTACGGCTGTGGCCGGCGGCCTCCGGGGGCTAGCATGCCGCCAAATCTTGCGTAGGCGGCCTCTCACAAGTCTGGAAGTGTTGTGGTGGTTGCAAACGCCCGGCACGCATGTCCGGGGTATGCCCCCCCTCACGGACGGCGCCGCCGCCGGCACCTGGAGGGGGGAAATGGACGCGTCGGGTCTATACGGAGGGGATCTTGCTGTGGGTCTGGCCCGGATGTTGCTCCAAAGTGTTCCTATGGGCTGACCTAACACAACCGGGTGGGGAGGTCCACTGGTCAAAGCCCGTCCGTGCAAAGTCAAAGGGCTAGATCCCGTCGTCAAACGCTACAGGGTTAGGCGGGACGGGGGCACTGGGGGTAGCAATGCCATCGGAGCGTCGCACCGGGCCCTCATACATGCGGGGTGGTGTGGTGGCATGTCCGAAGAGGCGGGACGCGTCTCCCGGGCGTGGCCCCCCCTCACGGAAGGCGATGACACGGTAGTAGACGTTCTGCGGTAACGATGCGGCGTCAATATTACTAAATACTCGGAGCGCGATAAAATCATGAGTTTTTTTGCACGACGTGGGCACATGTGCTATAGGAACGATGGTATTTTTTCATAATTTTTGGCGATGGAGAAGTATCCGAAAAATTCCCTCTACGCGGATTGCCCTTCGCGCCTCTATGGCTGTGGCCGGCGGCCTCCGGGGGCTAGCATGCCGCCAAATCTTGCGTAGGCGGCCTCTCACAAGTCTGGAAGTGTTGTGGCGGTTGCAAATACCCGGCACACGTGTCTGGGGTGTGCCCCCCCCCCTCACGGACAGCGCCGCCGCCGGCACCTGGAGGGGGGAAACGGAAGCGTCGGGTCTACATGGAGGGGATCTTGCTGTGGGTCTGGCCCGGATGTTGCTCCAAAGTGTTCCTATGGGCTGACCTAACACAATCGGGTGGGGAGGTCCACTGGTCAATGTCCGTCTGTGCAAAGTCAAAGGGCTAGATCCCGTGGTCAAACGCTATAGGGTTTGGCGGGACGGGGGCACTGGGGGTAGCAATGCCACCGGAGCATCGCACCGGGCCCTCATACATGCGGGGTGGTTTGGTGGCATGTCCGAAGAGGCGGGACGCGTCTCCGGGGCGTGCCCCCCCCTCACGGACGGCGATGACACGGTAGTAGATGTTCTGCAGTAACGATGCGGCGTCAATATTACTAAATACTCTGGACGGGGGCACTGGGGTAGCAATGCCACCGGAGCGTCGCACCGGGCCCTCATACATGCGGGGTGGTGTGGTGGCATGTCCGAAGAGGCGGGACGCTTCTCCGGGGCGTGGCCCCCCCTCACGGACGGCGATGACACGGTAGTAGAAGTTCTGCGGTAACGATGCGGCGTCAATATTACTAAATACTCGGAGCGCGATAATATCATGAGTTTTTTTGCACGACGTGGGCACATGTGCTATAGGAACGATGGTATTTTTTCATAATTTTTGGTGATGGAGAAGTATCCGAAAAATTCCCACTACGCGGATTGCCCTTCGCGCGTCTACGGCTGTGGCGGGCGGCCTCCGGGGGCTAGCATGCCGCCAAATTTGCGTAGGCGGCCTCTCACAAGTCTGGAAGTGTTGTGGTGGTTGCAAACGCCCGGCACGCGTGTCCGGGGTGTGCCCCCCCTCACGGACGGCGCCGCCGCCGGCACCTGGAGGGGGGAAACGGACGCGTCGGGTCTACAAGGAGGGGATCTTGCTGTGGGTCTCGCCCGGATGTTGCTCCAAAGTGTTCTTATGGGATGACCTAACATAACCGGGTGGAGAGGTCCACTGGTGACAGCCCGTCCGTGCAAAGTCAAAGGGCTAGATCCCGTGGTCAAACGCTACAAGGTTAGGCGGGACGGGGGCACTGGGGGGTAGCAATGCCACCGGAGCGTCGCACCGGGCCCTCATACATGCGGGGTGGTTTGGTGGCATGTCCGAAGAGGCGGGACGCGTCTCTGGGGCGTGGCCCCCCCTCACGGACGGCGATGACACGGTAGTAGACGTTCTACGGTAACGATGTGGCGTCAATATTACTAAATACTTGGAGCGCGATAAAATCATGAGTTTTTTTGCACGACGTGGGCACATGTGCTATAGGAACGATGGTATTTTTTCATAATTTTTGGTGATGGAGAAGTATCCGAAAAATTCCCTCTACGCGGATTGCCCTTCGCGCGTCTACGGCTGTGGCCCGCGGCCTCCGGGGGGTAGCATGCCGCCAAATCTAGCGTAGGCGGCCTCTCACAAGTCTGGAAGTGTTGTGGTGGTTGCAAACGCCCGGCACACGTGTCCGGGGTGTGCCCCCCCTCACGGACGGCGCCGCCGCCGGCACCTGGAGGGGGGGAACGGACGCGTCGGGTCTACATGGAGGGGATCTTGCTGTGGGTCTGGCCTGGATGTTGCTCCAAAGTGTTCCTATGGGCTGACCTAACACAACCGGGTGGGGAGGTCCACTGGTCAAAGCCCGTCCGTGCAAAGTCAAAGGGCTAGATCCCGTGGTCAAACGCTACAGGGTTAGGCGGGACGGGGGCACTGGGGGGGTAGCAATGCCACCGGAGCGTCGCACCGGGCCCTCATACATGCAGGGTGGTGTGGTGGCATGTCCGAAGAGGCGGGACGCGTCTCCGGGGCGTGGCCCCCCCTCACGGACGGCGATGACACGGTAGTAGACGTTCTACGGTAACGATGCGGCGTCAATATTACTAAATACTCGGAGCGCGATAAAATCATGAGTTTTTTGCATGACGTGGGCACATGTGCTATAGGAACGATGGTATATTTTCATAATTTTTGGCGATGGAGAAGTATCCGAAAAATTACCTCTACGCGGATTGACCTTCGCGCGTCTACGGCTATGGCCGGCGGCCTCCGGGGGCTAGCATGCCGCCAAATCTTGCGTAGGCGGCCTCTCACAAGTCTGGAAGTGTTGTGGGGATTGCAAACGCCCGGCACGCGTGTCCGGGGTGTGCCCCCCCCCTCACGGACGGCGCCGCCACCGGCATCTGGAGGGGGGAAACGGACGCGTCGGGTCTACATGGAGGGGATCTTGTTGTGGGTCTGGCCCGGATGTTGCTCCAAAGTGTTCTTATGGGCTGACCTAACACAACCGGGTCGGGAGGTCCACTGATCAAAGCCCGTCTGTGTAAAGTCAAAGGGCTAGATCCCGTGGTCAAACGCTACAGGGTTAGGCGGGACGGGGGCACTGGGGGTAGCAATGCCACCGGAGCATCGCACTGGGCCCTCGTACATGCGGGGTGGTGTGGTGGCATGTCCGAAGAGGCAGGACGCGTCTCCGGGGCGTGCCCCCCCTCACGGACGGCGATGACACGGTATTAGACGTTCTGCAGTAACGATGCGGCGTCAATACTACTAAGTACTCTAGACGGGGGCACTGGGGGTAGCAATGCCACCGAAGCGTCGCACCGGGCCATCATACATGCGGGGTGGTGTGGTGGCATGTCCGAAGAGGCGGGACGCTTCTCCGGGGCGTGGCCCCCCCTCATGGACGGCGATGACACGGTAGTAGATGTTCTGCAGTAACGATGCGGCGTCAATATTACAAAATACTCAGAGCGCGATAAAATCATGAGTTTTTTTGCATGACATGGGCACATGTGCTATAGGAACGATGGTATTTTTTCATAATTTTTTGTGATGGTGAAGTATCCGAAAAATTCCCTCTACGCGGATTGCCCTTCGCGCGTCTACGGCTGTATCCGGCGGCCTCCGGGGGCTTGCATGCCACTAATCTTGCGTAGGTGGCCTCTCACAAGTCTGGAAGTGTTGTGGCGGTTGCAAACGCCTGGCACGCGTGTCCGGGGTGTGCCCCCCTCACGGACGGCGCCGTCGCCGGCACCTGGAGGGGGGAAACGGATGCGTCGGGTCTACACGGAGGGGATCTTGCTGTGGGTCTCACCCGGATGTTGCTCCAAAGTGTTCCTATGGGCTGACCTAACACAACCGGGTGGAGAGGTCCACTGGTCAAAGCCCGTCCGTGCAAAGTCAAAGGGCTAGATCCCGTGGTCAAACGCTACAGGGTTAGGCGGGACGGGGGCACTAGGGGTAGCAATGCCACCGGAGCATCGCACCGGTCCCTCATACATGCGGGGTGGTGTGGTGGCATGTCCGAAGAGGCGGGATGTGTCTCTGGGGCGTGGCCCCCCCTCACGGACGGCGATGACACGGTAGTAGACGTTCTGCGGTAACGATGTGGCGTCAATATTACTAAATACTCGGAGCGTGATAAAATCATGAGTTTTTTTGCACGACGTGGCACATGTGCTATAGGAACGATGGTATTTTTTTCATAATTTTTGGTGATGGAGAAGTATCCGAAAAATTCCCTCTACGCGGATTGCCCTTCGCGCCTCTACGGCTGTGGCCGGCGGCCTCCGGGGGCTAGCATGCCGCCAAATTTGCGTAGGCGGCCTCTCACAAGTCTGGAAGTGTTGTGGTGGTTGCAAACGCCCGGCACGCGTGTCCGGGATGTGCCCCCCCTCACGGACGGCGCCGCCGCCGGCACCTGGAGAGGGGAAACGGACGCGTCGGGTCTACAAGGAGGGGATCTTGCTGTGGGTCTCGCCCGGATGTTGCTCCAAAGTGTTCCTATGGGCTGACCTAACATAACCAGGTGGAGAGGTCCACTGGTCAAAGCCCGTCCGTGCAAAGTCAAAGGGCTAGATCCCGTGGTCAAACGCTACAAGGTTAGGCGGGACGGGGGCACTGGGGGGTAGCAATGCCACCGGAGCGTCGCACCGGGCCCTCATACATGCGGGGTGGTTTGGTGGCATGTCCGAAGAGGCGAGACGCGTCTCTGGGGCGTGGCCCCCCCTCACGGACGGCGATGACACGGTAGTAGACGTTCTGCAGTAACGATGCGGCCTCAATATTACTAAGTACTCTAGACGGGGGCACTGGGGGGTAGCAATGCCACCGGAGCGTCGCACCGGGCCCTCATACATTCGGGGTGGTGTGGTGGCATGTCTGAAGAGGCGGGACGCTTCTCCGGGGCGTGGCCCCCCCTCATGGACGGCGATGACACGGTAGTAGACGTTCTGCGGTAATGATGCGGCGTCAATATTACTAAATACTCAGAGCGCGATAAAATCATGAGTTTTTTTGCACGACATGGGCACATGTGCTATAGGAACGATGGTATTTTTTCATATTTTTTGGTGATGGAGAAGTATCCGAAAAATTCCCTCTATGCGGATTGCCCTTCGCGCCTCTACGGCTGTGGCCCGCGGCCTCCGGGGGGTAGCATGCCGCCAAATCTTGCGTAGGCGGCCTCTCACAAGTCTGGAAGTGTTGTGGTGGTTGCAAACGCCTGGCACACGTGTCCGGGGTGTGCCCCCCCTCACGGACGGCGCCGCCGCCGGCACCTGGAGGGGGGGAACGGACGCGTCGGGTCTACATGGAGGGGATCTTGCTGTGGGTCTGGCCTGGATGTTGCTCCAAAGTGTTCCTATGGGCTGACCTAACACAACTGGGTGGGGAGGTCCACTGGTCAAAGCCCGTCCGTGCAAAGTCAAAGGGCTAGATCCCGTGGTCAAACGCTACAGGGTTAGGCGGGACGGGGGCACTGGGGGGGTAGCAATGCCACCGGAGCGTCGCACCGGGCCCTCATACATGCAGGGTGGTGTGGTGGCATGTCCGAAGAGGCGGGACGCGTCTCCGGGGCGTGGCCCCCCCTCACGGACGGCGATGACACGGTAGTAGACGTTCTACGGTAACGATGCGGCGTCAATATTACTAAATACTCGGAGCGCGATAAAATCATGAGTTTTTTGCATGACGTGGGCACATGTGCTATAGGAACGATGGTATTTTTTCATAATTTTTGGCGATGGAGAAGTATCCGAAAAATTACCTCTACGCGGATTGACCTTCGCGCGTCTACGGCTATGGCCGGCGGCCTCCGGGGGCTAGCATGCCGCCAAATCTTGCGTAGGCGGCCTCTCACAAGTCTGGAAGTGTTGTGGCGATTGCAAACGCCCGGCACGCGTGTCCGGGGTGTGCCCCCCCCCTCACGGACGGCGCCGCCACCGGCATCTGGAGGGGGGAAACGGACGCGTCGGGTCTACATGGAGGGGATCTTGTTGTGGGTCTGGCCCGGATGTTGCTCCAAAGTGTTCCTATGGGCTGACCTAACACAACCGGGTCGGGAGGTCCACTGATCAAAGCCCGTCTATGTAAAGTCAAAGGGCTAGATCCCGTGGTCAAACGCTACAGGGTTAGGCGGGACGGGGGCACTAGGGGTAGCAATGCCACCGGAGCATCGCACTGGGCCCTCGTACATGCGGGGTGGTGTGGTGGCATGTCCGGAGAGGCAGGACGCGTCTCCGGGGTGTGCCCCCCCTCACGGACGGCGATGACACGGTAGTAGACGTTCTGCAGTAACGATGCGGCGTCAATACTACTAAGTACTCTAGACGGGGGCACTGGGGGTAGCAATGCCACCGAAGCGTCGCACCGGGCCATCATACATGCGGGGTGGTGTGGTGGCATGTCCGAAGAGGCGGGACGCTTCTCCGGGGCGTGGCCCCCCCTCATGGACGGCGATGACACGGTAGTAGACGTTCTGCGGTAACGATGCGGCGTCAATATTACTAAATACTCAGAGCGCGATAAAATCATGAGTTTTTTTGCATGACATGGGCACATGTGCTATAGGAACGATGGTATTTTTTCATAATTTTTTGTGATGGTGAAGTATCCGAAAAATTCCCTCTACGCGGATTGCCCTTCGCGCGTCTACGGCTGTATCCGGCGGCCTTCGGGGGCTTCCATGCCACTAATCTTGCGTAGGTGGCCTCTCACAAGTCTGGAAGTGTTGTGGCGGTTGCAAACGCCTGGCACGCGTGTCCGGGGTGTGCCCCCCTCAAGGACGGCGCCGTTGCCGGCACCTGGAGGGGGGAAACGGATGCGTCGGGTCTACACGGAGGGGATCTTGCTGTGGGTCTCACCCGGATGTTGCTCCAAAGTGTTCCTATGGGCTGACCTAACACAACCGGGTGGAGAGGTCCACTGGTCAAAGCCCGTCCGTGCAAAGTCAAAGGGCTAGATCCCGTGGTCAAACGCTACAGGGTTAGGCGGGACGGGGGCACTAGGGGTAGCAATGCCACCGGAGCATCGCACCGGTCCCTCATACATGCGGGGTGGTGTGGTGGCATGTCCGAAGAGGCGGGATGTGTCTCTGGGGCGTGCCCCCCCCTCACGGACGGCGATGACACGGTAGTAGACGTTCTGCGGTAACGATGTGGCGTCAATATTACTAAATACTCGGAGCGTGATAAAATCATGAGTTTTTTTGCACGACGTGGCACATGTGCTATAGGAACGATGGTATTTTTTTCATAATTTTTGGTGATGGAGAAGTATCCGAAAAATTCCCTCTACGCGGATTGCCCTTCGCGCCTCTACGGCTGTGGCCGGCGGCCTCCGGGGGCTAGCATGCCGCCAAATTTGCGTAGGTGGCCTCTCACAAGTCTGGAAGTGTTGTGGTGGTTGCAAACGCCCGGCACGCGTGTCCGGGATGTGCCCCCCTCACGGACGGCGCCGCCGCCGGCACCTGGAGAGGGGAAACGGACGCGTCGGGTCTACAAGGAGGGGATCTTGCTGTGGGTCTCGCCCGGATGTTGCTCCAAAGTGTTCCTATGGGCTGACCTAACATAACCAGGTGGAGAGGTCCACTGGTCAAAGCCCGTCTGTGCAAAGTCAAACGGCTAGATCCCGTGGTCAAACGCTACAAGGTTAGGCGGGACGGGGGCACTGGGGGGTAGCAATGCCACCGGAGCGTCGCACCGGGCCCTCATACATGCGGGGTGGTTTGGTGGCATGTCCGAAGAGGGGGGACGCTTCTCCGGGGCGTGGCCCCCCCTCATGGACGGCGATGACACGGTAGTAGACGTTCTGCGGTAATGATGCGGCGTCAATATTACTAAATACTCAGAGCGCGATAAAATCATGAGTTTTTTTGCACGACATGGGCACATGTGCTATAGGAACGATGGTATTTTTTCATAATTTTTGGTGATGGAGAAGTATCCGAAAAATTCCCTCTATGCGGATTGCACTTCGCGCCTCTACGGTTGTGGCCCGCGGCCTCCGGGGGGTAGCATGCCGCCAAATCTTGCGTAGGCGGCCTCTCACAAGTCTGGAAGTGTTGTGGTGGTTGCAAACGCCCGGCACACGTGTCCGGGGTGTGCCCCCCCTCACGGACGGCGCCGCCGCCGGCACCTGGAGGGGGGGAACGGACGCGTCGGGTCTACATGGAGGGGATCTTGCTGTGGGTTTGGCCCGGATGTTGCTCCAAAGTGTTCCTATGGGCTGACCTAACACAACTGGGTGGGGAGGTCCACTGGTCAAAGCCTGTCCGTGCAAAGTCAAAGGGCTAGATCCCGTGGTCAAACGCTACAGGGTTAGGCGGGACGGGGGCACTGGGGGGTAGCAATGCCACCGGAGCGTCGCACCGGGCCCTCATACATGCGGGGTGGTGCGGTGGCATGTCCGAAGAGGCAGGACGCGTCTCCGGGGCGTGGCCCCCCCTCACGGACGGCGATGACACGGTAGTAGAAGTTCTGCGGTAACGATGCGGCGTCAATATTACTAAATACTCGGAGCACAATAAAATCATGAGTTTTTTTGCACGACGTGGGCACATGTGCTATAGGAACGATGGTATTTTTTCATAATTTTTGGTGATGGAGAAGTATCTGAAAAATTCCCTCTACGTGGATTGCCCTTCGCGCGTCTACGGCTGTGGCCGGCAGCCTCCGGGGGCTAGCATGCCACTAAATCTTGCGTAGGCAACCTCTCACAAGTCTGGAAGTGTTGTGGCGGTTGCAAACACCCGGCACGCGTGTCCGGGGTGTGCCCCCCTCACGGACGACGCCGTCGCCGGCACTTGGAGGGGGGAAACGGACGCGTCGGGTCTACACGGACGGGATCTTGCTGTGGGTCTCGCCCGGATGTTGCTCCAAAGTGTTCCTATGGGCTGACCTAACATAACCGGGTGGAGAGGTGCACTGGTCAAAGCCCGTCCGTGCAAAGTCAAAGGGCTAGATCCCGTGGTCAAACGCTACAAGGTTAGGCGGGACGGGGGCACTGGGGGTAGCAATGCCACCGGAGCGTCGCACCGGGCCCTCATACATGCGGGGTGGTTTGGTGGCATGTCCGAAGAGGCGGGACGCGTCTCTGGGGCGTGGCCCCCCCTCACGGACGGCGACGTGGGCACATGTGCTATAGGAACGATGGTATTTTTTCATAATTTTTGGTGATGGAGAAGTATCCGAAAAATTCCCTCTACGCGGATTTCCCTTCGCGCCTCTACGGCTGTGGCCGGCGGCCTCCGGGGGCTAGCATGCCGCCAAATCTTGCGTAGGCGGCCTCTCACAAGTCTGGAAGTGTTGTGGCGGTTGCAAACGCCCGGCACGCGTGTCCGGGGTGTGCCCCCCCTCACGGACGGCGCCGTCGCCGGCACCTAGAGGGGGAAACGGACGCGTCGGGTCTACACGGAGGGGATCTTGCTGTGGGTCTGGCCCCGATGTTGCTCCAAAGTGTTCCTATGGGCTGACCTAACACAACCGGTTGGGGAGGTCCACTGGTCAAAGCCCGTCCGTGCAAAGTCAAAGGGCTAGATCCCGTGGTCAAACGCTACAAGGTTAGGCAGGACGGGGGCACTGGGGGTAGCAATGCCACCGGAGCGTCGCACCGGGCCCTCATACATGCGCGTGGTGTGGTGGCATGTCCGAAGAGGCGGGACGTGTCTCTGGGGCGTGCCCCCTCCCTCACGGACCGCGATGACACGGTAGTAGACGTTCCGCGGTAACGATGTGGCGTCAATATTACTAAATACTCGGAGCGCGATAAAATCATGAGTTTTTTTGCACGACGTGGGCACATGTGCTATAGGAACGATGGTATTTTTTCATAATTTTTGGTGATGGAGAAGTATCCGAAAAATTCCCTCTACGCGGATTGCCCTTCGCGCGTCTACGGCTCTGGCCGGCGGCCTACGGGGGCTAGCATGCCGCCAAATCTTGCGTAGGCGGCCTCTCACAAGTCTGGAAGTGGTGTGGCGGTTGCAAACGCCCGGCACGCGTGTCCGGGGTGTGCCCCCCCTCACGGACGGCGCCGCCGCCGGCACCTGGAGGGGGAAACGGACGCGTCGGGTCTACACGGAGGGGATCTTGCTGTGGGTCTGGCCCGGATGTTGCTCCAAAGTGTTCCTATGGGCTGACCAAACACAACCAGGTGGGGAGGTCCACTGGTCAAAACCCGTCCGTGCAAAGTCAAAGGGCTAGATCCCGTGGTCAAATGCTACAGGGTTAGGCGGGACGGGGGCACTGGGGTGTAGCAATGCCACCGGAGCATCGCACCAGGCCCTCATACATGCGGGGTGGTGTGGTGGCATGTCCGAAGAGGCGGGACGCGTCTCCGGGGCGTGCCCCCCCCTCACGGACGGCGATGACACGGTAGTAGACGTTCCGCGGTAACGATGTGGCGTCAATATTACTAAATACTCGGAGCACGATAAAATCATGAATTTTTTTGGACGACGTGGGCACATGTGCTATAGGAACGATGGTATTTTTTCATAATTTTTGGTGATGGAGAAGTATCCGAAAAATTCCCTCTACGCGGATTGCCCTTCGCGCATCTACGGCTCTGGCCGGCGGCCTCCGGGGGCTAGCATGCCGCCAAATCTTGCGTAGGCCGCCTCTCACAAGTCTGGAAGTGTTGTGGCGGTTGCAAACGCCCGACACGCGTGTCTGGGGTGTGCCCCCCCTCACGGACGGCGCCGCCGCCGGCACCTGGAGGGAGGAAACGGACGCGTCGGGTCTACAAGGAGGGGATCTTGCTGTGGGTCTCACCCGGATGTTGCTCCAAAGTGTTCCTATGGGCTGACCTAACACAACCGGGGTGGAGAGGTCCACTGGTCAAAGCCGGTCCGTGCAAAGTCAAAGGGCTAGATCCCGTGGTCAAACGCTACAGGGTTAGGCGGGACGGGGGCACTGGGGGTAGCAATGCCACCGGAGCATCGCACCGGGCCCTCATACATGCGCGTGGTGTGGTGGCATGTCCGAAGAGGCGGGACGTGTCTCTGGGGCGTGCCCCCCCCCTCACGGACCGCGATGACACGGTAGTAGACGTTCCGCGGTAACGATGTGGCATCAATATTACTAAATACTCGGAGCGCGATAAAATCATGAGTTTTTTTCCACGACGTGGGCACATGTGCTATAGGAACGATGGTATTTTTTCATAATTTTTGGTGATGGAGAAGTATCCGAAAAATTCCCTCTACGCGGATTTCCCTTCGCGCCTCTACGGCTGTGGCCGGCGGCCTCCGGGGGCTAGCATGCCGCCAAATCTTGCGTAGGCGGCCTCTCACAAGTCTGGAAGTGTTGTGGCGGTTGCAAACGCCCGGCACGCGTGTCCGGGGTGTGCCCCCCCTCACGGACGGCGCCGTCGCCGGCACCTAGAGGGGGAAACGGACCCGTCGGGTCTACACGGAGGGGATCTTGCTGTGGGTCTGGCCCCGATGTTGCTCCAAAGTGTTCCTATGGGCTGACCTAACACAACCGGTTGGGGAGGTCCACTGGTCAAAAGTCGTCCGTGCAAAGTCAAAGGGCTAGATCCCGTGGTCAAATGCTATAGGGTTAGGCGGGACGGGGGCACTGGGGTGTAGCAATGCCACCGGAGCGTCGCACCAGGCCCTCATACATGCGGGGTGGTGTGGTGGCATGTCCGAAGAGGCGGGACGCGTCTCCGGGGCGTGCCCCCCCCCCTCACGGATGGCGATGACACGGTAGTAGACGTTCCGCGGTAACGATGTGGCGTCAATATTACTAAATACTCGGAGCACGATAAAATCATGAGTTTTTTTGCACGACGTGGGCACATGTGCTATAGGAACGATGGTATTTTTTCATAATTTTTGGTGATGGAGAAGTATCCGAAAAATTCCCTCTACGCGGATTGCCCTTCGCGCGTCTACGGCTCTGGCCGGCGGCCTCCGGGGGCTAGCATGCCGCCAAATCTTGCGTAGGCCGCCTCTCACAAGTCTGGAAGTGTTGTGGCGGTTGCAAACGCCCGGCACGCGTGTCTGGGGTGTGCCCCCCCTCACGGACGGCGCCGCCGCCGGCACCTGGAGGGAGGAAACGGACGCGTCGGGTCCACAAGGAGGGGATCTTGCTGTGGGTCTCGCCCGGATGTTGCTCCAAAGTGTTCCTATGGGCTGACCTAACACAACCGGGGTGGAGAGGTCCACTGGTCAAAGCCCGTCCGTGCAAAGTCAAAGGGCTAGATCCCGTGGTCAAACGCTACAGGGTTAGGCGGGACGGGGGCACTGGGGTGTAGCAATGCCACCGGAGCGTCGCACCAGGCCCTCATACATGCGGGTTGGTGTGGTGGCATGTCCGAAGAGGCGGGACGCGTCTCCGGGGCGTGCCCCCCCCCCCTCACGGACGGCGATGACACGGTAGTAGACGTTCCGCGGTAACGATGTGGCGTCAATATTACTAAATACTTGGAGCACGATAAAATCATGAGTTTTTTTGCACGACATGGGCACATGTGCTATAGGAACGATGGTATTTTTTCATAATTTTTGGTGATGGAGAAGTATCCGAAAAATTCCCTCTACGCGGATTGCCCTTCGCGCCTCTACAGTTGTGGCCGGCGGCCTCCGGGGGCTAGCATGCCGCCAAATCTTGCGTAGGCGGCCTCTCACAAGTCTGGAAGTGTTGTGGTGGTTGCAAACGCCCGGCACGCGTGTCCGGGGTGTGCCCCCCATCACGGACGGCGCCGCCGCCGGCACCTAGAGGGGGAAACGGACGCGTCGGGTCTACACGGAGGGGATCTTGCTGTGGGTCTGGCCCCGATGTTGCTCCAAAGTGTTCCTATGGGCTGACCTAACACAACCGGTTGGGGAGGTCCACTGGTCAAAGCCCGTCCGTGCAAAGTCAAAGGGCTAGATCCCGTGGTCAAACGCTACAAGGTTAGGCGGGACGGGGGCACTGGGGGTAGCAATGCCACCGGAGCGTCACACCGGGCCCTCATACATGCGGGGTGGTGTGGTGGCATGTCCGAAGAGGCAGGACGCGTCTCCGGGGCGTGGCCCCCCCCTCACGGACGGCGATGACACGGTTGTAGAAGTTCGGCGGTAACGATGCGGCGTCAATATTACTAAATACTCGGAGCGCGATAAAATCATGAGTTTTTTTGCACGACATGGGCACATGTGCTATAGGAACGATGGTATTTTTTCATAATTTTTGGTGATGGAGAAGTATCCAAAAAATTCCCTCTACGCGGATAGCCCTTCGCTCGTCTACGGCTGTGGCCGGCGGCCTCCGGGGGCTAGCATGCCGCCAAATCTTGTATAGGCGGCCTCTCACAAGTCTGGAAGTGGTGTGGCGGTTGCAAACGCCCGGCACGCGTGTCCGGGGTGTGCCCCCCCTCACGGACGGCGCCGCCGCCGGCACCTAGAGGGGGAAACGGACGCGTCGGGTCTACACGGAGGGGATCTTGCGGTGGGTCTGGCCCGGATGTTGCTCCAAATTGTTCCTATGGGCTGACCAAACACAACCGGGTGGGGAGGTCCACTGGTCAAAACCCGTCCGTGCAAAGTCAAAGGGCTAGATCCCGTGGTCAAATGCTACAGGGTTAGGCGGGACGGGGGCACTGGGGTGTAGCAATGCCACCGGAGCGTCGCACCAGGCCGTCATACATGCGGGGTGGTGTGGTGGCATGTCCGAAGAGGCGGGACGCGTCTCCGGGGCGTGCCCCCCCCTCACGGACGGCGATGACACGGTAGTAGACGTCCGCGGTAACGATGTGGCGTCAATATTACTAAATACTCGGAGCACGATAAAATCATGAGTTTTTTTGCACGACGTGGGCACATGTGCTATAGGAACGATGGTATTTTTTCATAATTTTTGGTGATGGAGAAGTATCCGAAAAATTCCCTCTACGCGGATTGCCCTTCGCGCGTCTACGGCCCTGGCCGGCGGCCTCCGGGGGCTAGCATGCCGCCAAATCTTACGTAGGCCGCCTCTCACAAGTCTGGAAGTGTTGTGGCGGTTGCAAACGCCCGGCACGCGTGTCTGGGGTGTGCCCCCCCTCACGGACGGCGCCGCCGCCGGCACCTGGAGGGAGGAAACGGACGCGTCGGGTCCACAAGGAGGGGATCTTGCTGTGGGTCTCGCCCGGATGTTGCTCCAAAGTGTTCCTATGGGCTGACCTAACACAACCGGGGTGGAGAGGTCCACTGGTCAAAGCCCGTCCGTGCAAAGTCAAAGGGCTAGATCCCGTGGTCAAACGCTACAGGGTTAGGCGGGACGGGGGCACTGGGGTGTAGCAATGCCACCGGAGCGTCGCACCAGGCCCTCATACATGCGGGGTGGTGTGGTGGCATGTCCGAAGAGGCGGGACGCGTCTCCGGGGCGTGCCCCCCCCCTCACGGACGCCGATGACACGGTAGTAGACGTTCCGCGGTAACGATGTGGCGTCAATATTACTAAATACTTGGAGCACGATAAAATCATGAGTTTTTTTGCACGACATGGGCACATGTGCTATAGGAACGATGGTATTTTTTCATAATTTTTGGTGATGGAGAAGTATCCGAAAAATTCCCTCTACGCGGATTGCCCTTCGCGCCTCTACGGCTGTGGCCGGCGGCCTCCGGGGGCTAGCATGCCGCCAAATCTTGCGTAGGCGGCCTCTCACAAGTCTGGAAGTGCTGTGGTGGTTGCAAACGCCCGGCACGCGTGTCCGGGGTGTGCCCCCAATCACGGACGGCGCCGCCGCCGGCACCTAGAGGGGGAAACGGATGCGTCGGGTCTACACGGAGGGGATCTTGCTGTGGGTCTGGCCCCGATGTTGCTCCAAAGTGTTCCTATGGGCTGACCTAACACAACCGGTTGGGGAGGTCCACTGGTCAAAGCCCGTCCGTGCAAAGTCAAAGGGCTAGATCCCGTGGTCAAACGCTATAAGGTTAGGCGGGACGGGGGCACTGGGGGTAGCAATGCCACCGGAGCGTCGCACCGGGACCTCATACATGCGGGGTGGTGTGGTGGCATGTCCGAAGAGGCGGGACGCGTCTCCGGGGCGTGGCCCCCCCCTCACGGACGGCGATGACACGGTAGTAGACGTCCGCGGTAACGATGTGGCGTCAATATTACTAAATACTCGGAGCACGATAAAATCATGAGTTTTTTTGCACGACGTGGGCACATGTGCTATAGGAACGATGGTATTTTTTCAATATTTTTGGTGATGGAGAAGTATCCGAAAAATTCCCTCTACGCGGATTGCCCTTCGCGCCTCTACGGCTGTGGCCGGCGGCCTCCGGGGGCTAGCATGCCGCCAAATCTTGCGTAGGCGGCCTCTCACAAGTCTGGAAGTGCTGTGGTGGTTGCAAACGCCCGGCACGCGTGTCCGGGGTGTGCCCCCAATCACGGACGGCGCCGCCGCCGGCACCTAGAGGGGGAAACGGACGCGTCGGGTCTACACGGAGGGGATCTTGCTGTGGGTCTGGCCCCGATGTTGCTCCAAAGTGTTCCTATGGGCTGACCTAACACAACCGGTTGGGGAGGTCCACTGGTCAAAGCCCGTCCGTGCAAAGTCAAAGGGCTAGATCCCGTGGTCAAACGCTATAAGGTTAGGCGGGACGGGGGCACTGGGGGTAGCAATGCCACCGGAGCGTCGCACCGGGACCTCATACATGCGGGGTGGTGTGGTGGCATGTCCGAAGAGGCGGGACGCGTCTCCGGGGCGTGCCCCCCCCCTCACGGACGGCGATGACACGGTAGTAGAAGTTCTGCGGTAACGATGCGGCGTCAATATTACTAAATACTCGGAGCGCGATAAAATCATGAGTTTTTTTGCACGACGTGGGCACATGTGCTATAGGAACGATGGTATTTTTTCATAATTTTTGGTGATGGAGAAGTATCCGAAAAATTCCCTCTACGCGGATTGCCCTTCGCGCGTCTACGGCTCTGGCCGGCGGCCTCCGGGGGCTAGCATGCCGCCAAATCTTGCGTAGGCGGCCTCTCACAAGTCTGGAAGTGTTGTGGCGGTTGCAAACGCCCGGCACGCGTGTCCGGGGTGTGCCCCCCCTCACGGACGGCGCCGCCGCCGGCACCTGGAGGGGGAAACGGACGCGTCGGGTCTACACGGAGGGGATCTTGCTGTGGGTCTGGCCCGGATGTTGCTCCAAAGTGTTCCTTTGGGCTGACCAAACACAACCGGGTGGGGAGGTCCACTGGTCAAAACCCGTCCGTGCAAAGTCAAAGGGCTAGATCCCGTGGTCAAATGCTACAGGGTTAGGCGGGACGGGGGCACTGGGGTGTAGCAATGCCACCGGAGCGTCGCACCAGGCCCTCATACATGCGGGGTGGTGTGGTGGCATGTCCGAAGAGGCGGGACGCGTCTCCGGGGCGTGCCCCCCCCCTCACGGACGGCGATGACACGGTAGTAGACGTTCCGCGGTAACGATGTGGCGTCAATATTACTAAATACTCGGAGCACGATAAAATCATGAGTTTTTTTGCACGACGTGGGCACATGTGCTATAGGAACGATGGTATTTTTTCATAATTTTTGGTGATGGAGAAGTATCCGAAAAATTCCCTCTACGCGGATTGCCCTTCGCGCCTCTACGGCTGTGGCCGGCGGCCTCCGGGGCCTAGCATGCCGCCAAATCTTGCGTAGGCGGCCTCTCACAAGTCTGGAAGTGCTGTGGTGGTTGCAAACGCCCGGCACGCGTGTCCGGGGTGTGCCCCCAATCACGGACGGCGCCGCCGCCGGCACCTAGAGGGGGAAACGGACGCGTCGGGTCTACACGGAGGGGATCTTGCTGTGGGTCTGGCCCCGATGTTGCTCCAAAGTGTTCCTATGGGCTGACCTAACACAACCGGTTGGGGAGGTCCACTGGTCAAAGCCCGTCCGTGCAAAGTCAAAGGGCTAGATCCCGTGGTCAAACGCTACAAGGTTAGGCGGGACGGGGGCACTGGGGGTAGCAATGCCACCTGAGCGTCGCACCGGGACCTCATACATGCGGGGTGGTGTGGTGGCATGTCCGAAGAGGCGGGACGCGTCTCCGGGGCTTGGCCCCCCCCTCACGGACGGCGATGACACGGTAGTAGAAGTTCTGCGGTAACGATGCGGCGTCAATATTACTAAATACTCGGAGCGCGATAAAATCATGAGTTTTTTTGCACGACGTGGGCACATGTGCTATAGGAACGATGGTATTTTTTCATAATTTTTGGTGATGGAGAAGTATCCGAAAAATTCCCTCTACGCGGATTGCCCTTCGCGCGTCTACGGCTCTGGCTGGCGGCCTCCGGGGGCTAGCATGCCGCCAAATCTTGCGTAGGCGGCCTCTCACAAGTCTGGAAGTGTTGTGGCGGTTGCAAACGCCCGGCACGCGTGCCCGGGGTGTGCCCCCCCTCACGGACGGCGCCGCCGCCGGCACCTGGAGGGGGAAACGGACGCGTCGGGTCTACACGGAGGGGATCTTGCTATGGGTCTGGCCCGGATGTTGCTCCAAAGTGTTCCTATGGGCTGACCAAACACAACCGGGTGGGGAGGTCCACTGGTCAAAACCCGTCCGTGCAAAGTCAAAGGGCTAGATCCCGTGGTCAAATGCTACAGGGTTAGGCGAGACGGGGGCACTGGGGTGTAGCAATGCCACCGGAGCGTCGCACCAGGACCTCATACATGCGGGGTGGTGTGGTGGCATGTCCGAAGAGGCGGGACGCGTCTCCGGGGCGTGCCCCCCCCCCTCACGGACGGCGATGACACGGTAGTAGACGTTCCGCGGTAACGATGTGGCGTCAATATTACAAAATAGTCGGAGCACGATAAAATCATGAGTTTTTTTGCACGACGTGGGCACATGTGCTATAGGAATGATGGTATTTTTTCATAATTTTTGGTGATGGAGAAGTATCCGAAAAATTCCCTCTACGCGGATTGCCCTTCGCGCCTCTACGGCTGTGGCCGGCGGCCTCCGGGGGCTAGCATGCCGCCAAATCTTGCGTAGGCGGCCTCTCACAAGTCTGGAAGTGTTGTCGTGGTTGCAAACGCCCGGCACGCGTGTCCGGGGTGTGCCCCCCATCACGGACGGCGCCGCCGCCGGCACCTAGAGGGGGAAACGGACGCGTCGGGTCTACACGGAGGGGATCTTGCTGTGGGTCTGGCCCCGATGTTGCTCCAAAGTGTTCCTATGGGCTGACCTAACACAACCGGTTGGGGAGGTCCACTGGTCAAAGCCCGTCCGTGCAAAGTCAAAGGGCTAGATCCCGTGGTCAAACGCTACAAGGTTAGGCGGGACGGGGGCACTGGGGGTAGCAATGCCACCGGAGCGTCGCACCGGGCCCTCATACATGCGGGGTGGTGTGGTGGCATGTCTGAAGAGGCGGGACGCGTCTCCGGGGCGTGGCCCCCCCCTCACGGACGGCGATGACACGGTAGTAGAAGTTCTGCGGTAACGATGCGGCGTCAATATTACTAAATACTCGGAGCGCGATAAAATCATGAGTTTTTTTGCACGACGTGGGCACATGTGCTATACGAACGATGGTATTTTTTCATAATTTTTGGTGATGGAGAAGTATCCGAAAAATTCCCTCTACGCGGATTGCCCTTCGCGCGTCTACGGCTCTGGCCGGCGGCCTCCGGGGGCTAGCATGCCGCCAAATCTTGCGTAGGCGGCCTCTCACAAGTCTGGAAGTGTTGTGGCGGTTGCAAACGCCCGGCACGCGTGTCCGGGGTGTGCCCCCCCTCACGGATAGCGCCGCCGTCGGCACCTTGAGGGGGGAAACGGACGCGTCGGGTCTACACGGAGGGGATCTTGCTGTGGGTCTGGCCCGGATGTTGCTCCAAAGTGTTCCTATGGGCTGACCTAACACAACCGGGTGGGGAGGTCCACTGGTCAAAGCCCGTCCGTGCAAAGTCAAAGGGCTAGATGCCGTGGTCAAAAGCTACAGGGTTAGGCGGGACGAGGGCACTGGGGTGTAGCAATGCCACCGGAGCATCGCACCGGGCCCTCATACATGCGGGGTGGTGTGGTGGCATGTCCGAAGAGGCGGGACGCGTCTCCGGGGCGTGGCCCCCCCTCACGGACGGCGATGACACGGTAGTAGACGTTCTGCGGTAACGATGCGGCGTCAATATTACTAAATACTCGGACCGCGATAAAATCATGAGTTTTTTTGCACGACGTGGGCACATGTGCTATAGGAATGATGGTATTTTTTCATAATTTTTGGTGATGGAGAAGTATCCGAACAATTCCCTCTACGCGGATTGCCCTTCGCGCGTCTATGGCTGTGGCCGGCGGCCTCCGGGGGCTAGCATGCCGCCAAATCTTTTGTAGGCGGCCTCTCACAAGTCTGGAAGTGTTGTAGCGGTTGTAAACGCCCGGCACGCGTGCCCGGGGTCTGCCCCCCTCATGGACGGCGCCGCTGCCGGTACCTGGAGGGGGGAAACGGACGCGTCGGATCTACACGGAGGGGATCTTGCTGTGGGTCTGGCCCGGATGTTGCTCCAAAGTGTTCCTATGGGCTCACCTAACACAACCGGGTGGGGAGGTCCACTGGTCAAAGCCCGTCCGTGCAAAGTCAAAGGGCTAGATCCCGTGGTCAAACGCTACAGGGTTAGGCGGGACGGGGGCACTGGGGGGTAGCAATGCCACCGGAGCGTCGCACCGGTCCCTCATACATGCGGGGTGGTGTGGTGGCATGTCCGAAGAGGCGGGACGCGTCTCTGGGGCATGGCCCCCCCTCACGGACGGCGATGACACGGTAGTAGATGTTCTTTGGTAACGATGCGGCGTCAATATTACTAAATACTCAGAGCGCGATAAAATCATGAGTTTTTTTGCACGACGTGGGCACATGTGCTATACGAATGATGGTATTTTTTTCATAATTTTTGGTGATGGAGAAGTATCTGAAAAATTCCCTCTACGCGGATTGCCCTTCGCGCCTCTACGGCTATGGCCGGCGGCCTCCGAGGGCTAGCATGCCACCAAATCTTGCGTAGGCGGCCTCTCACAAGTCTGGAAGTGTTGTGGTGGTTGCAAACGCCCGGCACGCATGTCCGGGGTGTGCCCCCCTCACGGACGGCATCGCCGCCGGCACCTGGAGGGGGGAAACGGACGCGTCCGGTCTACACGGAGGGGATCTTGCTGTGGGTCTGGCCCGGATGTTGCTCCAAAGTGTTCCTATGGGCTGACCTAACACAACCGGGTGGGGAGGTCCACTGGTCAAAACCCGTCCGTGCAAAGTCAAAGGGCTAGATCCCGTGGTCAAATGCTACAGGGTTAGGCGGGACGGGGGCACTGGGGTGTAGCAATGCCACCGGAGCGTCGCACCAGGCCCTCATACATGCGGGGTGGTGTGGTGGCATGTCCGAAGAGGCGGGACGCGTCTCCGGGGCGTGCCCCCCCCTCACGGACGGCGATGACACGGTAGTAGACGTTCCGCGGTAACGATGCGGCGTCAATATTACTAAATACTCGGAGCGCGATAAAATCATGAGTTTTTTTGCACGACGTGGGCACATGTTCTATAGGAACGATGGTATTTTTCATAATTTTTGGTGATGGAGAAGTATCTGAAAAATTCCCTCTACGCGGATTGCCCTTCGCGAGTCTACGGCTGTGGCCGGCGGCCTCCGGGGGCTAGCATGCCGCCAAATCTTGCGTAGGCGGCCTCTCACAAGTCTGGAAGTGTTGTGGCGGTTGCAAACGCCCGGCACGCGTGTCCGGGGTGTGCCCCCCCCTCACGGACGGTGCCGCCGCCGGCACCTGAAGGGGGGAAATGGACGCGTCGGGTCTACACGGAGGGGATCTTGCTGTGCGTCTGGCCCGGATGTTGCTCCAAAGTGTTCCTATGGGCTGACCTAACACAACCGGGTGGGGAGGTCCACTGGTCAAAGCCCGTCCGTGCAAAGTCAAAGGGCTAGATCCTGTGGTCAAACGCTACAGGTTTAGGCGGGACGGGGGCACTGGGGGTAGCAATGCCACCGGAGCATCGCACCGGGCCCTCATACATGCGGGGTGGTGTGGTGGCATGTCCGAAGAGGCGGGACGCGTCTCCGGGGCGTGCCCCCCCCCCTCTCGGACGGCGATGACACGGTAGTAGACGTTCTGCGGTAACGATGCGGCGTCAATATTACTAAATACTCGGACCACGATAAAATCATGAGTTTTTTTGCACGACGTGGGCACATGTGCTATAGGAACGATGGTATTTTTTCATAATTTTTGGTGATGGAGAAGTATCCGAAAAATTCCCTCTACGCGGATTGCCCTTCGCGCCTCTACGGCTGTGGCTCACGGCCTCCGGGGGCTAGCATGCCGCCAAATCTTGCGTAGGCGGCCTCTTTCAAGTCTGGAAGTGTTGTGGCGGTTGCAAACGCCCGGCACACGTGTCCGGGGTGTGCCCCCCCTCTCACGGACGGCGCCGCCGCCGGCACCTGGAGGGGGGAAACGGACGCGTCGGGTCTACACGGAGGGGATCTTGCTATGGGTCTGGCCCGGATGTTGCTCCAAAGTGTTCCTATGGGCTGACCTAACACAACCGGGTGGGGAGGTCCACTGGTCAAAGCCCGTCTGTGCAAAGTCAAAGGGCTAGATCCCGTGGTAAAACGCTACGGGGTTAGGCGGGACGGGGGCACTGGGGGGTAGCAATGACACCGGAGCGTCGCACCGGGCCCTCAAACATACGGGGTGGTGTGGTGGCATGTCCGAAGAGGCGGGACGCGTCTCCGGGGCGTGGCCCCCCCCCCCTCACGGACGGCGATGACACGGTAGTAGACGTTCTGCGGTAACGATGTGGCGTCAATATTACTAAATACTCGGAGCGCGATAAAATCATGAGTTTTTTTGCACGACGTGGGCACATGTGCTATAGGAATGATGGTATTTTTTCATAATTTTTGGTGACGGAGAAGTATCTGAAAAATTTCCTCTACGCGGATTGCCCTTCGAGCGTCTATGGCTGTGGCCGGCGGCCTCCGGGGGCTAGCATGCCGCCAAATCTTGCGTAGGCGGCCTCTCACAAGTCTGAAAGTGTTGTGGCTGTTGCAAACGCCCGGCACGCGTGTCCGGGGTGTGCCCCCCCCCCTCACGGACGGCGCCGCCGCCGGCACCTAGAGGGGGGAAACGGACGCGTCGGGTCTACACGGAGGGGATCTTGCTGTGGGTCTAGCCCGGATGTTTCTCCAAAGTGTTCCCATGGGCTGACCTAACAAAACCGGGTGGGGAGGTCCACTGCTCAAAGCCCGTCCGTGCAAAGTCAAAGGGCTAGATCCCGTGGTCAAACCCTACAGGTTTAGGCGGGACGGGGGCACTGGGGGTAGCAATGCCACCGGAGCGTCGCACCGGGCCCCCATACATGCGGGGTGGTGTGGTGGCATGTCCGAAGAGGCGGGACGCGTCTCCGGGGCGTGGCCCCCCCTCACGGACGGCGATGACACGATAGTAGACGTTCTGCGGTAACGACGCGGCGTCAATATTACTAAATACTCGGACCGCGATAAAATCATTAGTTTTTTTTGCACGACGTGGGCACATGTGCTATAGGAACGATGGTATTTTTTCATATTTTTGGTGATGGAGAAGTATCCGAAAAATTCCCTCTACGCGGATTGCCCTTCGCGCGTCTACGGCTGTGGCCGGCGGCCTCCAGGGGTTAGCATGCCGCCAAATCTTGTGTAGGCAGCCTCTTACAAGTCTGGAAGTGTTGTGGCGGTTGCAAACGCCCGGCACGCGTGTCCGGGGTGTTCCCCCCCTCACGGACGGCGCCGCCGCCGGCACCTGGAGGGGGGAAACGGACGCGTTGGGTCTACACGGAGGGGATCTTGCTGTGGGTCTGGCCCGGGTGTTGCTCCAAAGTGTTCCTATGGGCTGACCTAACACAACCGGGTGGGGAGGTCCACTGGTCAAAGCCCGTCCGTGCAAAGTCAAAGGGCTAGATCCCGTGGTCAAACGTTACAGGGTTAGGCGGGACGGGGGCACTGGGGGTAGCAATTCCACCGGAGCGTCGCACCAGGCCCTCAAACATGCGGGATGGTGTGGCGGCATGTCCGAAGAGGCGGGACACGTCTCCGGGGCGTGGCCCCCCCCTCACGGACGGCGATGACACGGTAGTAGACGTTCTGCGGTAACGATGCGGCGTCAATATTACTAAATACTCGGACCATGATAAAATCATGAGTTTTTTTGCACGACGTGGGCACATGTGCTATAGGAATGATGGTATTTTTTCATAATTTTTGGTGATGGAGAAGTATCCGAAAAATTCCCTCTACGCGGATTGCCCTTCGCGCCTCCACGGCTGTGGCCGGCGGCCTCCGAGGGCTAGCATGCCGCCAAATCTTGCGTAGGCGGCCTCTCACAAGTCTGGAAGTGTTGTGGTGGTTGCAAACGCCCGGCACGCGTGTCCGAGGTGTGCCCCCCGTCACGGACGGCGTCGCCGCCGGCACCTGGAGGGGGGAAACGGACGCGTCCGGTCTACACGGAGGGGATCTTGCTGTGGGTCTGGCCCGGATGTTGCTCCAAAGTGTTCCTATGGGCTGACCTAACACAACCGGGTGGGGAGGTCCACTGGTCAAAGCCCGTCCGTGCAAAGTCAAAGGGCTAGATCCCGTGGTCAAATGCTACAGGGTTAGGTGGGACGGGGGCACTGGGGGTAGCAATGCCACCGGAGCGTCGCACCGGGCCCTCATACATGCGGGGTGGTGTGGTGGCATGTCCGAAGAGGCGGGACGCGTCTCTGGGGCGACATGGGCACATGTGCTATAGGAACGATGGTATTTTTTCATAATTTTTGGTGATGGAGAAGTATCCGAAAAATTCCCTCTACGCGGATTGCCCTTCGCGCGTCTACGGCTGTGGCCGGCGGCCTCCGGGGGCTAGCATGCCGCCAAATCATGCGTAGGCGGCCTCTCACAAGTCTGGAAGTGTTGTGGCGGTTGCAAATGCCCGGCACGCGTGTCCGGGGTGTGCCCCCCCTCACGGACGACGCCGCCGCCCGCACCTGGAGGGGGGAAACGGACGCGTCCGGTCTACACGGAGGGGATCTTGCTGTGGGTCTGGCCCGGATGTTGCTCCAAAGTGTTCCTATGGGCTGACCTAACACAACCGGGTGGGGAGGTCCACTGGTCAAAGCCCGTCCGTGCAAAGTCAAACGGCTAGATCCCGTGGTCAAACGCTACAGGGTTAGGCGGGACGGGGGCACTGGGGGGTAGCAATTGCACCCGAGCGTCGCACCGGGCCCTCATACATGCGGGGTAGTGTGCTGGCATGTCCGAAGAGGCGGGACGCGTCTCCGGGGCGTGGCCCCCCCTCACGGACGGCGATGACACGATAGTAGACGTTCTGCGGTAACGATGCGGCGTCAATATTACTAAATACTCGGACCGCGATAAAATCATGAGTTTTTTTGCACGACGTGGGCACATGTGCTATAGGAACGATGGTATTTTTTCATAATTTTTGGTGATGGAGAAGTATCCGAAAAATTCCCTCTACGCGGATTGCCCTTCGCGCCTCTACGGCTGTGGCTCACGGCCTCCGGGGGCTAGCATGCCGCCAAATCTTGCGTAGGCGGCCTCTTACAAGTCTGGAAGTGTTGTGGCGGTTGCAAACGCCCGGCACGCGTGTCCGGGGTGTGCCCCCCCTCTCACGGATGGCGCCGCCGCCGGCACCTGGAGGGGGGAAACGGACGCGTCGGGTCTACACGGAGGGGATCTTGCTATGGGTCTGGCCCGGATGTTGCTCCAAAGTGTTCCTATGGGCTGACCTAACACAACCGGGTGGGGAGGTCCACTGGTCAAAGCCCGTCTGTGCAAAGTCAAAGGGCTAGATCCCGTGGTCAAACGCTACAGGGTTAGGCGGGACGGGGGCACCGGGGGGTAGCAATGGCACCGGAGCGTCGCACCGGGCCCTCAAACATGCGGGGTGGTGTGGTGGCATGTCCGAAGAGGCGGGACGCGTCTCCGGGCGTGCCCCTCCCCTCTCGGACGGCGATGACACGGTAGTAGACGTTCTGCGGTAACGATGCGGCGTCAATATTACTAAATACTCGGACCGCGATAAAATCATGAGTTTTTTTGCACGACGTGGGCACATGTGCTATAGGAACGATGGTATTTTTTCATAATTTTTGGTGATGGAGAAGTATCCGAAAAATTCCCTCTACGCGGATTGCCCTTCGCGCCTCTACGGCTGTGGCTCACGGCCTCCGGGGGCTAGCATGCCGCCAAATCTTGCGTAGGCGGCCTCTTTCAAGTCTGGAAGTGTTGTGGCGGTTGCAAACGCCCGGCACGCGTGTCCGGGGTGTGCCCCCCCTCTCACGGACGGCGCCGCCGCCGGCACCTGGAGGGGGGAAACGGACGCGTCGGGTCTACACGGAGGGGATCTTGCTATGGGTCTGGCCCGGATGTTGCTCCAAAGTGTTCCTATGGGCTGACCTAACACAACCGGGTGGGGAGGTCCACTGGTCAAAGCCCGTCTGTGCAAAGTCAAAGGGCTAGATCCCGTGGTAAAACGCTACAGGGTTTGGCGGGACGGGGGCACTGGGGGTAGCAATAACACCGGAGCGTCGCACCGGGCCCTCAAACATGCGGGGTGGTGTGGTGGCATGTCCGAAGAGGCGGGACGCGTCTCCGGGGCGTGCCCCCCCCCCCCCTCACGGACGGCGATGACACGGTAGTAGACGTTCTGCGGTAACGATGTGGCGTCAATATTACTAAATACTCGGAGCGCGATAAAATCATGAGTTTTTTTGCACGACGTGGGCACATGTGCTATAGGAACGATGGTATTTCTTCATAATTTTTGGTGACGGAGAAGTATCTGAAAAATTTCCTCTATGCGAATTGCCCTTCGAGCGTCTATGGCTGTGGCCGGCGGCCTCCGGGGGCTAGCATGCCGCCAAATCTTGCGTAGGCGGCCTCTCACAAGTCTGGAATTGTTGTGGCGGTTGCAAACGCCCGGCAGGCGTGTCCGGGGTGTGCCCCCCCCCTCACGGACGGCGCCGCCGCCGGCACCTGTAGGGGGGAAACGGACGCGTCGGGTCTACACGGAGGGGATCTTGCTGTGGGTCTGGCCCGGATGTTTCTCCAAAGTGTTCCTATGGGCTGACATAACACAACCGGGTGGGGAGGTCCACTGGTCAAAGCCCGTCCGTGCAAAGTCAAAGGGCTAGATCCCGTGGTCAAACGCTACAGGTTTAGGCGGGACGGGGGCACTGGGGGTAGCAATGCCACCGGAGCGTCGCACCGGGCCCCCATACATGCGGGGTGGTGTGGTGGCATGTCCGAAGAGGCGGGACGCGTCTCCGGGGCGTGGCCCCCCCTCACGGACGGCGATGACACGATAGTAGACGTTCTGCGGTAACGACGCGGCGTCAATATTACTAAATACTCGGACCGCGATAAAATCATGAGTTTTTTGCACGACGTGGGCACATGTGCTATAGGAACGATGGTATTTTTTTCATAATTTTTGGTGATGGAGAAGTATCTGAAAAATTCCCTCTACGCGGATTGCCCTTCGCGCGTCTACGGCTGTGGCTGGCGGCCTCCATGGGCTAGCATGCCGCCAAATCTTGCGTAGGCGGCCTCTCACAAGTCTGGAAGTGTTGTGGCGGTTGCAAACGCCCGGCACGCGTGTCCGGGGTGTGCCCCCCCCCTCACGGATAGCGCCGCCGCCGGCACCAGGAGGGGGGAAACGGACACGTCGGGTCTACACGGAGGGGATCTTGCTGTGGGTCTGGCCCGGATGTTGCTCCAAAGTGTTACTATGGGCTGACCTAACACAACCGGGTGGGGACGTCCACTGGTCAAAGCCCGTCCGTGCAAAGTCAAAGGGCTAGATCCCGTGGTCAAACGCTACAGGTTTAGGCGGGACGGGGGCACTGGGGGTAGCAATGCCACTGGAGCGTCGCACCGGGCCGTCATACATGCGCGTGGTGTGGTGGCATGTCCGAAGAGGCGGGACGCGTCTCCGGGGCATGGCCCCCCCTCACGGACGGCGATGACACGGTAGTAGACGTTCTGCGGTAACGATGCAGCGTCAATATTACTAAATACTTGGACCGCGATAAAATCATTAGTTTTTTTGCACGACGTGGCACATGTGCTATAGGAACGATGGTATTTTTTCATAATTTTTGGTGATGGAGAAGTATCCGAAAAATTCCCTCTACGCGGATTGCCCTTCGCGCGTCTACGGCTGTGGCCGGCGGCCTCCGGGGGCTAGCATGCCGCCAAATCTTGCGTAGGCGGCCTCTTACAAGTCTGGAAGTGTTGTGGCGGTTGCAAACGCCCGGCACGCGTGTCCGGGGTGTGCCCCCCCCTCACGGACGGCGTCGCCGCCGGCACCTGGAGGGGGGAAACGGACGTGTCGGGTCTACACGGAGGGGATCTTGCTGTGGGTCTGGCCCGGATGTTGCTCCAAAGTCTTCCTATGGGCTGACCTAACACAACAGGGTGGGGAAGTCCACTGGTCAAAGCCCATCCGTGCAAAGTCAAAGGGCTAGATCCCGTGGTCAAACGCTACAGGGTTAGGCGGGACGGGGGCACTGGGGGTAGCAATGCCACCGGAGCGTCGCACCGGGCCCTCATACATGCGCGTGGTGTGGTGGCATGTCCGAAGAGGCGGGACGTGTCTCTGGGGCGTGCCCCCCCCCTCACGGACGGCGATGACACGGTAGTAGACGTTCCGCGGTAACGATGTGGCGTCAATATTACTAAATACTCAGAGCGCGATAAAATCATGAGTTTTTTTGCATGAAGTGGGCACATGTGCTATAGGAACGATGGTATTTTTTCATAATTTTTGGTGATGGAGAAGTATCCGAAAAATTCCCTCTACGCGGATTGCCCTTCGCGCCTCTACGGCTGTGGCCGGCGGCCTCCGGGGGCTAGCATGCCGCCAAATCTTGCGTAGGCGGCCTCTCACAAGTCTGGAAGTGTTGTGGTGGTTGCAAACGCCCGGCACGCGTGTCTGGGGTGTGCCCCCCCTCACGGACGGCGCCGCCGCCGGCACCTGGAGGGGGAAACGGACGCGTCGGGTCTACACGAAGGGGATCTTGCTGTGGGTCTGGCCCGGATGTTGCTCCAAAGTGTTCCTATGGGCTGACCTAACACAACCGGGTGGGGAGGTCCACTGGTCAAACGCCGTCCGTGCAAAGTCAAAGGGCTAGATCCCGTGGTCAAACGCTACAAGGTTAGGCGGGACGGGGGCACTGGGGGTAGCTATGCCACCGGAGCGTCGCACCGGGCCCTCATACATGCGGGGTGGTGTGGTGGCATGTCCGAAGAGGCGGGACGCGTCTCCGGGGCTTGGCCCCCCCTCACGGACGGCGATGACACGGTAGTAGAAGTTCTGCGGTAACGATGCGGCGTCAATATTACTAAATACTCGGAGCGCGATAAAATCATGAGTTTTTTTGCACGACGTTGGCACATGTGCTATAGGAACGATGGTATTTTTTCATAATTATTGGTGATGGAGAAGTATCCGAAAAATTCCCTCTACGCGGATTGCCCTTCGCGCGTCTACGGTTGTGGCCGGCGGCCTCCGGGGGCTAGCATGCCGCCAAATCTTGCGTAGGCGGCCTCTTACAAGTCTGGAAGTGTTGTGGCGGTTGCAAACGCCCGGCACGCGTGTCCGGGGTGTGCCCCCCCCTCACGGACGGCGTCGCCGCCGGCACCTGGAGGGGGAAACGGACGCGTCGGGTCTACACGGAGGGGATCTTGCTGTGGGTCTGGCCCGGATGTTGCTTCAAAGTGTTCCTATGGGCTGACCTAACACAACCGGGTGGGGAGGTCCACTGGTCAAAGCCCGTCCGTGCAAAGTCAAAGGGCTAGATCCCGTGGTCAAACGCTACAGGGTTAGGCGGGACGGGGGCACTGGGGTACCAATGCCACAGGAGCGTCGCACCGGGCCCTCATACATGCGGGGTGGTGTGGTGGCATGTCCGAAGAGGCGGGACACGTCTCCGGGGCGTGCCCCCCCCTCACGGACGGCGATGACACGGTAGTAGACGTTCTGCGCTAACGATGCGGCGTCAATATTACTAAATACTCGGAGCGCGATAAAATCATGAGTTTTTTTGCACGACGTGGGCACATGTGCTATAGGAACGATGGTATTTTTTCATAATTTTTGGTGATGGAGGAGTATCCGAAAAATTCCCTCTACGCGGATTGCCCTTCGCGCGTCTACGGCTGTGGCCGGCGGCCTCCGGGGGCTAGCTTGCCGCCAAATCTTGCGTAGGCTGCATCTCACAAGTCTGGAAGTGTTGTGGCGGTTGCAAACGCCCAGCACGCGTGTCCGGGGTGTGCCCCCCTCACGGACGGCGCCGCCGCCGGCACCTGGAGGGGGGAAACGGACGCGTCGGGTCTACACGGAGGGGATCTTGCTGTGGGTCTGGCCCGGATGTTGCTCCAAAGTGTTCCTATGGGCTGACCAAACACAATCGGGTGGGGAGGTCCACTGGTCAAAGCCTGTCCGTGCAAAGTCAAAGGGCTAGATCCCGTGGTCAAACGCTACAGGGTTAGGCGGGACGGGGGCACTGGGGTGTAGCAATGCCACCGGAGCGTCGCACCGGGCCCTCATACATGCGGGGTGGTGTGGTGGCATGTCCGAAGAGGCGGGACGCGTCTCCGGGGCGTGGCCCCCCCTCACGGACGGCGATGACATGGTAGTAGACGTTCCGCGGTAACGATGTGGCGTCAATATTACTAAATACTCGGAGCGCAATAAAATCATGAGTTCTTTTGCATGACGTGGGCACATGTGCTATAGGAACGATGGTATTTTTTCATAATCTTTGGTGATGGAGAAGTATCCGAAAAATTCCCTCTACGCGGATTGCCCTTCGCGCGTCTACGGCTGTGGCCAGCGGCCTCCGGGGGCTAGCATGCCGCCAAATTTGCGTAGGCGGCCTCTCACAGTCTGGAAGTGTTGTGGCGGTTGCAAACGCCCGGCACGCGTGTCCGGGGTGTGCCCCCCTCACGGACGGCGCCGCCGCCGGCACCTGGAGGGGGAAGCGGACGCGTCGGGTCTACACGGAGGGGATCTTGCTGTGGGTCTGGCCCGGATGTTGCTTCAAAGTGTTCCTATGGGCTGACCTAACACAACCGGGTGGGGAGGTCCACTGGTCAAAGCCCGTCCGTGCAAAGTCAAAGGGATAGATCCCGTGGTCAAACGCTACAAGGTAAGGCGGGACGGGGGCACTGGGGGTAGCAATGCCACCGGAGCGTCGCACCGGGCCCTCATACATGCGGGGTGGTGTGGTGGCATGTCCGAAGAGGCGGGACACGTCTCCGGGGCGTGGCCCCCCTCACGGACGGCGATGAAATGGTAGTAGACGTTCTGCGGTAACGATGCGGCGTCAATATTACTAAATACTCGGAGCGCGATAAAATCATGAGTTTTTTTGCATGACGTGGGCACATGTGCTATAGGAACGATGGTATTTTTTATAATTTTTGGTGATGGAGGAGTATCCGAAAAATTCCCTCTACGCGGATTGCCCTTCGCGCGTCTACGGCTCTGGCCGGCGGCCTCCGGGGGCTAGCATGCCGCCAAATCTTGCGTAGGCTGCATCTCACAAGTCTGGAAGTGTTGTGGCGGTTGCAAACGCCCGGCACGCGTGTCCGGGGTGTGCCCCCCTCACGGACGGCGCCGCCGCCGGCACCTGGAGGGGGGAAACGGACGCGTCGGGTCTACACGGAGGGGATCTTGCTATGGGTCTGGCCCGGATGTTCCTCCAAAGTGTTCCTATGGGCTGACCAAACACAATCGGGTGGGGAGGTCCACTGGTCAAAGCCTGTCCGTGCAAAGTCAAAGGGCTAGATCCCGTGGTCAAACGCTACAAGGTTAGGCGGGACGGGGGCACTGGGGGTAGCTATGCCACCGGAGCGTCGCATCGGGCCCTCATACATGCGGGGTGGTGTGGTGGCATGTCCGAAGAGGCGGGACGCGTCTCCGGGGCTTGGCCCCCCCTCACGGACGGCGATGACACGGTAGTAGAAGTTCTGCGGTAACGATGCGGCGTCAATATTACTAAATACTCGGAGCGCGATAAAATCATGAGTTTTTTTGCACGACGTTGGCACATGTGCTATAGGAACGATGGTATTTTTTCATAATTTTTGGTGATGGAGAAGTATCCGAAAAATTCCCTCTACGCGGATTGCCCTTCGCGCGTCTACGGCTGTGGCCGGCGGCCTCCGGGGGCTAGCATGCCGCCAAATCTTGCGTAGGCGGCCTCTTACAAGTCTGGAAGTGTTGTGGCGGTTGCAAACGCCCGGCACGCGTGTCCGGGGTGTGCCCCCCCCTCACGGACGGCGTCGCCGCCGGCACCTGGAGGGGGAAACGGACGCGTCGGGTCTACACGGAGGGGATCTTGCTGTGGGTCTGGCCCGGATGTTGCTTCAAAGTGTTCCTATGGGCTGACCTAACACAACCGGGTGGGGAGGTCCACTGGTCAAAGCCCGTCCGTGCAAAGTCAAAGGGCTAGATCCCGTGGTCAAACGCTACAGGGTTAGGCGGGACGGGGGCACTGGGGTACCAATGCCACAGGAGCGTCGCACCGGGCCCTCATACATGCGGGGTGGTGTGGTGGCATGTCCGAAGAGGCGGGACACGTCTCCGGGGCGTGCCCCCCCCTCACGGACGGCGATGACACGGTAGTAGACGTTCTGCGGTAACGATGCGGCGTCAATATTACTAAATACTCGGAGCGCGATAAAATCATGAGTTTTTTTGCACGACGTGGGCACATGTGCTATAGGAACGATGGTATTTTTTCATAATTTTTGGTGATGGAGGAGTATCCGAAAAATTCCCTCTACGCGGATTGCCCTTCGCGCGTCTACGGCTGTGGCCGGCGGCCTCCGGGGGCTAGCATGCCGCCAAATCTTGCGTAGGCTACATCTCACAAGTCTGGAAGTGTTGTGGCGGTTGCAAACGCCCGGCACGCGTGTCCGGGGTGTGCCCCCCTCACGGACGGCGCCGCCGCCGGCACCTGGAGGGGGGAAACGGACGCGTCGGGTCTACACGGAGGGGATCTTGCTGTGGGTCTGGCCCGGATGTTGCTCCAAAGTGTTCCTATGGGCTGACCAAACACAATCGGGTGGGGAGGTCCACTGGTCAAAGCCTGTCCGTGCAAAGTCAAAGGGCTAGATCCCGTGGTCAAACGCTACAGGGTTAGGCGGGACGGGGGCACTGGGGTGTAGCAATGCCACCGGAGCGTCGCACCGGGCCCTCATACATGCGGGGTGGTGTGGTGGCATGTCCGAAGAGGCGGGACGCGTCTCCGGGGCGTGGCCCCCCCTCACGGACGGCGATGACACGGTAGTAGACGTTCCGCGGTAACGATGTGGCGTCAATATTACTAAATACTCGGAGCGCAATAAAATCATGAGTTCTTTTGCATGACGTGGGCACATGTGCTATAGGAACGATGGTATTTTTTCATAATCTTTGGTGATGGAGAAGTATCCGAAAAATTCCCTCTACGCGGATTGCCCTTCGCGCCTCTACGGCTGTGGCCGGCGGCCTCCGGGTGCTAGCATGCCGCCAAATCTTGCGTAGGCGGCCTCTCACAAGTCTGGAAGTGTTGTGGCGGTTGCAAACGCCCGGCACACGTGTCCGGGGTGTGCCCCCCCTCACGGACGGCGCCGCCGCCGGCACCTGGAGGGGGGAAACGGACGCGTCCGGTCTACACGGAGGGGATCTTGCTGTGGGTCTGGCCCGGATGTTTCTCCAAAGTGTTCCTATGGGCTGACCTAACACAACCGGGTGGGGAGGTCCACTGGTCAAAGCCCGTCCGTGCAAAGTCAAAGGGCTAGATCCCGTGGTCAAACGCTACAGGTTTAGGCGGGACGGGGGCACTGGGGGTAGCAATGCCACCAGAGCGTCGCACCGGGCCCCCATACATGCGGGGTGCTGTGGTGGCATGTCCGAAGAGGCAGGACGAGTCTCCGGGGCGTGGCCCCCCCTCACGGACGGCGATGACACGATAGTAGACGTTTTGCGGTAACGACGCGGCGTCAATATTACTAAATACTCGGACCGCGATAAAATCATTAGTTTTTTGCACGACGTGGGCACATGTGCTATAGGAACAATGGTATTTTTTCATAATTTCTGGTGATGGAGAAGTATCCGAAAAATTCCCTCTACGCGGATTGCCCTTCGCGCGTCTACGGCTGTGGCCGGCGGCCTCCGGGGGCTAGCATGCCGCCAAATCTTGTGTAGGCGGCCTCTTACAAGTTTGGAAGTGTTGTGGCGGTTGCAAACGCCCGGCAGGCGTGTCCGGGGTGTTCCCCCCCTCACGGACGGCGCCGCCGCCGGCACCTGGAGGGGGGAAACGGATGCGTTGGGTCTACACGGAGGGGATCTTGCTGTGGGTCTGACCCGGGTGTTGCTCCAAAGTGTTCCTATGGGCTGACCTAACACAACCGGGTGGGGAGGTCCACTGGTCAAAGCCCGTCCGTGCAAAGTCAAAGGGCTAGATCCCGTGGTCAAACGCTACAGGGTTAGGCGGGACGGGGGCACTGGGGTAGCAATGCCACCGGAGCGTCGCACCGGGCCCTCAAACATGTGGGATGGTGTGGTGGCATGTCCGAAGAGGCGGGACACATCTCCGGGGCGTGCCCCCCCCCTCACGGACGGCGATGACATGGTAGTAGACGTTCTGCGGTAACGATGCGGCGTCAATATTACTAAATACTCGGACCACGATAAAATCATGAGTTTTTTTGCACAACGTGGGCACATGTGCTATAGGAATGATGGTATTTTTTCATAATTTTTGGTGATGGAGAAGTATCCGAAAAATTCCCTCTACGCGGATTGCCCTTCGCGCCTCCACGGCTGTGGCCGGCGGCCTCCGAGGGCTAGCATGCCGCCAAATCTTGCGTAGGCGGCCTCTCACAAGTCTGGAAGTGTTGTGGTGGTTGCAAACGCCCGGCACGCGTGTCCGGGGTGTGCCCCCCCCTCACGGACGGTGCCGCCGCCGGCACCTGGAGGGGGGAAACGGACGCGTCGGGTCTACACGGAGGGGATCTTGCTGTGGGTCTGGCCCGGATGTTGCTCCAAAGTGTTCCTATGGGCTGACCTAACACAACCGGGTGGGGAGGTCCACTGGTCAAAGCCCGTCCATGCAAAGTCAAAGGGCTAGATCCCGTGGTCAAACGCTACAGGGTTAGGTGGGACGGGGGCATTGGGGGGTAGTAATGCCACCGGAGCGTCGCACCGGGCCCTCATACATGCGGGGTGGTGTGGTGGCATGTCTGAAGAGGCGGGACGCGTCTCCGGGGCGTGGCCCCCCTCACGGACGGCGATGACACGGTAGTAGACGTTCTGCGGTAACGATGCGGCGTCAATATTACTAAATACTCCGCGGTAAAATCATGAGTTTTTTTGCATGACGTGGGCACATGTGCTATAGGAACGATGGTATTTTTTCATAATTTTTGGTGATGGAGAAGTATCCGAAAAATTCCCTCTACGCGGATTGCCCTTCGCGCGTCTATGGCTGTGGCCGGCGGCCTCCGGGGGCTAGCATGCCGCCAAATCTTGTGTCGGCGGCCTCTTACATGTCTGGAATTGTTGTGGCGGTTGCAAACGCCCGGCACGCATGTCCGGGGTGTTCCCCCCACCTCACGGACGGCGCCGCCGCCGGCACCTGGAGGGGGGAAACGGACGCGTTGGGTCTACATGGAGGGGATCTTGCTGTGGGCCTGGCCCTGGTGTTGCTCCAAAGTGTTCCTATGGGCTGACCTGACACAACCGGGTGGGGAGGTCCACTGGTCAAAGCCCGTCCGTGCAAAGTCAAAGGGCTAGATCCCGTGGTCAAACGCTACAGGGTTAGGCGGGACTGGGGCACTAGGGGTAGCAATGCCACCGGAGCGTCGCACCGGACCCTCAAACATGCGGGGTGGTGTGGTGGCATGTCCGAAGAGGCGGGACGCGTCTCCGGGGCGTGGCCCCCCCCCTCACGGACGGCGATGACACGGTAGTAGACGTTCTGCGGTAACGATGCGGCGTCAATATTACTAAATACTCGGACCGCGATAAAGTCATGAGTTTTTTTGCACGACGTGGGCACATGTGCTATAGGAATGATGGTATTTTTTCATAATTTTTGGTGATGGAGAAGTATCCGAAAAATTCCCTCTACGCGGATTGCCCTTCGCGCCTCCACGGCTATGGCCGGCGGCCTCCGAGGGCTAGCATGCCGCCAAATCTTGTGTAGGCGGCCTCTCACAAGTCTGGAAGTGTTGTGGTGGTTGCAAACGCCCGGCACGCGTGTCCGGGGTGTGCCCCCCTCACGGACGGCGTCGCCGCCGGCACCTGGAGGGGGGAAACGGACGCGTCCGGTCTACACGGAGGGGATCTTGCTGTGGGTCTGGCCCGGATGTTGCTCCAAAGTGTTCCTATGGGCTGACCTAACAAAACCGGGTGGGGATGTCCACTGGTCAAAGCCCGTCCGTGCAAAGTCAAAGGGCTAGATCCCGTGGTCAAATGCTACAGGGTTAGGTGGGACGGGGGCACTAGGGGGTAGCAATGCCAATGGAGCGTCGCACCGGGCCCTCTTACATGCGGGGTGGTGTGGTGGCATGTCCGAAGAGACGGGACGCGTCTCCGGGGCGTGGCCCCCCTCACGGACGGCGATGACACGGTAGTAGACGTTCTGCGGTAACGATGCGGCGTCAATATTACTAAATACTCGGACCGCGATAAAATCATGAGTTTTTTGCACGACGTGGGCACATGTGCTATAGGAACGATGGTATTTTTTCATAATTTTTGGTGATGGAGAAGTATCTGAAAAATTCCCTCTACGCGGATTGCCCTTCGCACGTCTAAGGCTGTGGCTGGCGGTCTCCGTGGGCTAGCATGCCGCCAAATCTTGCGTAGGCGGCCTCTCACAAGTCTGGAAGTGTTGTGGCGGTTGCAAACGCCCGGCACGCGTGTCCGGGGTGTGCCCCCCCCTCACGGACGGAGCCGCCGCCGGCACCTGGAGGGGGGAAACGGACGCGTCGGGTCTACACGGAGGGGATCTTGCTGTGGGTCTAGCCCGGATGTTTCTCCAAAGTGTTCCTATGGGCTGACCTAACACAACCGGGTGGGGAGGTCCACTGGTCAAAGCCCGTCCGTGCAAAGTCAAAGGGCTAGATCCCGTGGTCAAACGCTACAGGTTTAGGCGGGACGGGGGCACTGGGGGTAGCAATGCCACCAGAGCGTCGCACCGGGCCCCCATACATGCGGGGTGCTGTGGTGGCATGTCCGAAGAGGCAGGACGAGTCTCCGGGGCGTGGCCCCCCCTCACGGACGGCGATGACACGATAGTAGACGTTTTGCGGTAACGACGCGGTGTCAATATTACAAAATACTCGGAGCGCGATAAAATCATGAGTTTTTTTGCATGACGTGGGCACATGTGCTATAGGAACGATGGTATTTTTGCATAATTTTTGGTGATGGAGAAGTATCCGAAAAATTCCCTCTACGCGGATTGCCCTTCGCGCGTCTACGGCTATGGCCGGCGGCCTCCGGGGGCTAGCATGCCGCCAAATCTTGCGTAGGCGGCCTCTCACAAGTCTGGAAGTGTTGTGGCGGTTGCAAACACCTGGCACGCGTGTCCGGTGTGTGCCCCCCTCACGGACGGCGCCGTCGCCGGCACCTGGAGGGGGGAAACGGACGCGTCGGGTCTACACGGAGGGGATCTTGCTGTGGGTCTCACCCGGATGTTGCTCCAAAGTGTTCCTATGGGCTGACCTAACACAACCGGGTGGAGAGGTCCACTGGTCAAAGCCCGTCCGTGCAAAGTCAAAGGGCTAGATCCCGTGGTCAAACGCTACAGGGTTAGGCGGGACGGGGGCACTGGGGGTAGCAATGCCACCGGAGCGTCGCACCGGGCCCTAATACATGCGCGTGGTGTGGTGGCATGTCCGAAGAGGCGGGACGTGTCTCTGGGGCGTGCCCCCCCCCCTCACGGACCGCGATGACACGGTAGTAGAAGTTCCGCGATAACGATGTGGCGTCAATATTACTAAATACTCGGAGCGCGATAAAATCATGAGTTTTTTTGCACGACGTGGGCACATGTGCTATAGGAACGATGGTATTTTTTCATAATTTTTGGTGATGGAGAAGTATCCGAAAAATTCCCTCTACGCGGATTTCCCTTCGCGCCTCTACGGCTGTGGCCGGCGGCCTCCGGGGGCTAGCATGCCGCCAAATCTTGCGTAGGCGGCCTCTCACAAGTCTGGAAGTGTTGTGGCGGTTGCAAACACCCGGCACGCGTGTCCGGGGTGTGCCCCCCCTCACGGACGGCGCCGCCGCCGGCACCTGGAGGGGGAAACGGACGCGTCGGGTCTACACGGAGGGGATCTTGCTGTGGGTCTGGCCCGGATGTTGCTCCAAAGTGTTCCTATGGGCTGACCAAACACAACCGGGTGGGGAGGTCCACTGGTCAAAACCCGTCCGTGCAAAGTCAAAGGGCTAGATCCCGTGGTCAAATGCTACAGGGTTAGGCGGGACGGGGGCACTGGGGTGTAGCAATGCCACCGGAGCGTCGCACCAGGCCCTCATACATGCGGGGTGGTGTGGTGGCATGTCCGAAGAGGCGGGACGCGTCTCCGGGGCGTGCCCCCCCCTCACGGACGGCGATGACACGGTAGTAGACGTTCCGCGGTAACGATGTGGCGTCAATATTACTAAATACTCGGAGCACGATAAAATCATGAGTTTTTTTGGACGACGTGGGCACATGTGCTATAGGAACGATGGTATTTTTTCATAATTTTTGGTGATGGAGAAGTATCCGAAAAATTCCCTCTACGCGGATTGCCCTTCGCGCATCTACGGCTCTGGCCTGCGGCCTCCGGGGGCTAGCATGCCGCCAAATCTTGCGTAGGCCGCCTCTCACAAGTCTGGAAGTGTTGTGGCGGTTGCAAACGCCCGACACGCGTGTCTGGGGTGTGCCCCCCCTCACGGACGGCGCCGCCGCCGGCACCTGGAGGGAGGAAACGGACGCGTCGGGTCTACAAGGAGGGGATCTTGCTGTGGGTCTCGCCCGGATGTTGCTCCAAAGTGTTCCTATGGGCTGACCTAACACAACCGGGGTGGAGAGGTCCACTGGTCAAAGCCCGTCCGTGCAAAGTCAAAGGGCTAGATCCCGTGGTCAAACGCTACAGGGTTAGGCGGGACGGGGGCACTGGGGGTAGCAATGCCACCGGAGCATCGCACCGGGCCCTCATACATGCGCGTGGTGTGGTGGCATGTCCGAAGAGGCGGGACGTGTCTCTGGGGCGTGCCCCCCCCCTCACGGACCGCGATGACACGGTAGTAGACGTTCCGCGGTAACGATGTGGCATCAATATTACTAAATACTCGGAGCGCGATAAAATCATGAGTTTTTTTGCACGACGTGGGCACATGTGCTATAGGAACGATGGTATTTTTTCATAATTTTTGGTGATGGAGAAGTATCCGAAAAATTCCCTCTACGCTGATTTCTCTTCGCGCCTCTACGGCTGTGGCCGGCGGCCTCCGGGGGCTAGCATGCCGCCAAATCTTGCGTAGGCGGCCTCTCACAAGTCTGGAACTGTTGTGGCGGTTGCAAACGCCCGGCACGCGTGTCCGGGGTGTGCCCCCCCTCACGGACGGCGCCGTCGCCGGCACCTAGAGGGGGAAACGGACCCGTCGGGTCTACACGGAGGGGATCTTGCTGTGGGTCTGGCCCCGATGTTGCTCCAAAGTGTTCCTATGGGCTGACCTAACACAACCGGTTGGGGAGGTCCACTGGTCAAAAGTCGTCCGTGCAAAGTCAAAGGGCTAGATCCCGTGGTCAAATGCTATAGGGTTAGGCGGGACGGGGGCACTGGGGTGTAGCAATGCCACCGGAGCGTCGCACCAGGCCCTCATACATGCGGGGTGGTGTGGTGGCATGTCCGAAGAGGCGGGACGTGTCTCCGGGGCGTGGCCCCCCCCCCTCACGGATGGCGATGACACGGTAGTAGACGTTCCGCGGTAACGATGTGGCGTCAATATTACTAAATACTCGGAGCACGATAAAATCATGAGTTTTTTTGCACGACGTGGGCACATGTGCTATAGGAACGATGGTATTTTTTCATAATTTTTGGTGATGGAGAAGTATCCGAAAAATTCCCTCTACGCGGATTGCCCTTCGCGCGTCTACGGCTCTGGCCGGCGGCCTCCGGGGGCTATCATGCCGCCAAATCTTGCGTAGGCCGCCTCTCACAAGTCTGGAAGTGTTGTGGCGGTTGCAAACGCCCGGCACGCGTGTCTGGGGTGTGCCCCCCCTCACGGACGGCGCCGCCGCCGGCACCTGGAGGGAGGAAACGGACGTGTCGGGTCCACAAGGAGGGGATCTTGCTGTGGGTCTCGCCCGGATGTTGCTCCAAAGTGTTCCTATGGGCTGACCTAACACAACCGGGGTGGAGAGGTCCACTGGTCAAAGCCCGTCCGTGCAAAGTCAAAGGGCTAGATCCCGTGGTCAAACGCTACAGGGTTAGGCGGGACGGGGGCACTGGGGTGTAGCAATGCCACCGGAGCGTCGCACCAGGCCCTCATACATGCGGGGTGGTGTGGTGGCATGTCCGAAGAGGCAGGACGCGTCTCCGGGGCGTGCCCCCCCCCTCACGGACGGCGATGACACGGTAGTAGACGTTCCGCGGTAACGATGTGGCGTCAATATTACTAAATACTTGGAGCACGATAAAATCATGAGTTTTTTTGCACGACATGGGCACATGTGCTATAGGAACGATGGTATTTTTTCATAATTTTTGGTGATGGAGAAGTATCCGAAAAATTCCCTCTACGCGGATTGCCCTTCGCGCCTCTACAGCTGTGGCCGGCGGCCTCCGGGGGCTAGCATGCCGCCAAATCTTGCATAGGCGGCCTCTCACAAGTCTGGAAGTGTTGTGGTGGTTGCAAACGCCCGGCACGCGTGTCCGGGGTGTGCCCCCCATCACGGACGGCGCCGCCGCCGGCACCTAGAGGGGGAAACGGACGCGTCGGGTCTACACGGAGGGGATCTTGCTGTGGGTCTGGCCCCGATGTTGCTCCAAAGTGTTCCTATGGGCTGACCTAACACAACCGGTTGGGGAGGTCCACTGGTCAAAGCCCGTCCGTGCAAACTCAAAGGGCTAGATCCCGTGGTCAAACGCTACAAGGTTAGGCGGGACGGGGGCACTGGGGGTAGCAATGCCACCGGAGCGTCGCACCGGGCCCTCATACATGCGCGTGGTGTGGTGGCATGTCCGAAGAGGCGGGACGTGTCTCTGGGGCGTGCCCCCTCCCTCACGGACCGCGATGACACGGTAGTAGACGTTCCGCGGTAACGATGTGGCGTCAATATTACTAAATACTCGGAGCGCGATAAAATCATGAGTTTTTTTGCACGACGTGGGCACATGTGCTATAGGAACGATGGTATTTTTTCATAATTTTTGGTGATGGAGAAGTATCCGAAAAATTCCCTCTACGCGGATTGCCCTTCGCGCGTCTACGGCTCTGGCCGGCGGCCTACGGGGGCTAGCATGCCGCCAAATCTTGCGTAGGCGGCCTCTCACAAGTCTGGAAGTGGTGTGGCGGTTGCAAACGCCCGGCACGCGTGTCCGGGGTGTGCCCCCCCTCACGGACGGCGCCGCCGCCGGCACCTGGAGGGGGAAACGGACGCGTCGGGTCTACACGGAGGGGATCTTGCTGTGGGTCTGGCCCGGATGTTGCTCCAAAGTGTTCCTATGGGCTGACCAAACACAACCGGGTGGGGAGGTCCACTGGTCAAAACCCGTCCGTGCAAAGTCAAAGGGCTAGATCCCGTGGTCAAATGCTACAAGGTTAGGCGGGACGGGGGCACTGGGGTGTAGCAATGCCACCGGAGCGTCGCACCAGGCCCTCATACATGCGGGGTGGTGTGGTGGCATGTCCGAAGAGGCGGGACGCGTCTCCGGGGCGTGCCCCCCCCTCACGGACGGCGATGACACGGTAGTAGACGTTCCGCGGTAACGATGTGGCGTCAATATTACTAAATACTCGGAGCACGATAAAATCATGAGTTTTTTTGGACGACGTGGGCACATGTGCTATAGGAACGATGGTATTTTTTCATAATTTTTGGTGATGGAGAAGTATCCGAAAAATTCCCTCTACGCGGATTGCCCTTCGCGCATCTACGGCTCTGGCCGGCGGCCTCCGGGGGCTAGCATGCCGCCAAATCTTGCGTAGGCCGCCTCTCACAAGTCTGGAAGTGTTGTGGCGGTTGCAAACGCCCGACACGCGTGTCTAGGGTGTGCCCCCCCTCACGGACGGCGCCGCCGCCGGCACCTGGAGGGAGGAAACGGACGCGTCGGGTCTACAAGGAGGGGATCTTGCTGTGGGTCTCGCCCGGATGTTGCTCCAAAGTGTTCCTATGGGCTGACCTAACACAACCGGGGTGGAGAGTTCCACTGGTCAAAGCCCGTCCGTGCAAAGTCAAAGGGCTAGATCCCGTGGTCAAACGCTACAGGGTTAGGCGGGACGGGGGCACTGGGGGTAGCAATGCCACCGGAGCATCGCACCAGGCCCTCATACATGCGCGTGGTGTGGTGGCATGTCCGAAGAGGCGGGACGTGTCTCTGGGGCGTGCCCCCCCCCCTCACGGACCGCGATGACACGGTAGTAGACGTTCCGCGGTAACGATGTGGCATCAATATTACTAAATACTCGGAGCGCGATAAAATCATGAGTTTTTTTGCACGACGTGGGCACATGTGCTATAGGAACGATGGTATTTTTTCATAATTTTTGGTGATGGAGAAGTATCCGAAAAATTCCCTCTACGCGGATTTCCCTTCGCGCCTCTACGGCTGTGGCCGGCGGCCTCCGGGGCCTAGCATGCCGCCAAATCTTGCGTAGGCGGCCTCTCACAAGTCTGGAAGTGTTGTGGCGGTTGCAAACGCCCGGCACGCGTGTCCGGGGTGTGCCCCCCTCACGGACGGCGCCGTCGCCGGCACCTAGAGGGGGAAACGGACGCGTCGGGTCTACACGGAGGGGATCTTGCTGTGGGTCTGGCCCCGATGTTGCTCCAAAGTGTTCCTATGGGCTGACCTAACACAACCGGTTGGGGAGGTCCACTGGTCAAAAGTCGTCCGTGCAAAGTCAAAGGGCTAGATCCCGTGGTCAAATGCTATAGGGTTAGGCGGGACGGGGGCACTGGGGTGTAGCAATGCCACCGGAGCGTCGCACCAGGCCCTCATACATGCGGGGTGGTGTGGTGGCATGTCCGAAGAGGCGGGACGCGTCTCCGGGGCGTGGCCCCCCCCTCACAGATGGCGATGACACGGTAGTAGACGTTCCACGGTAACGATGTGGCGTCAATATTACTAAATACTCGGAGCACGATAAAATCATGAGTTTTTTTGCATGACGTGGGCACATGTGCTATCGGAACGATGGTATTTTTTCATAATTTTTGGTGATGGAGAAGTATCCGAAAAATTCCCTCTACGCGGATTGCCCTTCGCGCGTCTACGGCTCTGGCCGGCGGCCTACGGGGGCTAGCATGCCGCCAAATCTTGCGTAGGCGGCCTCTCACAAGTCTGGAAGTGGTGTGGCGGTTGCAAACGCCCGGCACGCGTGTCCGGGGTGTGCCCCCCCTCACGGACGGCGCCGCCGCCGGCACCTGGAGGGGGAAACGGACGCGTCGGGTCTACACGGAGGGGATCTTGCTGTGGGTCTGGCCCGGATGTTGCTCCAAAGTGTTCCTATGGGCTGACCAAACACAACCGGGGTGGAGAGGTCCACTGGTCAAAGCCCGTCCGTGCAAAGTCAAAGGGCTAGATCCCATGGTCAAATGCTACAAGGTTAGGCGGGACGGGGGCACTGGGGTGTAGCAATGCCACCGGAGCGTCGCACCAGGCCCTCATACATGCGGGGTGGTGTGGTGGCATGTCCGAAGAGGCGGGACGCGTCTCCGGGGCGTGCCCCCCCCTCACGGACGGCGATGACACGGTAGTAGACGTTCCGCGGTAACGATGTGGCGTCAATATTACTAAATACTCGGAGCACGATAAAATCATGAGTTTTTTTGGACGACGTGGGCACATGTGCTATAGGAACGATGGTATTTTTTCATAATTTTTGGTGATGGAGAAGTATCCGAAAAATTCCCTCTACGCGGATTGCCCTTCGCGCATCTACGGCTCTGGCCGGCGGCCTCCGGGGGCTAGCATGCCGCCAAATCTTGCGTAGGCCGCCTCTCACAAGTCTGGAAGTGTTGTGGCGGTTGCAAACGCCCGACACGCGTGTCTAGGGTGTGCCGCCCCTCACGGACGGCGCCGCCGCCGGCACCTGGAGGGAGGAAACGGACGCGTCGGGTCTACAAGGAGGGGATCTTGCTGTGGGTCTCGCCCGGATGTTGCTCCAAAGTGTTCCTATGGGCTGACCTAACACAACCGGGGTGGAGAGTTCCACTGGTCAAAGCCCGTCCGTGCAAAGTCAAAGGGCTAGATCCCGTGGTCAAACGCTACAGGGTTAGGCGGGACGGGGGCACTGGGGGTAGCAATGCCACCGGAGCATCGCACCGGGCCCTCATACATGCGCGTGGTGTGGTGGCATGTCCGAAGAGGCGGGACGTGTCTCTGGGGCGTGCCCCCCCCCCTCACGGACCGCGATGACACGGTAGTAGACGTTCCGCGGTAACGATGTGGCATCAATATTACTAAATACTCGGAGCGCGATAAAATCATGAGTTTTTTTGCACGACGTGGGCACATGTGCTATAGGAACGATGGTATTTTTTCATAATTTTTGGTGATGGAGAAGTATCCGAAAAATTCCCTCTACGCGGATTTCCCTTCGCACCTCTACGGCTGTGGCCGGCGGCCTCCGGGGCCTAGCATGCCGCCAAATCTTGCGTAGGCGGCCTCTCACAAGTCTGGAAGTGTTGTGGCGGTTGCAAACGCCCGGCACGCGTGTCCGGGGTGTGCCCCCCTCACGGACGGCGCCGTCGCCGGCACCTAGAGGGGGAAACGGACGCGTCGGGTCTACACGGAGGGGATCTTGCTGTGGGTCTGGCCCCGATGTTGCTCCAAAGTGTTCCTATGGGCTGACCTAACACAACCGGTTGGGGAGGTCCACTGGTCAAAAGTCGTCCGTGCAAAGTCAAAGGGCTAGATCCCGTGGTCAAATGCTATAGGGTTAGGCGGGACGGGGGCACTGGGGTGTAGCAATGCCACCGGAGCGTCGCACCAGGCCCTCATACATGCGGGGTGGTGTGGTGGCATGTCCGAAGAGGCGGGACGCGTCTCCGGGGCGTGGCCCCCCCCCCTCACAGATGGCGATGACACGGTAGTAGACGTTCCGCGGTAACGATGTGGCGTCAATATTACTAAATACTCGGAGCACGATAAAATCATGAGTTTTTTTGCACGACGTGGGCACATGTGCTATAGGAACGATGGTATTTTTTCATAATTTTTGGTGATGGAGAAGTATCCGAAAAATTCCCTCTACGCGGATTGCCCTTCGCGCGTCTACGGCTCTGGCCGGCGGCCTCCGGGGGCTAGCATGCCGCCAAATCTTGTGTAGGCCGCCTCTCACAAGTCTGGAAGTGTTGTGGCGGTTGCAAACGCCCGGCACGCGTGTCTGGGGTGTGCCCCCCCTCACGGACGGCGCCGCCGCCGGCACCTGGAGGGAGGAAACGGACGCGTCGGGTCCACAAGGAGGGGATCTTGCTGTGGGTCTCGCCCGGATGTTGCTCCAAAGTGTTCCTATGGGCTGACCTAACACAACCGGGGTGGAGAGGTCCACTGGTCAAAGCCCGTCCGTGCAAAGTCAAAGGGCTAGATCCCGTGGTCAAACGCTACAGGGTTAGGCGGGACGGGGGCACTGGGGTGTAGCAATGCCACCGGAGCGTCGCACCAGGCCCTCATACATGCGGGGTGGTGTGGTGGCATGTCCGAAGAGGCGGGACGCGTCTCCGGGGCGTGCCCCCCCCCCTCACGGACGGCGATGACACGGTAGTAGACGTTCCGCGGTAACGATGTGGCGTCAGTATTACTAAATACTTGGAGCACGATAAAATCATGAGTTTTTTTGCACGACATGGGCACATGTGCTATAGGAACGATGGTATTTTTTCATAATTTTTGGTGATGGAGAAGTATCCGAAAAGTTCCCTCTACGCGGATTGCCCTTCGCGCCTCTACAGTTGTGGCCGGCGGCCTCCGGGGGCTAGCATGCCGCCAAATCTTGCGTAGGCGGCCTCTCACAAGTCTGGAAGTGTTGTGGTGGTTGCAAACGCCCGGCACGCGTGTCCGGGGTGTGCCCCCCATCACGGACGGCGCCGCCGCCGGCACCTAGAGGGGGAAACGGACGCGTCGGGTCTACACGGAGGGGATCTTGCTGTGGGTCTGGCCCCGATGTTGCTCCAAAGTGTTCCTATGGGCTGACCTAACACAACCGGTTGGGGAGGTCCACTGGTCAAAGCCCGTCCGTGCAAAGTCAAAGGGCTAGATCCCGTGGTCAAACGCTACAAGGTTAGGCGGGACGGGGGCACTTGGGGTAGCAATGCCACCGGAGCGTCGCACCGGGCCCTCATACATGCGGGGTGGTGTGGTGGCATGTCCGAAGAGGCAGGACGCGTCTCCGGGGCGTGGCCCCCCCCTCACGGACGGTGATGACACGGTAGTAGAAGTTCGGCGGTAACGATGCGGCGTCAATATTACTAAATACTCGGAGCGCGATAAAATCATGAGTTTTTTTGCACGACGTGGGCACATGTGCTATAGGAACGATGGTATTTTTTCATAATTTTTGGTGATGGAGAAGTATCCGAAAAATTCCCTCTACGCGGATAGCCCTTCGCTCGTCTACGGCTGTGGCCGGCGGCCTCCGGGGGCTAGCATGCCGCCAAATCTTGCATAGGCGGCCTCTCACAAGTCTGGAAGTGGTGTGGCGGTTGCAAACGCCCGGCACGCGTGTCCGGGGTGTGCCCCCCCTCACGGACGGCGCCGCCGCCGGCACCTGGAGGGGGAAACGGACGCGTCGGGTCTACACGGAGGGGATCTTGCGGTGGGTCTGGCCCGGATGTTGCTCCAAATTGTTCCTATGGGCTGACCAAACACAACCGGGTGGGGAGGTCCACTGGTCAAAACCCGTCCGTGCAAAGTCAAAGGGCTAGATCCCGTGGTCAAATGCTACAGGGTTAGGCGGGACGGGGGCACTGGGGTGTAGCAATGCCACCGGAGCGTCGCACCAGGCCCTCATACATGCGGGGTGGTGTGGTGGCATGTCCGAAGAGGCGGGACGCGTCTCCGGGGCGTGCCCCCCCCCTCACGGACGGCGATGACACGGTAGTAGACGTCCGCGGTAACGATGTGGCGTCAATATTACTAAATACTCGGAGCACGATAAAATCATGAGTTTTTTTGCACGACGTGGGCACATGTGCTATAGGAACGATGGTATTTTTTCATAATTTTTGGTGATGGAGAAGTATCCGAAAAATTCCCTCTACGCGGATTGCCCTTCGCGCCTCTACGGCTGTGGCCGGCGGCCTCCGGGGGCTAGCATGCCGCCAAATCTTGCGTAGGCGGCCTCTCACAAGTCTGGAAGTGCTGTGGTGGTTGCAAACGCCCGGCATGAGTGTCCGGGGTGTGCCCCCAATCACGGACGGCGCCGCCGCCGGCACCTAGAGGGGGAAACGGACGCGTCGGGTCTACACGGAGGGGATCTTGCTGTGGGTCTGGCCCCGATGTTGCTCCAAAGTGTTCCTATGGGCTGACCTAACACAACCGGTTGGGGAGGTCCACTGGTCAAAGCCCGTCCGTGCAAAGTCAAAGGGCTAGATCCCGTGGTCAAACGCTATAAGGTTAGGCGGGACGGGGGCACTGGGGGTAGCAATGCCACCGGAGCGTCGCACCGGGACCTCATACATGCGGGGTGGTGTGGTGGCATGTCCGAAGAGGCGGGACGCGTCTCCGGGGCGTGGCCCCCCCCTCACGGACGGCGATGACACGGTAGTAGACGTCCGCGGTAACGATGTGGCGTCAATATTACTAAATACTCGGAGCACGATAAAATCATGAGTTTTTTTGCACGACGTGGGCACATGTGCTATAGGAACGATGGTATTTTTTCAATATTTTTGGTGATGGAGAAGTATCCGAAAAATTCCCTCTACGCGGATTGCCCTTCGCGCCTCTACGGCTGTGGCCGGCGGCCTCCGGGGGCTAGCATGCCGCCAAATCTTGCGTAGGCGGCCTCTCACAAGTCTGGAAGTGCTGTGGTGGTTGCAAACGCCCGGCACGCGTGTCCGGGGTGTGCCCCCAATCACGGACGGCGCCGCCGCCGGCACCTAGAGGGGGAAACGGACGCGTCGGGTCTACACGGAGGGGATCTTGCTGTGGGTCTGGCCCCGATGTTGCTCCAAAGTGTTCCTATGGGCTGACCTAACACAACCGGTTGGGGAGGTCCACTGGTCAAAGCCCGTCCGTGCAAAGTCAAAGGGCTAGATCCCGTGGTCAAACGCTATAAGGTTAGGCGGGACGGGGGCACTGGGGGTAGCAATGCCACCGGAGCGTCGCACCGGGACCTCATACATGCGGGGTGGTGTGGTGGCATGTCCGAAGAGGCGGGACGCGTCTCCGGGGCGTGGCCCCCCCCTCACGGACGGCGATGACACGGTAGTAGAAGTTCTGCGGTAACGATGCGGCGTCAATATTACTAAATACTCGGAGCGCGATAAAATCATGAGTTTTTTTGCACGACGTGGGCACATGTGCTTTAGGAACGATGGTATTTTTTCATAATTTTTGGTGATGGAGAAGTATCCGAAAAATTCCCTCTACGCGGATTTCCCTTCGCGCCTCTACGGCTGTGGCCGGCGGCCTCCGGGGGCTAGCATGCCGCCAAATCTTGCGTAGGCGGCCTCTCACAAGTCTGGAAGTGTTGTGGCGGTTGCAAACGCCCGGCACGCGTGTCCGGGGTGTGCCCCCCCTCACGGACGGCGCCGTCGCCGGCACCTAGAGGGGGAAACGGACGCGTCGGGTCTACACGGAGGGGATCTTGCTGTGGGTCTGGCCCCGATGTTGCTCCAAAGTGTTCCTATGGGCTGACCTAACACAACCGGTTGGGGAGGTCCACTGGTCAAAAGTCGTCCGTGCAAAGTCAAAGGGCTAGATCCCGTGGTCAAATGCTATAGGGTTAGGCAGGACGGGGGCACTGGGGTGTAGCAATGCCACCGGAGCGTCGCACCAGGCCCTCATACATGCGGGGTGGTGTGGTGGCATGTCCGAAGAGGCGGGACGCGTCTCCGGGGCGTGCCCCCCCCCCCTCACAGATGGCGATGACACGGTAGTAGACGTTCCGCGGTAACGATGTGGCGTCAATATTACTAAATACTCGGAGCACGATAAAATCATGAGTTTTTTTGCACGACGTGGGCACATGTGCTATAGGAACGATGGTATTTTTTCATAATTTTTGGTGATGGAGAAGTATCCGAAAAATTCCCTCTACGCGGATTGCCCTTCGCGCGTCTACGGCTCTGGCCGGCGGCCTCCGGGGGCTAGCATGCCGCCAAATCTTGCGTAGGCCGCCTCTCACAAGTCTGGAAGTGTTGTGGCGGTTGCAAACGCCCAGCACGCGTGTCTGGGGTGTGCCCCCCCTCACGGACGGCGCCGCCGCCGGCACCTGGAGGGAGGAAACGAACGCGTCGGGTCCACAAGGAGGGGATCTTGCTGTGGGTCTCGCCCGGATGTTGCTCCAAAGTGTTCCTATGGGCTGACCTAACACAACCGGGGTGGAGAGGTCCACTGGTCAAAGCCCGTCCGTGCAAAGTCAAAGGGCTAGATCCCGTGGTCAAACGCTACAGGGTTAGGCGGGACGGGGGCACTGGGGTGTAGCAATGCCACCGGAGCGTCGCACCAGGCCCTCATACATGCGGGGTGGTGTGGTGGCATGTCCGAAGAGGCGGGACGCGTCTCCGGGGCGTGCCCCCCCCCCTCACGGACGGCGATGACACGGTAGTAGACGTTCCGCGGTAACGATGTGGCGTCAATATTACTAAATACTTGGAGCACGATAAAATCATGAGTTTTTTTGCACGACATGGGCACATGTGCTATAGGAACGATGGTATTTTTTCATAATTTTTGGTGATGGAGAAGTATCCGAAAAATTCCCTCTACGCGGATTGCCCTTCGCGCCTCTACAGTTGTGGCCGGCGGCCTCCGGGGGCTAGCATGCCGCCAAATCTTGCGTAGGCGGCCTCTCACAAGTCTGGAAGTGTTGTGGTGGTTGCAAACGCCCGGCACGCGTGTCCGGGGTGTGCCCCCCATCACGGACGGCGCCGCCGCCGGCACCTAGAGGGGGAAACGGACGCGTCGGGTCTACACGGAGGGGATCTTGCTGTGGGTCTGGCCCCGATGTTGCTCCAAAGTGTTCCTATGGGCTGACCTAACACAACCGGTTGGGGAGGTCCACTGGTCAAAGCCCGTCCGTGCAAAGTCAAAGGGCTAGATCCCGTGGTCAAACGCTACAAGGTTAGGCGGGACGGGGGCACTGGGGGTAGCAATGCCACCGGAGCGTCGCACCGGGCCCTCATACATGCGGGGTGGTGTGGTGGCATGTCCGAAGAGGCAGGACGCGTCTCCGGGGCGTGGCCCCCCCCTCACGGACGGCGATGACACGGTAGTAGAAGTTCGGCGGTAACGATGCGGCGTCAATATTACTAAATACTCGGAGCGCGATAAAATCATGAGTTTTTTTGCACGACGTGGGCACATGTGCTATAGGAACGATGGTATTTTTTCATAATTTTTGGTGATGGAGAAGTATCCGAAAAATTCCCTCTACGCGGATAGCCCTTCGCTCGTCTACGGCTGTGGCCGGCGGCCTCCGGGGGCTAGCATGCCGCCAAATCTTGCATAGGCGGCCTCTCACAAGTCTGGAAGTGGTGTGGCGGTTGCAAACGCCCGGCACGCGTGTCCGGGGTGTGCCCCCCCTCACGGACGGCGCCGCCGCCGGCACCTGGAGGGGGAAACGGACGCGTCGGGTCTACACGGAGGGGATCTTGCGGTGGGTCTGGCCCGGATGTTGCTCCAAATTGTTCCTATGGGCTGACCAAACACAACCGGGTGGGGAGGTCCACTGGTCAAAACCCGTCCGTGCAAAGTCAAAGGGCTAGATCCCGTGGTCAAATGCTACAGGGTTAGGCGGGACGGGGGCACTGGGGTGTAGCAATGCCACCGGAGCGTCGCACCAGGCCCTCATACATGCGGGGTGGTGTGGTGGCATGTCCGAAGAGGCGGGACGCGTCTCCGGGGCGTGCCCCCCCCCTCACGGACGGCGATGACACGGTAGTAGACGTCCGCGGTAACGATGTGGCGTCAATATTACTAAATACTCGGAGCACGATAAAATCATGAGTTTTTTTGCACGACGTGGGCACATGTGCTATAGGAACGATGGTATTTTTTCATAATTTTTGGTGATGGAGAAGTATCCGAAAAATTCCCTCTACGCGGATTGCCCTTCGCGCCTCTACGGCTGTGGCCGGCGGCCTCCGGGGGCTAGCATGCCGCCAAATCTTGCGTAGGCGGCCTCTCACAAGTCTGGAAGTGCTGTGGTGGTTGCAAACGCCCGGCACGCGTGTCCGGGGTGTGCCCCCAATCACGGACGGCGCCGCCGCCGGCACCTAGAGGGGGAAACGGACGCGTCGGGTCTACACGGAGGGGATCTTGCTGTGGGTCTGGCCCCGATGTTGCTCCAAAGTGTTCCTATGGGCTGACCTAACACAACCGGTTGGGGAGGTCCACTGGTCAAAGCCCGTCCGTGCAAAGTCAAAGGGCTAGATCCCGTGGTCAAACGCTGTAAGGTTAGGCGGGACGGGGGCACTGGGGGTAGCAATGCCACCGGAGCGTCGCACCGGGACCTCATACATGCGGGGTGGTGTGGTGGCATGTCCGAAGAGGCGGGACGCGTCTCCGGGGCGTGGCCCCCCCTCACGGACGGCGATGACACGGTAGTAGACGTCCGCGGTAACGATGTGGCGTCAATATTACTAAATACTCGGAGCACGATAAAATCATGAGTTTTTTTGCACGACGTGGGCACATGTGCTATAGGAACGATGGTATTTTTTCAATATTTTTGGTGATGGAGAAGTATCCGAAAAATTCCCTCTACGCGGATTGCCCTTCGCGCCTCTACGGCTGTGGCCGGCGGCCTCCGGGGGCTAGCATGCCGCCAAATCTTGCGTAGGCGGCCTCTGACAAGTCTGGAAGTGCTGTGGTGGTTGCAAACGCCCGGCACGCGTGTCCGGGGTGTGCCCCCAATCACGGACGGCGCCGCCGCCGGCACCTAGAGGGGGAAACGGACGCGTCGGGTCTACACGGAGGGGATCTTGCTGTGGGTCTGGCCCCGATGTTGCTCCAAAGTGTTCCTATGGGTTGACCTAACACAACCGGTTGGGGAGGTCCACTGGTCAAAGCCCGTCCGTGCAAAGTCAAAGGGCTAGATCCCGTGGTCAAACGCTATAAAGTTAGGCGGGACGGGGGCACTGGGGGTAGCAATGCCACCGGAGCGTCGCACCGGGACCTCATACATGCGGGGTGGTGTGGTGGCATGTCCGAAGAGGCGGGACGCGTCTCCGGGGCGTGGCCCCCCCCTCACGGACGGCGATGACACGGTAGTAGAAGTTCTGCGGTAACGATGCGGCGTCAATATTACTAAATACTCGGAGCGCGATAAAATCATGAGTTTTTTTGCACGACGTGGGCACATGTGCTATAGGAACGATGGTATTTTTTCATAATTTTTGGTGATGGAGAAGTATCCGAAAAATTCCCTCTACGCGGATTGCCCTTCGCGCGTCTACGGCTCTGGCCGGCGGCCTCCGGGGGCTATCATGCCGCCAAATCTTGCGTAGGCGGCCTCTCACAAGTCTGGAAGTGTTGTGGCGGTTGCAAACGCCCGGCACGCGTGTCCGAGGTGTGCCCCCCCTCACGGACGGCGCCGCCGCCGGCACCTGGAGGGGGAAACGGACGCGTCGGGTCTACACGGAGGGGATCTTGCTGTGGGTCTGGCCCGGATGTTGCTCCAAAGTGTTCCTTTGGGCTGACCAAACACAACCGGGTGGGGAGGTCCACTGGTCAAAACCCGTCCGTGCAAAGTCAAAGGGCTAGATCCCGTGGTCAAATGCTACAGGGTTAGGCGGGACGGGGGCACTGGGGTGTAGCAATGCCACCGGAGCGTCGCACCAGGCCCTCATACATGCGGGGTGGTGTGGTGGCATGTCCGAAGAGGCGGGACGCGTCTCCGGGGCGTGCCCCCCCCCTCACGGACGGCGATGACACGGTAGTAGACGTCCGCGGTAACGATGTGGCGTCAATATTACTAAATACTCGGAGCACGATAAAATCATGAGTTTTTTTGCACGACGTGGGCACATGTGCTATAGGAACGATGGTATTTTTTCATAATTTTTGGTGATGGAGAAGTATCCGAAAAATTCCCTCTACGCGGATTGCCCTTCGCGCCTCTACGGCTGTGGCCGGCGGCCTCCGGGGGCTAGCATGCCGCCAAATCTTGCGTAGGCGGCCTCTCACAAGTCTGGAAGTGCTGTGGTGGTTGCAAACGCCCGGCACGCGTGTCCGGGGTGTGCCCCTAATCACGGACGGCGCCGCCGCCGGCACCTAGAGGGGGAAACGGACGCGTCGGGTCTACACGGAGGGGATCTTGCTGTGGGTCTGGCCCCGATGTTGCTCCAAAGTGTTCCTATGGGCTGACCTAACACAACCGGTTGGGGAGGTCCACTGGTCAAAGCCCGTCCGTGCAAAGTCAAAGGGCTAGATCCCGTGGTCAAAGCTACAAGGTTAGGCGGGACGGGGGCACTGGGGGTAGCAATGCCACCGGAGCGTCGCACCGGGACCTCATACATGCGGGGTGGTGTGGTGGCATGTCCGAAGAGGCGGGACGCGTCTCCGGGGCGTGGCCCCCCCCCACGGACGGCGATGACACGGTAGTAGAAGTTCTGCGGTAACGATGCGGCGTCAATATTACTAAATACTCGGAGCGCGATAAAATCATGAGTTTTTTTGCACGACGTGGGCACATGTGCTATAGGAACGATGGTATTTTTTCATAATTTTTGGTGATGGAGAAGTATCCGAAAAATTCCCTCTACGCGGAATGCCCTTCGCGCGTCTACGGCTCTGGCCGGCGGCCTCCGGGGGCTAGCATGCCGCCAAATCTTGCGTAGGCGGCCTCTCACAAGTCTGGAAGTGTTGTGGCGGTTGCAAACGCCCGGCACGCGTGTCCGGGGTGTGCCCCCCCTCACGGACGGCGCCGCCGCCGGCACCTGGAGGGGGAAACGGACGCGTCGGGTCTACACGGAGGGGATCTTGCTGTGGGTCTGGCCCGGATGTTGCTCCAAAGTGTTCCTATGGGCTGACCAAACACAACCGGGTGGGGAGGTCCACTGGTCAAAACCCGTCCGTGCAAAGTCAAAGGGCTAGATCCCGTGGTCAAATGCTACAGGGTTAGGCGGGACGGGGGCACTGGGTGTAGCAATGCCACCGGAGCGTCGCACCAGGCCCTCATACATGCGGGGTGGTGTGGTGGCATGTCCGAAGAGGCGGGACGCGTCTCCGGGGCGTGCCCCCCCCCCTCACGGACGGCGATGACACGGTAGTAGACGTTCCGCGGTAACGATGTGGCGTCAATATTACAAAATAGTCGGAGCACGATAAAATCATGAGTTTTTTTGCACGACGTGGGCACATGTGCTATAGGAACGATGGTATTTTTTCATAATTTTTGGTGATGGAGAAGTATCCGAAAAATTCCCTCTACGCGGATTGCCCTTCGCGCCTCTACGGCTGTGGCCGGCGGCCTCCGGGGGCTAGCATGCCGCCAAATCTTGCGTAGGCGGCCTCTCACAAGTCTGGAAGTGTTGTCGTGGTTGCAAACGCCCGGCACGCGTGTCCGGGGTGTGCCCCCCATCACGGACGGCGCCGCCGCCGGCACCTAGAGGGGGAAACGGACGCGTCGGGTCTACACGGAGGGGATCTTGCTGTGGGTCTGGCCCCGATGTTGCTCCAAAGTGTTCCTATGGGCTGACCTAACACAACCGGTTGGGGAGGTCCACTGGTCAAAGCCCGTCCGTGCAAAGTCAAAGGGCTAGATCCCGTGGTCAAACGCTACAAGGTTAGGCGGGACGGGGGCACTGGGGGTAGCAATGCCACCGGAGCGTCGCACCGGGCCCTCATACATGCGGGGTGGTGTGGTGGCATGTCTGAAGAGGCGGGACGCGTCTCCGGGGCGTGGCCCCCCCTCACGGACGGCGATGACACGGTAGTAGAAGTTCTGCGGTAACGATGCGGCGTCAATATTACTAAATACTCGGAGCGCGATAAAATCATGAGTTTTTTTGCACGACGTGGGCACATGTGCTATAGGAACGATGGTATTTTTTCATAATTTTTGGTGATGGAGAAGTATCCGAAAAATTCCCTCTACGCGGATTGCCCTTCGCGCGTCTACGGCTCTGGCCGGCGGCCTCCGGGGGCTAGCATGCCGCCAAATCTTGCGTAGGCGGCCTCTCACAAGTCTGGAAGTGTTGTGGCGGTTGCAAACGCCCGGCACGCGTGTCCGGGGTGTGCCCCCCTCACGGACGGCATCGCCGCCGGCACCTGGAGGGGGGAAACGGACGCGTCCGGTCTACACGGAGGGGATCTTGCTGTGGGTCTGGCCCGGATGTTGCTCCAAAGTGTTCCTATGGGCTGACCTAACACAACCGGGTGGGGAGGTCCACTGGTCAAAACCCGTCCGTGCAAAGTCAAAGGGCTAGATCCCGTGGTCAAATGCTACAGGGTTAGCCGGGACGGGGGCACTGGGGTGTAGCAATGCCACCGGAGCGTCGCACCAGGCCCTCATACATGCGGGGTGGTGTGGTGGCATGTTCGAAGAGGCGGGACGCGTCTCCGAGGCGTGCCCCCCCCTCACGGACGGCGATGACACGGTAGTAGACGTTCCGCGGTAACGATGCGGCGTCAATATTACTAAATACTCGGAGCGCGATAAAATCATGAGTTTTTTTGCACGACGTGGGCACATGTGCTATAGGAATGATGGTATTTTTTCATAATTTTTGGTGATGGAGAAGTATCCGAACAATTCCCTCTACGCGGATTGCCCTTCGCGCGTCTATGGCTGTGGCCGGCGGCCTCCGGGGGCTAGCATGCCGCCAAATCTTTTGTAGGCGGCCTCTCACAAGTCTGGAAGTGTTGTAGCGGTTGTAAACGCCCGGCACGCGTGCCCGGGGTCTGCCCCCCTCATGGACGGCGCCGCTGCCGGTACCTGGAGGGGGGAAACGGACGCGTCAGATCTACACGGAGGGGATCTTGCTGTGGGTCTGGCCCGGATGTTGCTCCAAAGTGTTCCTATGGGCTCACCTAACACAACCGGGTGGGGAGGTCCACTGGTCAAAGCCCGTCCGTGCAAAGTCAAAGGGCTAGATCCCGTGGTCAAACGCTACAGGGTTAGGCGGGACGGGGGCACTGGGGGGTAGCAATGCCACCGGAGCGTCGCACCGGTCCCTCATACATGCGGGGTGGTGTGGTGGCATGTCCGAAGAGGCGGGACGCGTCTCTGGGGCATGGCCCCCCCTCACGGACGGCGATGACACGGTAGTAGATGTTCTTTGGTAACGATGCGGCGTCAATATTACTAAATACTCAGAGCGCGATAAAATCATGAGTTTTTTTGCACGACGTGGGCACATGTGCTATACGAATGATGGTATTTTTTTCATAATTTTTGGTGATGGAGAAGTATCTGAAAAATTCCCTCTACGCGGATTGCCCTTCGCGCCTCTACGGCTATGGCCGGCGGCCTCCGAGGGCTAGCATGCCGCCTAATCTTGCGTAGGTGGCCTCTCACAAGTCTGGAAGTGTTGTGGTGGTTGCAAACGCCCGGCACGCGTGTCCGGGGTGTGCCCCCCTCACGGACGGCATCGCCGCCGGCACCTGGAGGGGGGAAACGGACGCGTCCGGTCTACACGGAGGGGATCTTGCTGTGGGTCTGGCCCGGATGTTGCTCCAAAGTGTTCCTATGGGCTGACCTAACACAACCGGGTGGGGAGGTCCACTGGTCAAAACCCGTCCGTGCAAAGTCAAAGGGCTAGATCCCGTGGTCAAATGCTACAGGGTTAGCCGGGACGGGGGCACTGGGGTGTAGCAATGCCACCGGAGCGTCGCACCAGGCCCTCATACATGCGGGGTGGTGTGGTGGCATGTCCGAAGAGGCGGGACGCGTCTCTGAGGCGTGCCCCCCCCTCACGGACGGCGATGACACGGTAGTAGACGTTCCGCGGTAACGATGCGGCGTCAATATTACTAAATACTCGGAGCGCGATAAAATCATGAGTTTTTTTGCACGACGTGGGCACATGTTCTATAGGAACGATGGTATTTTTCATAATTTTTGGTGATGGAGAAGTATCTGAAAAATTCCCTCTACGCGGATTGCCCTTCGCGAGTCTACGGCTGTGGCCGGCGGCCTCCGGGGGCTAGCATGCCGCCAAATCTTGCGTAGGCGGCCTCTCACAAGTCTGGAAGTGTTGTGGCGGTTGCAAACGCCCGGCACGCGTGTCCGGGGTGTGCCCCCCCCTCACGGACGGTGCCGCCGCCGGCACCTGAAGGGGGGAAATGGACGCGTCGGGTCTACACGGAGGGGATCTTGCTGTGCGTCTGGCCCGGATGTTGCTCCAAAGTGTTCCTATGGGCTGACCTAACACAACCGGGTGGGGAGGTCCACTGGTCAAAGCCCGTCCGTGCAAAGTCAAAGGGCTAGATCCTGTGGTCAAACGCTACAGGTTTAGGCGGGACGGGGGCACTGGGGGTAGCAATGCCACCGGAGCATCGCACTGGGCCCTCATACATGCGGGGTGGTGTGGTGGCATGTCCGAAGAGGCGGGACGCGTCTCCGGGGCGTGCCCCCCCCTCTCGGACGGCGATGACACGGTAGTAGACGTTCTGCGGTAACGATGCGGCGTCAATATTACTAAATACTCGGACCACGATAAAATCATGAGTTTTTTTGCACGACGTGGGCACATGTGCTATAGGAACGATGGTATTTTTTCATAATTTTTGGTGATGGAGAAGTATCCGAAAAATTCCCTCTACGCGGATTGCCCTTCGCGCCTCTACGGCTGTGGCTCACGGCCTCCGGGGGCTAGCATGCCGCCAAATCTTGCGTAGGCGGCCTCTTTCAAGTCTGGAAGTGTTGTGGCGGTTGCAAACGCCCGGCACGCGTGTCCGGGGTGTGCCCCCCCTCTCACGGACGGCGCCGCCGCCGGCACCTGGAGGGGGGAAACGGACGCGTCGGGTCTACACAGAGGGCATCTTGCTATGGGTCTGGCCCGGATGTTGCTCCAAAGTGTTCCTATGGGCTGACCTAACACAACCGGGTGGGGAGGTCCACTGGTCAAAGCCCGTCTGTGCAAAGTCAAAGGGCTAGATCCCGTGGTAAAACGCTACGGGGTTAGGCGGGACGGGGGCACTGGGGGGTAGCAATGACACCGGAGCGTCGCACCGGGCCCTCAAACATACGGGTTGGTGTGGTGGCATGTCCGAAGAGGCGGGACGCGTCTCCGAGGCGTGGCCCCCCCCCTCACGGACGGCGATGACACGGTAGTAGACGTTCTGCGGTAACGATGTGGCGTCAATATTACTAAATACTCGGAGCGCGATAAAATCATGAGTTTTTTTGCACGACGTGGGCACATGTGCTATAGGAATGATGGTATTTTTTCATAATTTTTGGTGACGGAGAAGTATCTGAAAAATTTCCTCTACGCGGATTGCCCTTCGAGCGTCTATGGCTGTGGCCGGCGGCCTCCGGGGGCTAGCATGCCGCCAAATCTTGCGTAGGCGGCCTCTCACAAGTCTGAAAGTGTTGTGGCTGTTGCAAACGCCCGGCACGCGTGTCCGGGGTGTGCCCCCCCCCCTCACGGACGGCGCCGCCGCCGGCACCTGGAGGGGGGAAACGGACGCGTCGGGTCTACACGGAGGGGATCTTGCTGTGGGTCTAGCCCGGATGTTTCTCCAAAGTGTTCCCATGGGCTGACCTAACAAAACCGGGTGGGGAGGTCCACTGGTCAAAGCCCGTCCGTGCAAAGTCAAAGGGCTAGATCCCGTGGTCAAACCCTACAGGTTTAGGCGGGACGGGGGCACTGGGGGTAGCAATGCCACCGGAGCGTCGCACCGGGCCACCATACATGCGGGGTGGTGTGGTGGCATGTCCGAAGAGGCGGGACGCGTCTCCGGGGCGTGGCCCCCCCTCACGGACGGCGATGACACGATAGTAGACGTTCTGCGGTAACGACGCGGCGTCAATATTACTAAATACTCGGACCGCGATAAAATCATTAGTTTTTTTGCACGACGTGGGCACATGTGCTATAGGAACGATGGTATTTTTTCATATTTTTGGTGATGGAGAAGTATCCGAAAAATTCCCTCTACGCGGATTGCCCTTCGCGCGTCTACGGCTGTGGCCGGCGGCCTCCGGGGGTTAGCATGCCGCCAAATCTTGTGTAGGCAGCCTCTTACAAGTCTGGAAGTGTTGTGGCGGTTGCAAACGCCCGGCACGCGTGTCCGGGGTGTTCCCCCCCTCACGGACGGCGCCGCCGCCTGCACCTGGAGGGGGGAAACGGACGCGTTGGGTCTACACGGAGGGGATCTTGCTGTGGGTCTGGCCCGGGTGTTGCTCCAAAGTGTTCCTATGGGCTGACCTAACACAACCGGGTGGGGAGGTCCACTGGTCAAAGCCCGTCCGTGCAAAGTCAAAGGGCTAGATCCCGTGGTCAAACGTTACAGGGTTTGGCGGGACGGGGGCACTGGGGGTAGCAATTCCACCGGAGCGTCGCACCAGGCCCTCAAACATGCGGGATGGTGTGGCGGCATGTCCGAAGAGGCGGGACACGTCTCCGGGGCGTGGCCCCCCCCCTCACGGACGGCGATGACACGGTAGTAGACGTTCTGCGGTAACGATGCGGCGTCAATATTACTAAATACTCGGACCATGATAAAATCATGAGTTTTTTTGCACGACGTGGGCACATGTGCTATAGGAATGATGGTATTTTTTCATAATTTTTGGTGATGGAGAAGTATCCGAAAAATTCCCTCTACGCGGATTGCCCTTCGCGCCTCCACGGCTGTGGCCGGCGGCCTCCGAGGGCTAGCATGCCGCCAAATCTTGCGTAGGCGGCCTCTCACAAGTCTGGAAGTGTTGTGGGGGTTGCAAACGCCCGGCACGCGTGTCCGGGGTGTGCCCCCCCTCACGGACGGCGTCGCCGCCGGCACCTGGAGGGGGGAAACGGACGCGTCCGGTCTACACGGAGGGGATCTTGCTGTGGGTCTGGCCCGGATGTTGCTCCAAAGTGTTCCTATGGGCTGACCTAACACAACCGGGTGGGGAGGTCCACTGGTCAAAGCCCGTCCGTGCAAAGTCAAAGGGCTAGATCCCGTGGTCAAATGCTACAGGGTTAGGTGGGACGGGGGCACTGGGGGTAGCAATGCCACCGGAGCGTCGCACCGGGCCCTCATACATGCGGGGTGGTGTGGTGGCATGTCCGAAGAGGCGGGACGCGTCTCCGGGGCGACATGGGCACATGTGCTATAGGAACGATGGTATTTTTTCATAATTTTTGGTGATGGAGAAGTATCCGAAAAATTCCCTCTACGCGGATTGCCCTTCGCGCGTCTACGGCTGTGGCCGGCGGCCTCCGGGGGCTAGCATGCCGCCAAATCATGCGTAGGCGGCCTCTCACAAGTCTGGAAGTGTTGTGGCGGTTGCAAATGCCCGGCACGCGTGTCCGGGGTGTGCCCCCCCTCATGGACGACGCCGCCGCCCGCACCTGGAGGGGGGAAACGGACGCGTCCGGTCTACACGGAGGGGATCTTGCTGTGGGTCTGGCCCGGATGTTGCTCCAAAGTGTTCCTATGGGCTGACCTAACACAACCGGGTGGGGAGGTCCACTGGTCAAAGCCCGTCCGTGCAAAGTCAAAGGGCTAGATCCCGTGGTCAAACGCTACAGGGTTAGGCGGGACGGGGGCACTGGGGGGTAGCAATGCCACCGGAGCGTCGCACCGGTCCCTCATACATGCGGGGTGGTGTGGTGGCATGTCCGAAGAGGCGGGACGCGTCTCCGGGGCGTGGCCCCCCCTCACGGACGGCGATGACACGATAGTAGACGTTCTGCGGTAACGATGCGGCGTCAATATTACTAAATACTCGGACCGCGATAAAATCATGAGTTTTTTTGCACGACGTGGGCACATGTGCTATAGGAACGATGGTATTTTTTCGTAATTTTTGGTGATGGAGAAGTATCCGAAAAATTCCCTCTACGCGGATTGCCCTTCGCGCCTCTACGGCTGTGGCTCACGGCCTCCGGGGGCTAGCATGCCGCTAAATCTTGCGTAGGCGGCCTCTTACAAGTCTGGAAGTGTTGTGGCGGTTGCAAACGCCCGGCACGCGTGTCCGGGGTGTGCCCCCCCTCTCACGGATGGCGCCGCCGCCGGCACCTGGAGGGGGGAAACGGACGCGTCGGGTCTACACGGAGGGGATCTTGCTATGGGTCTGGCCCGGATGTTGCTCCAAAGTGTTCCTATGGGCTGACCTAACACAACCGGGTGGGGAGGTCCACTGGTCAAAGCCCGTCTGTGCAAAGTCAAAGGGCTAGATCCCGTGGTCAAACGCTACAGGGTTAGGCGGGACGGGGGCACCGGGGGGTAGCAATGGCACCGGAGCGTCGCACCGGGCCCTCAAACATGCGGGGTGGTGTGGTGGCATGTCCGAAGAGGCGGGACGCGTCTCCGGGCGTGCCCCCCCCCTCTCGGACGGCGATGACACGGTAGTAGACGTTCTGCGGTAACGATGCGGCGTCAATATTACTAAATACTCGGACCGCGATAAAATCATGAGTTTTTTTGCACGACGTGGGCACATGTGCTATAGGAACGATGGTATTTTTTCATAATTTTTGGTGATGGAGAAGTATCCGAAAAATTCCCTCTACGCGGATTGCCCTTCGCGCCTCTACGGCTGTGGCTCACGGCCTCCGGGGGCTAGCATGCCGCCAAATCTTGCGTAGGCGGCCTCTTTCAAGTCTGGAAGTGTTGTGGCGGTTGCAAACGCCCGACACGCGTGTCCGGGGTGTGCCCCCCCTCTCACGGACGGCGCCGCCGCCGGCACCTGGAGGGGGGAAACGGACGCGTCGGGTCTACACGGAGGGGATCTTGCTATGGGTCTGGCCCGGATGTTGCTCCAAAGTGTTCCTATGGGCTGACCTAACACAACCGGGTGGGGAGGTCCACTGGTCAAAGCCCGTCTGTGCAAAGTCAAAGGGCTAGATCCCGTGGTAAAACGCTACAGGGTTTGGCGGGACGGGGGCACTGGGGGGTAGCAATAACACCGGAGCGTCGCACCGGGCCCTCAAACATGCGGGGTGGTGTGGTGGCATGTCCGAAGAGGCGGGACGCGTCTCCGGGGCGTGGCCCCCCCCCCTCACGGACGGCGATGACACGGTAGTAGACGTTCTGCGGTAACGATGTGGCGTCAATATTACTAAATACTCGGAGCGCGATAAAATCATGAGTTTTTTTGCACGACGTGGGCACATGTGCTATAGGAACGATGGTATTTCTTCATAATTTTTGGTGACGGAGAAGTATCTGAAAAATTTCCTCTATGCGGATTGCCCTTCGAGCGTCTATGGCTGTGGCCGGCGGCCTCCGGGGGCTAGCATGCCGCCAAATCTTGCGTAGGCGGCCTCTCACAAGTCTGGAATTGTTGTGGCGGTTGCAAACGCCCGGCAGGCGTGTCCGGGGTGTGCCCCCCCCCCCTCACGGACGGCGCCGCCGCTGGTACCTGTAGGGGGGAAACGGACGCGTCGGGTCTACACGGAGGGGATCTTGCTGTGGGTCTGGCCCGGATGTTTCTCCAAAGTGTTCCTATGGGCTGACATAACACAACCGGGTGGGGAGGTCCACTGGTCAAAGCCCGTCCGTGCAAAGTCAAAGGGCTAGATCCCGTGGTCAAACGCTACAGGTTTAGGCGGGACGGGGGCACTGGGGGTAGCAATGCCACCGGAGCGTCGCACCGGGCCCCCATACATGCGGGGTGGTGTGGTGGCATGTCCGAAGAGGCGGGACGCGTCTCCGGGGCGTGCCCCCCCCTCACGGACGGCGATGACACGATAGTAGACGTTCTGCGGTAACGACGCGGCGTCAATATTACTAAATACTCGGACCGCGATAAAATCATGAGTTTTTTGCACGACGTGGGCACATGTGCTATAGGAACGATGGTATTTTTTTCATAATTTTTGGTGATGGAGAAGTATCTGAAAAATTCCCTCTACGCGGATTGCCCTTCGCGCGTCTACGGCTGTGGCTGGCGGCCTCCATGGGCTAGCATGCCGCCAAATCTTGCGTAGGCGGCCTCTCACAAGTCTGGAAGTGTTGTGGCGGTTGCAAACGCCCGGCACGCGTGTCCGGGGTGTGCCCCCCCCCCCTCACGGATAGCGCCGCCGCCGGCACCAGGAGGGGGGAAACGGACACGCCGGGTCTACACGGAGGGGATCTTGCTGTGGGTCTGGCCCGGATGTTGCTCCAAAGTGTTACTATGGGCTGACCTAACACAACCGTGTGGGGACGTCCACTGGTCAAAGCCCGTCCGTGCAAAGTCAAAGGGCTAGATCCCGTGGTCAAACGCTACAGGTTTAGGCGGGACGGGGGCACTGGGGGTAGCAATGCCACTGGAGCGTCGCACCGGGCCGTCATACATGCGCGTGGTGTGGTGGCATGTCCGAAGAGGCGGGACGCGTCTCCGGGGCATGGCCCCCCCTCACGGACGGCGATGACACGGTAGTAGACGTTCTGCGGTAACGATGCAGCGTCAATATTACTAAATACTTGGACCGCGATAAAATCATTAGTTTTTTTGCACGACGTGGCACATGTGCTATAGGAACGATGGTATTTTTTCATAATTTTTGGTGATGGAGAAGTATCCGAAAAATTCCCTCTACGCGGATTGCCCTTCGCGCGTCTACGGCTGTGGCCGGCGGCCTCCGGGGGCTAGCATGCCGCCAAATCTTGCGTAGGCGGCCTCTTACAAGTCTGGAAGTGTTGTGGCGGTTGCAAACGCCCGGCACGCGTGTCCGGGGTGTGCCCCCCCCTCACGGACGGCGTCGCCGCCGGCACCTGGAGGGGGGAAACGGACGTGTCGGGTCTACACGGAGGGGATCTTGCTGTGGGTCTGGCCCGGATGTTGCTCCAAAGTCTTCCTATGGGCTGACCTAACACAACAGGGTGGGGAAGTCCACTGGTCAAAGCCCATCCGTGCAAAGTCAAAGGGCTAGATCCCGTGGTCAAACGCTACAGGGTTAGGCGGGACGGGGGCACTGGGGGTAGCAATGCCACCGGAGCGTCGCACCGGGCCCTCATACATGCGCGTGGTGTGGTGGCATGTCCGAAGAGGCGGGACGTGTCTCTGGGGCGTGCCCCCCCCTCACGGACGGCGATGACACGGTAGTAGACGTTCCGCGGTAACGATGTGGCGTCAATATTACTAAATACTCGGAGCGCGATAAAATCATGAGTTTTTTTGCATGAAGTGGGCACATGTGCTATAGGAACGATGGTATTTTTTCATAATTTTTGGTGATGGAGAAGTATCCGAAAAATTCCCTCTACGCGGATTGCCCTTCGCGCCTCTACGGCTGTGGCCGGCGGCCTCCGGGGGCTAGCATGCCGCCAAATCTTGCGTAGGCGGCCTCTCACAAGTCTGGAAGTGTTGTGGTGGTTGCAAACGCCCGGCACGCGTGTCTGGGGTGTGCCCCCCCTCACGGACGGCGCCGCCGCCGGCACCTGGAGGGGGAAACGGACGCGTCGGGTCTACACGGAGGGGATCTTGCTGTGGGTCTGGCCCGGATGTTGCTCCAAAGTGTTCCTATGGGCTGACCTAACACAACCGGGTGGGGAGGTCCACTGGTCAAACGCCGTCCGTGCAAAGTCAAAGGGCTAGATCCCGTGGTCAAACGCTACAAGGTTAGGCGGGACGGGGGCACTGGGGGTAGCTATGCCACCGGAGCGTCGCACCGGGCCCTCATACATGCGGGGTGGTGTGGTGGCATGTCCGAAGAGGCGGGACGCGTCTCCGGGGCTTGGCCCCCCCTCACGGACGGCGATGACACGGTAGTAGAAGTTCTGCGGTAACGATGCGGCGTCAATATTACTAAATACTCGGAGCGCGATAAAATCATGAGTTTTTTTGCACGACGTTGGCACATGTGCTATAGGAACGATGGTATTTTTTCATAATTATTGGTGATGGAGAAGTATCCGAAAAATTCCCTCTACGCGGATTGCCCTTCGCGCGTCTACGGCTGTGGCCGGCGGCCTCCGGGGGCTAGCATGCCGCCAAATCTTGCGTAGGCGGCCTCTTACAAGTCTGGAAGTGTTGTGGCGGTTGCAAACGCCCGGCACGCGTGTCCGGGGTGTGCCCCCCCCCTCACGGACGGCGTCGCCGACGGCACCTGGAGGGGGAAACGGACGCGTCGGGTCTACACGGAGGGGATCTTGCTGTGGGTCTGGCCCGGATGTTGCTTCAAAGTGTTCCTATGGGCTGACCTAACACAACCGGGTGGGGAGGTCCACTGGTCAAAGCCCGTCCGTGCAAAGTCAAAGGGCTAGATCCCGTGGTCAAACGCTACAGGGTTAGGCGGGACGGGGGCACTGGGGTACCAATGCCACAGGAGCGTCGCACCGGGCCCTCATACATGCGGGGTGGTGTGGTGGCATGTCCGAAGAGGCGGGACACGTCTCCGGGGCGTGCCCCCCCCCTCACGGACGGCGATGACACGGTAGTAGACGTTCTGCGGTAACGATGCGGCGTCAATATTACTAAATACTCGGAGCGCGATAAAATCATGAGTTTTTTTGCACGACGTGGGCACATGTGCTATAGGAACGATGGTATTTTTTCATAATTTTTGGTGATGGAGGAGTATCCGAAAAATTCCCTCTACGCGGATTGCCCTTCGCGCGTCTACGGCTGTGGCCGGCGGCCTCCGGGGGCTAGCATGCCGCCAAATCTTGCGTAGGCTGCATCTCACAAGTCTGGAAGTGTTGTGGCGGTTGCAAACGCCCGGCACGCGTGTCCGGGGTGTGCCCCCCTCACGGACGGCGCCGCCGCCGGCACCTGGAGGGGGGAAACGGACGCGTCGGGTCTACACGGAGGGGATCTTGCTGTGGGTCTGGCCCGGATGTTGCTCCAAAGTGTTCCTATGGGCTGACCAAACACAATCGGGTGGGGAGGTCCACTGGTCAAAGCCTGTCCGTGCAAAGTCAAAGGGCTAGATCCCGTGGTCAAACGCTACAGGGTTAGGCGGGACGGGGGCACTGGGGTGTAGCAATGCCACCGGAGCGTCGCACCGGGCCCTCATACATGCGGGGTGGTGTGGTGGCATGTCCGAAGAGGCGGGACGCGTCTCCGGGGCGTGGTCCCCCCTCACGGACGGCGATGACACGGTAGTAGACGTTCCGCGGTAACGATGTGGCGTCAATATTACTAAATACTCGGAGCGCAATAAAATCATGAGTTCTTTTGCATGACGTGGGCACATGTGCTATAGGAACGATGGTATTTTTTCATAATCTTTGGTGATGGAGAAGTATCCGAAAAATTCCCTCTACGCGGATTGCCCTTCGCGCGTCTACGGCTGTGGCCAGCGGCCTCCGGGGGCTAGCATGCCGCCAAATTTGCGTAGGCGGCCTCTCACAGTCTGGAAGTGTTGTGGCGGTTGCAAACGCCCGGCACGCGTGTCCGGGGTGTGCCCCCCTCACGGACGGCGCCGCCGCCGGCACCTGGAGGGGGAAACGGACGCGTCGGGTCTACACGGAGGGGATCTTGCTGTGGGTCTGGCCCGGATGTTGCTTCAAAGTGTTCCTATGGGCTGACCTAACACAACCGGGTGGGGAGGTCCACTGGTCAAAGCCCGTCCGTGCAAAGTCAAAGGGATAGATCCCGTGGTCAAACGCTACAAGGTAAGGCGGGACGGGGGCACTGGGGGTAGCAATGCCACCGGAGCGTCGCACCGGGCCCTCATACATGCGGGGTGGTGTGGTGGCATGTCCGAAGAGGCGGGACACGTCTCCGGGGCGTGGCCCCCCTCACGGACGGCGATGAAACGGTAGTAGACGTTCTGCGGTAACGATGCGGCGTCAATATTACTAAATACTCGGAGCGCGATAAAATCATGAGTTTTTTTGCATGACGTGGGCACATGTGCTATAGGAACGATGGTATTTTTTATAATTTTTGGTGATGGAGGAGTATCCGAAAAATTCCCTCTACGCGGATTGCCCTTCGCGCGTCTACGGCTCTGGCCGGCGGCCTCCGGGGGCTAGCATGCCGCCAAATCTTGCGTAGGCTGCATCTCACAAGTCTGGAAGTGTTGTGGCGGTTGCAAACGCCCGGCACGCGTGTCCGGGGTGTGCCCCCCTCACGGACGGCGCCGCCGCCGGCACCTGGAGGGGGGAAACGGACGCGTCGGGTCTACACGGAGGGGATCTTGCTGTGGGTCTGGCCCGGATGTTGCTCCAAAGTGTTCCTATGGGCTGACCAAACACAATCGGGTGGGGAGGTCCACTGGTCAAAGCCTGTCCGTGCAAAGTCAAAGGGCTAGATCCCGTGGTCAAACGCTACAAGGTTAGGCGGGACGGGGGCACTGGGGGTAGCTATGCCACCGGAGCGTCGCACCGGGCCCTCATACATGCGGGGTGGTGTGGTGGCATGTCCGAAGAGGCGGGACGCGTCTCCGGGGCTTGGCCCCCCCTCACGGACGGCGATGACACGGTAGTAGAAGTTCTGCGGTAACGATGCGGCGTCAATATTACTAAATACTCGGAGCGCGATAAAATCATGAGTTTTTTTGCACGACGTTGGCACATGTGCTATAGGAACGATGGTATTTTTTCATAATTTTTGGTGATGGAGAAGTATCCGAAAAATTCCCTCTACGCGGATTGCCCTTCGCGCGTCTACGGCTGTGGCCGGCGGCCTCCGGGGGCTAGCATGCCGCCAAATCTTGCGTAGGCGGCCTCTTACAAGTCTGGAAGTGTTGTGGCGGTTGCAAACGCCCGGCACGCGTGTCCGGGGTGTGCCCCCCCCTCACGGACGGCGTCGCCGCCGGCACCTGGAGGGGGAAACGGACGCGTCGGGTCTACACGGAGGGGATCTTGCTGTGGGTCTGGCCCGGATGTTGCTTCAAAGTGTTCCTATGGGCTGACCTAACACAACCGGGTGGGGAGGTCCACTGGTCAAAGCCCGTCCGTGCAAAGTCAAAGGGCTAGATCCCGTGGTCAAACGCTACAGGGTTAGGCGGGACGGGGGCACTGGGGTACCAATGCCACAGGAGCGTCGCACCGGGCCCTCATACATGCGGGGTGGTGTGGTGGCATGTCCGAAGAGGCGGGACACGTCTCCGGGGCGTGCCCCCCCCTCACGGATGGCGATGACACGGTAGTAGACGTTCTGCGGTAACGATGCGGCGTCAATATTACTAAATACTCGGAGCGCGATAAAATCATGAGTTTTTTTGCACGACGTGGGCACATGTGCTATAGGAACGATGGTATTTTTTCATAATTTTTGGTGATGGAGGAGTATCCGAAAAATTCCCTCTACGCGGATTGCCCTTCGCGCGTCTACGGCTGTGGCCGGCGGCCTCCGGGGGCTAGCATGCCGCCAAATCTTGCGTAGGCTGCATCTCACAAGTCTGGAAGTGTTGTGGCGGTTGCAAACGCCCGGCACACGTGTCCGGGGTGTGCCCCCCTCACGGACGGCGCCGCCGCCGGCACCTGGAGGGGGGAAACGGACGCGTCGGGTCTACACGGAGGGGATCTTGCTGTGGGTCTGGCCCGGATGTTGCTCCAAAGTGTTCCTATGGGCTGACCAAACACAATCGGGTGGGGAGGTCCACTGGTCAAAGCCTGTCCGTGCAAAGTCAAAGGGCTAGATCCTGTCGTCAAACGCTACAGGGTTAGGCGGGACGGGGGCACTGGGGTGTAGCAATGCCACCGGAGCGTCGCACCGGGCCCTCATACATGCGGGGTGGTGTGGTGGCATGTCCGAAGAGGCGGGACGCGTCTCCGGGGCGTGGCCCCCCCTCACGGACGGCGATGACACGGTAGTAGACGTTCCGCGGTAACGATGTGGCGTCAATATTACTAAATACTCGGAGCGCAATAAAATCATGAGTTCTTTTGCATGACGTGGGCACATGTGCTATAGGAACGATGGTATTTTTTCATAATCTTTGGTGATGGAGAAGTATCCGAAAAATTCCCTCTACGCGGATTGCCCTTCGCGCGTCTACGGCTGTGGCCAGCGGCCTCCGGGGGCTAGCATGCCGCCAAATTTGCGTAGGCGGCCTCTCACAATCTGGAAGTGTTGTGGCGGTTGCAAACGCCCGGCACGCGTGTCCGGGGTGTGCCCCCCTCACGGACGGCGCCGCCGCCGGCACCTGGAGGGGGAAACGGACGCGTCGGGTCTACACGGAGGGGATCTTGCTGTGGGTCTGGCCCGGATGTTGCTTCAAAGTGTTCCTATGGGCTGACCTAACACAACCGGGTGGGGAGGTCCACTGGTCAAAGCCCGTCCGTGCAAAGTCAAAGGGATAGATCCCGTGGTCAAACGCTACAAGGTAAGGCGGGACGGGGGCACTGGGGGTAGCAATGCCACCGGAGCGTCGCACCGAGCCCTCATACATGCGGGGTGGTGTGGTGGCATGTCCGAAGAGGCGGGACACGTCTCCGGGGCGTGGCCCCCCTCACGGACGGCGATGAAACGGTAGTAGACGTTCTGCGGTAACGATGCGGCGTCAATATTACTAAATACTCGGAGCGCGATAAAATCATGAGTTTTTTTGCATGACGTGGGCATATGTGCTATAGGAACGATGGTATTTTTTATAATTTTTGGTGATGGAGGAGTATCCGAAAAATTCCATCTACGCGGATTGCCCTTCGCGCGTCTACGGCTCTGGCCGGCGGCCTCCGGGGGCTAGCATGCCGCCAAATCTTGCGTAGGCTGCATCTCACAAGTCTGGAAGTGTTGTGGCGGTTGCAAACGCCCGGCACGCGTGTCCGGGGTGTGCCCCCCTCACGGACGGCGCCGCCGCCGGCACCTGGAGGGGGGAAACGGACGCGTCGGGTCTACACGGAGGGGATCTTGCTGTGGGTCTGGCCCGGATGTTGCTCCAAAGTGTTCCTATGGGCTGACCAAACACAATCGGGTGGGGAGGTCCACTGGTCAAAGCCTGTCCGTGCAAAGTCAAAGGGCTAGATCCCGTGGTCAAACGCTACAGGGTTAGGCGGGACGGGGGCACTGGGGTGTAGCAATGCCACCGGAGCGTCGCACCGGGCCCTCATACATGCGGGGTGGTGTGGTGGCATGTCCGAAGAGGCGGGACGCGTCTCCGGGGCGTGGCCCCCCCTCACGGACGGCGATGACACGGTAGTAGACGTTCCGCGGTAACGATGTGGCGTCAATATTACTAAATACTCGGAGCGCAATAAAATCATGAGTTCTTTTGGATGACGTGGGCACATGTGCTATAGGAACGATGGTATTTTTTTCATAATCTTTGGTGATGGAGAAGTATCCGAAAAATTCCCTCTACGCGGATTGCCCTTCGCGCGTCTACGGCTGTGGCCAGCGGCCTCCGGGGGCTAGCATGCCGCCAAATTTGCGTAGGCGGCCTCTCACAAGTCTGGAAGTGTTGTGGCGGTTGCAAACGCCCGGCACGCGTGTCCGGGGTGTGCCCCCCCTCACGGACGGCGCCACCGCCGGCACCTGGAGGGGGGAAACGGACGCGTCGGGTCTACAAGGTGGGGATCTTGCTGTGGGTCTCGCCCGGATGTTGCTCCAAAGTGTTCCTATGGGCTGACCTAACATAACCGGGTGGAGAGGTCCACTGGTCAAAGCCCGTCCATGCGAAGTAAAAGGGCTAGATCCCGTGGTCAAATGCTACAGGGTTAGGTGGGACGGGGGCACTGGGGGTAGCAATGCCACCGGAGCGTCACACCGGGCCCTCATACAAGCGGGGTGGTGTGGTGGCATGTGTGAAGAGGCGGGACGCGTCTCCGGGGTGTGGCCCCCCTCACGGACGGCGATGACACGGTAGTAGACGTTCTGCGGTAACGATGCGGCGTCAATATAACTAAATACTCGGAGCGCGATAAAATCATGAGTTTTCTTGCACGACGTGGCACATGTGCTATAGGAACGATGGTATTTTTTCATAATTTTTGGTGATGGGGAAATATCTGAAAAATTCCCTCTACGCGGATTGCCTTCGCGCGTCAACGGCTGTGGCCGGCGGCCTCCGTGGGCTAGCATGCCGCCAAATCTTGCGTAGGCGGCCTCTCACAGTCTGGAAGTGTTGTGGCGGTTGCAAACGCCCGGCACGTGTGTCCGGGGTGTGCCCCCCTCACGGACGGCGCCGCCTCCGGCACCTGGAGGGGGGAAACGCAGGCGTCGGGTCTACACGGAGGGGATCTTGCTATGGGTCTGGCCCGGATGTTGCTCCAAAGTGTTCCTATGGGCTGACCTAACACAACCGGGTGGGGAGGTGCACTGGTCAAAGCCCGTCCGTGCAAAGTCAAAGGGCTAGATCCCGTGGTCAAACGCTACAGGGTTAAGCGGGATGGGGGCACTAGGGGTAGCAATGCCACCAGAGCGTCGCACCGGGCCCTCATACATGCGGGGTGGTGTGGTGGCATGTCCGAAGAGGCGGGACGCGTCTCCGGGGCGTGGCCCCCCTCACGGACGGCAATGACACGGTAGTAGACGTTCTGCGGTAACGATGCGGCGTCAATATTACTAAATACTCGGAGCGCGATAAAATCATGAGTTTTTTTGCACGACGTGGGCACATGTGCTATAGGAACGATGGTATTTTTTCATAATTTTTGGTGATGGAGAAGTATCCGAAAAATTCCCTCTACGCGGATTGCCCTTCGCGCATCTACGGCTCTGGCCGGCGGCCTACGGGGGCTAGCATGCCGCCAAATCTTGCGTAGGCGGCCTCTCACAAGTCTAGAAGTGGTGTGGCGGTTGCAAACGCCCGGCACGCGTGTCCGGGGTGTGCCCCCCCTCACGGACAGCGCCGCCGCCGGCACCTGGAGGGGGAAACGGACGCGTCGGGTCTACACGGAGGGGATCTTGCTGTGGGTCTGGCCCGGATGTTGCTTCAAAGTGTTCCTATGGGCTGACCTAACACAAACGGGTGGGGAGGTCCACTGGTCAAAGCCCGTCCGTGCAAAGTCAAAGGGATAGATCCCGTGGTCAAACGCTACAAGGTAAGGCGGGACGGGGGCACTGGGGGTAGCAATGCCACCGGAGCATCGCACCGGGCCCTCATACATGCGGGGTGGTGTGGTGGCATGTCCGAAGAGGCGGGACACGTCTCCGGGGCGTGGCCCCCCTCACGGACGGCGATGACACGGTAGTAGACGTTCTGCGGTAACGATGCGGCGTCAATATTACTAAATACTCGGAGCGCGATAAAATCATGAGTTTTTTTGCACGACGTGGGCACATGTGCTATAGGAACGATGGTATTTTTTCATAATTTTTGGTGATGGAGAAGTATCCGAAAAATTCCCTCTACGCGGATTGCCCTTTGCGCGTCTACGGCTCTGGCCGGCGGCCTCCGGGGGCTAGCATGCCGCCAAATCTTGCGTAGGCCGCCTCTCACAAGTCTGGAAGTGTTGTGGCGGTTGCAAACGCCCGGCACGCGTGTCCGGGGTGTGCCCCCCTCACGGACGGCGCCGCCGCCGGCACATGGAGGGGGGAAACGGACGCGTCGGGTCTACGCGGAGGGGATCTTGCTGTGGGTCTGGCCCGGATGTTGCTCCAAAGTGTTCCTATGGGCTGACCAAACACAACTGGGTGGGGAGGTCCACTGGTCAAAGCCCGTCCGTGCAAAGTCAAAGGGCGAGATCCCGTGGTCAAACGCTACAGGGTTAGGCGGGACGGGGGCACTGGGGTGTAGCAATGCCACCGGAGCGTCGCACCGGGCCCTCATACATGCGGGGTGGTGTGGTGGCATGTCCAAAGAGGCGGGACGCGTCTCCGGGGCGTGGCCCCCCCTCACGGACGGCGATGACACGGTAGTAGACGTTCCGCGGTAACGATGTGGCGTCAATATTACTAAATACTCGGAGCGCAATAAAATCATGAGTTCTTTTGCACGACGTGGGCACATGTGCTATAGGAACGATGGTATTTTTTCATAATTTTTGGTGATGGAGAAGTATCCGAAAAATTCCCTCTACGCGGATTGCCGTTCGCGCGTCTACGGCTGTGGCCAGCGGCCTCCGTGGGCTAGCATGCCGCCAAATTTGCGTAGGCGGCCTCTCACAAGTCTGGAAGTGTTGTGGCGGTTGCAAACGCCCGGCACGCGTGTCCGGGGTGTGCCCCCCCTCACGGACGGCGCCGCTGCCGGCACCTGGAGGGGGGAAACGGACGCGTCGGGTCTACAAGGAGGGGATCTTGCTGTGGGTCTCGCCCGGATGTTGCTCCAAAGTGTTCCTATGGGCTGACCTAACATAACCGGGTGGAGAGGTCCAGTGGTCAAAGCCCGTCCGTGCAAAGTCAAAGGGCTAGATCCCGTGGTCAAATGCTACAGGGTTAGGTGGGACGGGGGCACTGGGGGTAGCAATGCCACCGGAGCGTCACACCGGCCCCTCATACATGCGGGGTGGTGTGGTGGCATGTCTGAAGAGGCGGGACGCGTCTCCGGGGCGTGGCCCCCCTCACGGACGGCGATGACACGGTAGTAGACGTTCTGCGGTAACGATGCGGCGTCAATATAACTAAATACTCGGAGCGCGATAAAATCATGAGTTTTTTTGCACGACGTGGCACATGTGCTATAGGAATGATGGTATTTTTTCATAATATTTGGTGATGGAGAAGTATCCGAAAAATTCCCTCTACGCGGATTGCCCTTCGCGCGTCTACGGCTGTGGCCAGCGGCCTCCGGGGGCTAGCATGCCGCCAAATTTGCGTAGGCGGCCTCTCACAAGTCTGGAAGTGTTGTGGCGGTTGCAAACGCCCGGCACGCGTGTCCGGGGTGTGCCCCACTCACGGACGGCGCCGCCGCCGGCACCTGGAGGGGGGAAACGGACGCGTCGGGTCTACAAGGTGGGGATCTTGCTGTGGGTCTCGCCCGGATGTTGCTCCAAAGTGTTCCTATGGGCTGACCTAACATAACCGGGTGGAGAGGTCCACTGGTCAAAGCCCGTCCGTGCAAAGTCAAAGGGCTAGATCCCGTGGTCAAACGCTACAAGGTTAGGCGGGACGGGGGCACTGGGGGTAGCAATGCCACCGGAGCGTCGCACCGGGCCCTCATACATGAGGGGTGGTGTGGTGGCATGTCCGAAGAGGCGGGACGCGTCTCCGGGGCGTGGCCCCCCCTCACGGACGTCGATGACACGGTAGTAGAAGTTCTGCGGTAATGATGCGGCGTCAATATTACTAAATACTGGGAGCGCGATAAAATCATGAGTTTTTTTGCACAACGTGGGCACATGTGCTATAGGAACGATCGTATTTTTTCATAATTTTTGGTGATGGAGAAGTATCCGAAAAATTCCCTCTACGCGGATTGCCCTTCGCGCGTCTACGGCTCTGGCCGGCGGCCTACGGGGGCTAGCATGCCGCCAAATCTTGCGTAGGCGGCCTCTCACAAGTCTAGAAGTGGTGTGGCGGTTGCAAACGCCCGGCACGCGTGTCCGGGGTGTGCCCCCCCTCACGGACGGCGCCGCCGCCGGCACCTGGAGGGGGAAACGGACGCGTCGGGTCTACACGGAGGGGATCTTGCTGTGGGTATGGCCCGGATGTTGCTTCAAAGTGTTCCTATGGGCTGACCTAACACAAACGGGTGGGGAGGTCCACTGGTCAAAGCCCGTCCGTGTAAAGTCAAAGGGATAGATCCCGTGGTCAAACGCTACAAGGTAAGGCGGGACGGGGGCACTGGGGGTAGCAATGCCACCGGAGCGTCGCACCGGGCCCTCATACATGCGGGGTGGTGTGGTGGCATGTCCGAAGAGGCGGGACACGTCTCCGGGGCGTGGCCCCCTCACGGACGGCGATGACACGGTAGTAGACGTTCTGCGGTAACGATGCGGCGTCAATATTACTAAATACTCGGAGCGCGATAAAATCATGAGTTTTTTTGCACGACGTGGGCACATGTGCTATAGGAACGATGGTATTTTTTCATAATTTTTGGTGATGGAGAAGTATCCGAAAAATTCCCTCTACGCGGATTGCCCTTTGCGTGTCTACGAATCTGGCCGGCGGCCTCCGGGGGCTAGCATGCCGCCAAATCTTGCGTAGGCCGCCTCTCACAAGTCTGGAAGTGTTGTGGCGGTTGCAAACGCCCGGCATGCGTGTCCGGGGTGTGCCCCCCTCACGGACGGCGCCGCCGCCGGCACCTGGAGGGGGGAAACGGACGCGTCGGGTCTACTCGGAGGGGATCTTGCTATGGGTCTGGCCCGGATGTTGCTCCAAAGTGTTCCTATGGGCTGACCAAACACAACTGGGTGGGGAGGTCCACTGGTCAAAGCCCGTCCGTGCAAAGTCAAAGGGCTAGATCCCGTGGTCAAACGCTACAGGGTTAGGCGGGACGGGGGCACTGGGGTGTAGCAAAGCCACCGGAGCGTCGCACCGGGCCCTCATACATGCGGGGTGGTGTGGTGGCATGTCCGAAGAGGCGGGACGCGTCTCCGGGGCGTGGCCCCCCCTCACGGACGGCGATGACATGGTAGTAGACGTTCCGCGGTAACGATGTGGCGTCAATATTACTAAATACTCGGAGCGCAATAAAATCATGAGTTCTTTTGCACGACGTGGGCACATGTGCTATAGGAACGATGGTATTTTTTCATAATTTTTGGTGATGGAGAAGTATCCGAAAAATTCCCTCTACGCGGATTGCCCTTCGCGCGTCTACGGCTGTGGCCAGCGGCCTCCGTGGGCTAGCATGCCGCCAAATTTGCGTAGGCGGCCTCTCACAAGTCTGGAAGTGTTGTGGCGGTTGCAAACGCCCGGCACGCGTGTCCGGGGTGTGCCCCCCCTCACGGACGGCGCCGCTGCCGGCACCTGGAGGGGGGAAACGGACGCGTCGGGTCTACAAGGAGGGGATCTTGCTGTGGGTCTCGCCCGGATGTTGCTCCAAAGTGTTCCTATGGGCTGACCTAACATAACCGGGTGGAGAGGTCCAGTGGTCAAAGCCCGTCCGTGCAAAGTCAAAGGGCTAGATCCCGTGGTCAAATGCTACAGGGTTAGGTGGGACGGGGGCACTGGGGGTAGCAATGCCACCGGAGCGTCACACCGGCCCCTCATACATGCGGGGTGGTGTGGTGGCATGTCTGAAGAGGCGGGACGCGTCTCCGGGGCGTGGCCCCCCTCACGGACGGCGATGACACGGTAGTAGACGTTCTGCGGTAACGATGCGGCGTCAATATAACTAAATACTCGGAGCGCGATAAAATCATGAGTTTTTTTGCACGACGTGGCACATGTGCTATAGGAACGATGGTATTTTTTCATAATATTTGGTGATGGAGAAGTATCCGAAAAATTCCCTCTACGCGGATTGCCCTTCGCGCGTCTACGGCTGTGGCCAGCGGCCTCCGGGGGCTAGCATGCCGCCAAATTTGCGTAGGCGGCCTCTCACAAGTCTGGAAGTGTTGTGGCGGTTGCAAACGCCCGGCACGCGTGTCCGGGGTGTGCCCCACTCACGGACGGCGCCGCCGCCGGCACCTGGAGGGGGGAAACGGACGCGTCGGGTCTACAAGGTGGGGATCTTGCTGTGGGTCTCGCCCGGATGTTGCTCCAAAGTGTTCCTATGGGCTGACCTAACATAACCGGGTGGAGAGGTCCACTGGTCAAAGCCCGTCCGTGCAAAGTCAAAGGGCTAGATCCCGTGGTCAAACGCTACAAGGTTAGGCGGGACGGGGGCACTGGGGGTAGCAATGCCACCGGAGCGTCGCACCGGGCCCTCATACATGAGGGGTGGTGTGGTGGCATGTCCGAAGAGGCGGGACGCGTCTCCGGGGCGTGGCCCCCCCTCACGGACGGCGATGACACGGTAGTAGAAGTTCTGCGGTAATGATGCGGCGTCAATATTACTAAATACTGGGAGCGCGATAAAATCATGAGTTTTTTTGCACGACGTGGGCACATGTGCTATAGGAACGATCGTATTTTTTCATAATTTTTGGTGATGGAGAAGTATCCGAAAAATTCCCTCTACGCGGATTGCCCTTCGCGCGTCTACGGCTCTGGCCGGCGGCCTACGGGGGCTAGCATGCCGCCAAATCTTGCGTAGGCGGCCTCTCACAAGTCTAGAAGTGGTGTGGCGGTTGCAAACGCCCGGCACGCGTGTCCGGGGTGTGCCCCCCCTCACGGACGGCGCCGCCGCCGGCACCTGGAGGGGGAAACGGACGCGTCGGGTCTACACGGAGGGGATCTTGCTGTGGGTATGGCCCGGATGTTGCTTCAAAGTGTTCCTATGGGCTGACCTAACACAAACGGGTGGGGAGGTCCACTGGTCAAAGCCCGTCCGTGTAAAGTCAAAGGGATAGATCCCGTGGTCAAACGCTACAAGGTAAGGCGGGACGGGGGCACTGGGGGTAGCAATGCCACCGGAGCGTCGCACCGGGCCCTCATACATGCGGGGTGGTGTGGTGGCATGTCCGAAGAGGCGGGACACGTCTCCGGGGCGTGGCCCCCTCACGGACGGCGATGACACGGTAGTAGACGTTCTGCGGTAACGATGCGGCGTCAATATTACTAAATACTCGGAGCGCGATAAAATCATGAGTTTTTTTGCACGACGTGGGCACATGTGCTATAGGAACGATGGTATTTTTTCATAATTTTTGGTGATGGAGAAGTATCCGAAAAATTCCCTCTACGCGGATTGCCCTTTGCGTGTCTACGAATCTGGCCGGCGGCCTCCGGGGGCTAGCATGCCGCCAAATCTTGCGTAGGCCGCCTCTCACAAGTCTGGAAGTGTTGTGGCGGTTGCAAACGCCCGGCATGCGTGTCCGGGGTGTGCCCCCCTCACGGACGGCGCCGCCGCCGGCACCTGGAGGGGGAAACGGACGCGTCGGGTCTACACGGAGGGGATCTTGCTGTGGGTATGGCCCGGATGTTGCTTCAAAGTGTTCCTATGGGCTGACCTAACACAAACGGGTGGGGAGGTCCACTGGTCAAAGCCCGTCCGTGCAAAGTCAAAGGGCTAGATCCCGTGGTCAAACGCTACAGGGTTAGGCGGGACGGGGGCACTGGGGTGTAGCAAAGCCACCGGAGCGTCGCACCGGGCCCTCATACATGCGGGGTGGTGTGGTGGCATGTCCGAAGAGGCGGGACGCGTCTCCGGGGCGTGGCCCCCCCTCACGGACGGCGATGACATGGTAGTAGACGTTCCGCGGTAACGATGTGGCGTCAATATTACTAAATACTCGGAGCGCAATAAAATCATGAGTTCTTTTGCACGACGTGGGCACATGTGCTATAGGAACGATGGTATTTTTTCATAATTTTTGGTGATGGAGAAGTATCCGGAAAATTCCCTCTACGCGGATTGCCCTTCGCGCGTCTACGGCTGTGGCCAGCGGCCTCCGGGGGCTAGCATGCCGCCAAATTTGCGTAGGCGGCCTCTCACAAGTCTGGAAGTGTTGTGGCGGTTGCAAACGCCCGGCACGCGTGTCCGGGGTGTGCCCCCCCTCACGGACGGCACCGCTGCCGGCACCTGGAGGGGGGAAACGGACGCGTCGGGTCTACAAGGAGGGGATCTTGCTGTGGGTCTCGCCCGGATGTTGCTCCAAAGTGTTCCTATGGGCTGACCTAACATAACCGGGTGGAGAGGTCCACTGGTCAAAGCCCGTCCGTGCAAAGTCAAAGGGCTAGATCCCGTGGTCAAATGCTACAGGGTTAGGTGGGACGGGGGCACTGGGGGGTAGCAATGCCACCGGAGCGTCACACCGGGCCCTCATACATGCGGGGTGGTGTGGTGGCATGTCTGAAGAGGCGGGACGCGTCTCCGGGGCGTGGCCCCCCTCACGGACGGCGATGACACGGTAGTAGACGTTCTGCGGTAACGATGCGGCGTCAATATAACTAAATACTCCGAGCGCGATAAAATCATGAGTTTTTTTGCACGACGTGGCACATGTGCTATAGGAACGATGGTATTTTTTCATAATTTTTGGTGATGGAGAAGTATCTGAAAAATTCCCTCTACGCGGATTGCCCTTCGCGCGTCTACGGCTGTGGCCGGCGGCCTCCGTGGGCTAGCATGCTACCAAATCTTGCGTAGGCGGCCTCTCACAGTCTGGAAGTGTTGTGGTGGTTGCAAACGCCCGGCACGCGTGTCCGGGGTGTGCCCCCCTCACGGACGGCGCCGCCGCCGGCACCTGGAGGGGGGAAACGGACGCGTCGGGTCTACACGGAGGGGATCTTGCTATGGGTCTGGCCCGGATGTTGCTCCAAAGTGTTCCTATGGGCTGACCTAACACAACCGGGTGGGGAGGTCCACTGGTCAAAGCCCGTCCGTGCAAAGTCAAAGGGCTAGATCCCGTGGTCAAACGCACCAAGGTTAGGCGGGACGGGGGCACTGGGGGTAGCAATGCCACCGGAGCGTCGCACCGGGCCCTCATACATGCGGGGTGGTGTGGTGGCATGTCCGAAGAGGCGGGACGCGTCTCCGGGGCATGGCCCCCCCACACGGACGGCGATGACACGGTAGTAGAAGTTCTGCGGTAACGATGCGGCATCAATATTACTAAATACTCGGAGCGCGATAAAATCATGAGTTTTTTTGCATGACGTGGGCACATGTGCTATAGGAACGATGGTATTTTTTCATAATTTTTCGTGATGGAGAAGTATCCGAAAAATTCCCTCTACGCGGATTGCCCTTCGCACGTCTACGGCTCTGGCCGGCGGCCTACGGGGGCTAGCATGCCGCCAAATCTTGCGTAGGCGGCCTCTCACAAGTCTGGAAGTGGTGTGGCGGTTGCAAACGCCCGGCACGCGTGTTCGGGGTGTGCCCCCCCTCACGGACGGCGCCGCCGCCGGCACCTGGAGGGGGAAACGGACGCGTCGGGTCTACACGGAGGGGATCTTGCTGTGGGTCTGGCCCGGATGTTGCTTCAAAGTGTTCCTATGGGCTGACCTAACACAACCGGGTGGAGAGGTCCACTGGTCAAAGCCCGTCCGTGCAAAGTCAAAGGGATAGATCCCGTGGTCAAACGCTACAAGGTAAGGCGGGACGGGGGCACTGGGGGTAGCAATGCCACCGGAGCGTCGCACCGGGCCCTCATACATGCGGGGTGGTGTGGTGGCATGTCCGAAGAGGCGGGACACGTCTCCGGGGCGTGGCCCCCCTCACGGACGGCGATGACACGGTAGTAGACGTTCTGCGGTAACGATGCGGCGTCAATATTACTAAATACTCGGAGCGCGATAAAATCATGAGTTTTTTTTGCACGACGTGGGCACATGTGCTATAGGAACGATGGTATTTTTTCATAATTTTTGGTGATGGAGAAGTATCCGAAAAATTCCCTCTACGCGGATTGCCCTTCGCGCGTCAACGGCTGTGGCCAGCGGCCTCCGAGGGCTAGCATGCCGCCAAATCTTGCGTAGGCGGCCTCTCACAAGTCTGGAAGTGGTGTGGCGGTTGCAAACGCCCGGCACGCGTGTCCGGGGTATGCCCCCCCTCACGGACGGCGCCGCCGCCGGCACGTGGAGGGGGAAACGGACGCGTCGGGTCTACACGGAGGGGATCTTGCTGTGGGTCTGGCCCAGATGTTGCTTCAAAGTGTTCCTATGGGCTGACCTAACACAACCGGGTGGGGAGGTCCACTGGTCAAAGCCCGTCCGTGCAAAGTCAAAGGGATAGATCCCGTGGTCAAACGCTACAAGGTAAGGCGGGACGAGGGCACTGGGGGTAGCAATGCCACCGGAGCGTCGCACCGGGCCCTCATACATGCGGGGTGGTGTGGTGGCATGTCCGAAGAGGCGGGACACGTCTCCGGGCCATGGCCCCCCTCACGGACGGCGATGACACGGTAGTAGACGTTCTGCGGTAACGATGCGGCGTCAATATAACTAAATACTCGGAGCGCGATAAAATCATGAGTTTTTTTGCACGACGTTGGCACATGTGCTATAGGAACGATGGTATTTTTTCATAATTTTTGGTGATGGAGAAGTATCCGAAAAATTCCCTCTACGCGGATTGCCCTTCGCGCGTCTACGGCTGTGGCCGGCGGCCTCCGTGGGCTAGCATGCCGCCAAATCTTGCGTAGGCGGCCTCTCACAGTCTGGAAGTGTTGTGGTGGTTGCAAACGCCCGGCACGCGTGTCCGGGGTGTGCCCCCCTCACGGACGGCGCCGCCGCCGGCACCTGGAGGGGGGAAACGGACCCGTCGGGTCTACACGGAGGGGATCTTGCTGTGGGTCTGGCCCGGATGTTGCTCCAAAGTGTTCCTATGGGCTGACCTAACACAACCGGGTGGGGAGGTCCACTGGTCAAAGCCCGTCCGTGCAAAGTCAAAGGGCTAGATCCCGTGGTCAAACGCACCAAGGTTAGGCGGGACGGGGGCACTGGGGGTAGCAATGCCACCGGAGCGTCGCACCGGGCCCTCATACATGCGGGGTGGTGTGGTGGCATGTCCGAAGAGGCGGGACGCGTCTCCGGGGCATGGCCCCCCCTCACGGACGGCGATGACACGGTAGTAGAAGTTCTGCGGTAACGATGCGGCGTCAATATTACTAAATACTCGGAGCGCGATAAAATCATGAGTTTTTTTGCATGACGTGGGCACATGTGCTATAGGAACGATGGTATTTTTTCATAATTTTTGGTGATGGAGAAGTATCCAAAAAATTCCCTCTACGCGGATTGCCCTTCGCACGTCTACGGCTTTGGCCGGCGGCCTACGGGGGCTAGCATGCCGCCAAATCTTGCGTAGGCGGCCTCTCACAAGTCTGGAAGTGGTGTGGCGGTTGCAAACGCCCGGCACGCGTGTTCGGGGTGTGCCCCCCCTCACGGACGGCGCCGCCGCCGGCACCTGGAGGGGGAAACGGACGCGTCGGGTCTACACGGAGGGGATCTTGCTGTGGGTCTGGCCCGGATGTTGCTTCAAAGTGTTCCTATGGGCTGACCTAACACAACCGGGTGGGGAGGTCCACTGGTCAAAGCCCGTCCGTGCAAAGTCAAAGGGATAGATCCCGTGGTCAAACGCTACAAGGTAAGGCGGGACGGGGGCACTGGGGGTAGCAATGCCACCGGAGCGTCGCACCGGGCCCTCATACATGCGGGGTGGTGTGGTGGCATGTCCTAAGAGGCGGGACACGTCTCCGGGGCGTGGCCCCCCTCACGGACGGCGATGACACGGTAGTAGACGTTCTGCGGTAACGATGCGGCGTCAATATTACTAAATACTCGGAGCGCGATAAAATCATGAGTTTTTTTTGCACGACGTGGGCACATGTGCTATAGGAACGATGGTATTTTTTCATAATTTTTGGTGATGGAGAAGTATCCGAAAAATTCCCTCTACGCGGATTGCCCTTCGCGCGTCAACGGCTGTGGCCAGCGGCCTCCGGGGGCTAGCATGCCGCCAAATCTTGCGTAGGCGGCCTCTCACAAGTCTGGAAGTGGTGTGGCGGTTGCAAACGCCCGGCACGCGTGTCCGGGGTATGCCCCCCCTCACGGACGGCGCCGCCGCCGGCACGTGGAGGGGGAAACGGACGCGTCGGGTCTACACGGAGGGGATCTTGCTGTGGGTCTGGCCCGGATGTTGCTTCAAAGTGTTCCTATGGGCTGACCTAACACAACCGGGTGGGGAGGTCCACTGGTCAAAGCCCGTCCGTGCAAAGTCAAAGGGATAGATCCCGTGGTCAAACGCTACAAGGTAAGGCGGGACGAGGGCACTGGGGGTAGCAATGCCACCGGAGCGTCGCACCGGGCCCTCATACATGCGGGGTGGTGTGGTGTCATGTCCGAAGAGGCGGGACACGTCTCCGGGCCGTGGCCCCCCTCACGGACGGCGATGACACGGTAGTAGACGTTCTGCGGTAACGATGCGGCGTCAATATAACTAAATACTCGGAGCGCGATAAAATCATGAGTTTTTTTGCACGACGTGGGCACATGTGCTATAGGAACGATGGTATTTTTTCATAATTTTTGGTGATGGAGAAGTATCCGAAAAATTCCCTCTACGCGGATTGCCCTTCGCGCGTCTACGGCTGTGGCCGGCGGCCTCCGTGGGCTAGCATGCCGCCAAATCTTGCGTAGGCGGCCTCTCACAGTCTGGAAGTGTTGTGGTGGTTGCAAACGCCCGGCACGCGTGTCCGGGGTGTGCCCCCCTCACGGACGGCGCCGCCGCCGGCACCTGGAGGGGGGAAACGGACCCGTCGGGTCTACACGGAGGGGATCTTGCTGTGGGTCTGGCCCGGATGTTGCTCCAAAGTGTTCCTATGGGCTGACCTAACACAACCGGGTGGGGAGGTCCACTGGTCAAAGCCCGTCCGTGCAAAGTCAAAGGGCTAGATCCCGTGGTCAAACGCACCAAGGTTAGGCGGGACGGGGGCACTGGGGGTAGCAATGCCACCGGAGCGTCGCACCGGGCCCTCATACATGCGGGGTGGTGTGGTGGCATGTCCGAAGAGGCGGGACGCGTCTCCGGGGCATGGCCCCCCCTCACGGACGGCGATGACACGGTAGTAGAAGTTCTGCGGTAACGATGCGGCGTCAATATTACTAAATACTCGGAGCGCGATAAAATCATGAGTTTTTTTGCATGACGTGGGCACATGTGCTATAGGAACGATGGTATTTTTTCATAATTTTTGGTGATGGAGAAGTATCCGAAAAATTCCCTCTACGCGGATTGCCCTTCGCACGTCTACGGCTTTGGCCGGCGGCCTACGGGGGCTAGCATGCCGCCAAATCTTGCGTAGGCGGCCTCTCACAAGTCTGGAAGTGGTGTGGCGGTTGCAAACGCCCGGCACGCGTGTTCGGGGTGTGCCCCCCCTCACGGACGGCGCCGCCGCCGGCACCTAGAGGGGGAAACGGACGCGTCGGGTCTACACGGAGGGGATCTTGCTGTGGGTCTGGCCCGGATGTTGCTTCAAAGTGTTCCTATGGGCTGACCTAACACAACCGGGTGGGGAGGTCCACTGGTCAAAGCCCATCCGTGCAAAGTCAAAGGGATAGATCCCGTGGTCAAACGCTACAAGGTAAGGCGGGACGGGGGCACTGGGGGTAGCAATGCCACCGGAGCGTCGCACCGGGCCCTCATACATGCGGGGTGGTGTGGTGGCATGTCCTAAGAGGCGGGACACGTCTCCGGGGCGTGGCCCCCCTCACGGACGGCGATGACACGGTAGTAGACGTTCTGCGGTAACGATGCGGCGTCAATATTACTAAATACTCGGAGCGCGATAAAATCATGAGTTTTTTTGCACGACGTGGGCACATGAGCTATAGGAACGATGGTATTTTTTCATAATTTTTGGTGATGGAGAAGTATCCGAAAAATTCCCTCTACGCGGATTGCCCTTCGCGCGTCTACGGCTCTGGCCGGCGGCCTCCGGGGGCTAGCATGCTGCCAAATCTTGCGTAGGCCGCCTCTCACAAGTCTGGAAGTGTTGTGGCGGTTGCAAACGCCCGGCACGCGTGTCCGGGGTGTGCCCCCCTCACGGACGGCGCCGCCGCCGGCACCTGGAGGGGGGAAACGGACGCGTCGGGTCTACACGGAGGGGATCTTGCTGTGGGTCTGGCCCGGATGTTGCTCCAAAGTGTTCCTATGGGCTGACCAAACACAACCGGGTGGGGAGGTCCACTGGTCAAAGCCCGTCCGTGCAAAGTCAAAGGGCTAGATCCCGTGGTCAAACGCTACAGGGTTAGGCGGGACGGGGGCACTGGGGGTAGCAATGCCACCGGAGCGTCGCACCGAGCCCTCATACATGCGGGGTGGTGTGGTGGCATTTCCGAAGAGGCGGGACGCGTCTCCGGGGCGTGGCCCCCCCTCACGGACGGCGATGACACGGTAGTAGAAGTTCTGCGGTAACGATGCGGCGTCAATATTACTAAATACTCGGAGCACGATAAAATCATGAGTTTTTTTGCACGACGTGGGCACATGTGCTATAGGAACGATGGTATTTTTTCATAATTTTTGGTGATGGAGAAGTATCCGAAAAATTCCCTCTACGCGGATTGCCCTTCGCGCGTCTACGGCTCTGGCCGGCGGCCTACGGGGGCTAGCATGCCGCCAAATCTTGCGTAGGCGGCCTCTCACAAGTCTGGAAGTGGTGTGGCGGTTGCAAACGCCCGGCACGCGTGTCCGGGGTGTGCCCCCCCTCACGGACGGCGCCGCCGCCGGCATCCAGGGGGAAACGGACGCGTCGGGTCTACACGGAGGGGATCTTGCTGTGGGTCTGGCCCGGATGTTGCTTCAAAGTGTTCCTATGGGCTGACCTAACACAACCGGGTGGGGAGGTCCACTGGTCAAAGCCCGTCCGTGCAAAGTCAAAGGGATAGATCCCGTGGTCAAACGCTACAAGGTAAGGCGGGACGGGGGCACTGGGGGTAGCAATGCCACCGGAGCGTCGCACCGGGCCCTCATACATGCGGGGTGGTGTGGTGGCATGTCCGAAGAGGCGGGACACGTCTCCGGGGCGTGGCCCCCCTCACGGACGGCGATGACACGGTAGTAGACGTTCTGCGGTAACGATGCGGCGTCAATATTACTAAATACTCGGAGCGCGATAAAATCATGAGTTTTTTTGCACGACGTGGGCACATGTGCTATAGGAACGATGGTATTTTTTCATAATTTTTGGTGATGGAGAAGTATCCGAAAAATTCCCTCTACGCGGATTGCCCTTCGCGCGTCTACGGCTGTGGCCGGCGGCCTCCGTGGGCTAGCATGCCGCCAAATCTTGCGTAGGCCGCCTCTCACAAGTCTGGAAGTGTTGTGGCGGTTGCAAACGCCCGGCACGCCTGTCCGGGGTGTGCCCCCCTCACGGACGGCGCCGCCGCCGGCACCTGGAGGGGGGAAACGGACGCGTCGGGTCTACACGGAGGGGATCTTGCTGTGGGTCTGGCCCGGATGTTGCTCCAAAGTGTTCCTATGGGCTGACGAAACACAACCGTGTGGGGAGGTCCACTGGTCAAAGCCCGTCCGTGCAAAGTCAAAGGGCTAGATCCCGTGGTCAAACGCTACAGGGTTAGGCGGGACGGGGGCACTGGGGTGTAGCAATGCCACCGGAGCGTCGCACCGGGCCCTCATACATGCGGGGTGGTGTGGTGGCATGTCCGAAGAGGCGGGACGCGTCTCCCGGGCGTGGCCCTCCCTCACGGACGGCGATGACACGGTAGTAGAAGTTCTACGGTAACGATGCGGCGTCAATATTACTAAATACTCGGAGCGCGATAAAATCATGAGTTTTTTTGCACCACGTGGGCACATGTGCTATAGGAACGATGATATTTTTTCATAATTTTTGGTGATGGAGAAGTATCCGAAAAATTCCCTCTACGCGGATTGCCCTTCGCGCGTCTACGGCTCTGGCCGGCGGCCTACGGGGGCTAGCATGCCGCCAAATCTTGCGTAGGCGGCCTCTCACAAGTCTGGAAGTGGTGTGGCGGTTGCAAACGCCCGGCACGCGTGTCCGGGGTGTGCCCCCCCTCACGGAAGGCGCCGCCGCCGGCACGTGGAGGGGGAAACGGACGCGTCGGGTCTACACGGAGGGGATCTTCCTGTGGGTCTGGCCCGGATGTTGCTTCAAAGTGTTCCTATGGGCTGACCTAACACAACCGGGTGGGGAGGTCCACTGGTCAAAGCCCGTCCGTGCAAAGTCAAAGGGATAGATCCCGTGGTCAAACGCTACAAGGTAAGGCGGGACGAGGGCACTGGGGGTAGCAATGCCACCGGAGCATCGCACCGGGCCCTCATACATGCGGGGTGGTGTGGTGGCATGTCCGAAGAGGCGGGACACGTCTCCGGGGCGTGGCCCCCCTCACGGACGGCGATGACACGGTAGTAGACGTTCTGCGGTAACGATGCGGCGTCAATATTACTAAATACTCGGAGCGCGATAAAATCATGAGTTTTTTTGCACGACGTGGGCACATGTGCTATAGGAACGATGGTATTTTTCCATAATTTTTGGTGATGGAGAAGTATCCGAAAAATTCCCTCTACGCGGATTGCCCTTCGCGCGTCTACGGCTCTGGCCGGCGGCCTCCAGGGGCTAGCATGCTGCCAAATCTTGGGTAGGCCGCCTCTCACAAGTCTGGAAGTGTTGTGGCGGTTGCAAACGCCCGGCACGCGTGTCCGGGGTGTGCCCCCTTCACGGACGGCGCCGCCGCCGGCACCTGGAGGGGGGAAACGGACGCGTCGGGTCTACACGGAGGGGATCTTGCTGTGGGTCTGGCCCGGATGTTGCTCCAAAGTGTTCCTATGGGCTGACCAAACACAACCGGGTGGGGAGGTCCACTGGTCAAAGCCCGTCCGTGCAAAGTCAAAGGGCTAGATCCCGTGGTCAAACGCTACAGGGTTAGCCGGGACGGGGGCACTGGGGTGTAGCAATGCCATCGGAGCGTCGCACCGGGCCCTCATACATGCGGGGTGGTGTGGTGGCATGTTCGAATAGGCGGGACGCGTCTCCGGGGCGTGGCCCCCCCTCACGGACGACGATGACACGGTAGTAGACGTTCCGCGGTAACGATGTGGTGTCAATATTACTAAATACTCGGAGCGCAATAAAATCATGAGTTCTTTTGCACGACGTGGGCACATGTGCTATAGGAACGATGGTATTTTTTCATAATTTTTGGTGATGGAGAAGTATCCGAAAAATTCCCTCTACGCGGATTGCCCTTCGCGCGTCTACGGCTCTGGCCGGCGGCCTCCGGGGGCTAGCATGCCGCCAAATCTTGCGTAGGCCGCCTCTCACAAGTCTGGGAGTGTTGTGGCGGTTGCAAACGCCCGGCACGCGTGTCCGGGGTGTGCCCCCCTCACGGACGGCGCCGCCGCCGGCACCTGGAGGGGGGAAACGGACGCGTCGGGTCTACACGGAGGGGATCTTGCTGTGGGTCTGGCCCGGATGTTGCTCCAAAGTGTTCCTATGGGCTGACCTAACACAACCAGGTGGGGAGGTCCACTGGTCAAAGCCTGTCCGTGCAAAGTCAAAGGGCTAGATCCCGTGGTCAAACGCTACAGGGTTAGGCGGGACGGGGGCACTGGGTGTAGCAATGCCACCGGAGCGTCGCACCGGGCCCTCATACATGCGGGGTGGTGTGGTGGCATGTCCGAAGAGGCGGGACGCGTCTCCGGGGCGTGGCCCCCCCTCACGGACGGCGATGACACGGTAGTAGACGTTCCGCGGTAACGATGTGGTGTCAATATTACTAAATACTCGGAGCGCAATAAAATCATGAGTTCTTTTGCATGACGTGGGCACATGTGCTATAGGAACGATGGTATTTTTTCATAATTTTTGGTGATGGACAAGTATCCGAAAAATTCCCTCTACGCGGATTGCCCTTCGCGCGTCTACGGCTATGGCCAGCGGCCTCCGGGGGCTAGCATGCCGCCAAATTTGCGTAGGCGGCCTCTCACAAGTCTGGAAGTGTTGTGGCGATTGCAAACGCCTGGCACGCGTGTCCGGGGTGTGCCCCCCCTCACGGACGGCGCCGCCGCCGGCACCTGGAGGGGGGAAATGGACGCGTCGGGTCTACAAGGAGGGGATCTTGCTGTGGGTCTCGCCCGGATGTTGCTCCAAAGTGTTCCTATGGGCTGACCTAACATAACCGGGTGGAGAGGTCCACTGGTCAAAGTCCGTCCGTGCAAAGTCAAAGGGCTAGATCCCGTGGTCAAATGCCACAGGGTTAGGTGGGACGGAGGCACTGGGGGGTAGCAATGCCACCGGAGCGTCACACCGGGCCCTCATACATGCGGGGTGGTGTGGTGGCATGTCTGAAGAGGCGGGACACGTCTCCGGGGCGTGGCCCCCCTCACGGACGGCGATGACACGGTAGTAGACGTTCTGCGGTAATGATGCGGCGTCAATATAACTAAATACTCGGAGCGCGATAAAATCATGAGTTTTTTTGCACGACGTGGCACATGTGCTATAGGAACGATGGTATTTTTTCATAATTTTTGGTGATGGAGAAGTATCTGAAAAATTCCCTCTACGCGGATTGCCCTTCGCGCGTATACGGCTGTGGCGGCGGCCTCCGTGGGCTAGCATGCCGCCAAATCTTGCGTAGGCGGCCTCTCACAGTCTGGAAGTGTTGTGGCAGTTGCAAACGCCCGGCACACGTGTCCGGGGTGTGCCCCCCTCACGGACGGCGCCGCCGCCGGCACCTAGAGGGGGGAAACGGACGCGTCGGGTCTACAGGTAGGGGATCTTGCTATGGGTCTGGCCCGGATGTTGCTCCAAAGTGTTCCTATGGCCTGACCTAACACAACCGGGTGGGGAGGTCCACTGGTCAAAGCCCGTCCGTCCAAAGTCAAAGGGCTAGATCCCGTGGTCAAACGCTACAAGGTTAGGCGGGACGGGGGCACTGGGGGTTGCAATGCCACCGGAGCGTCGCACCGGGCCCTCATACATGCGGGGTGGTGTGGTGGCATTTCCGAAGAGGCGGGACGCGTCTCCGGGGCGTGGCCCCCCCTCACGGACGGCGATGACACGGTAGTAGAAGTTCTGCGGTAACGATGCGGCGTCAATATTACTAAATACTCGGAGCACGATAAAATCATGAGTTTTTTTGCACGACGTGGGCACATGTGCTATCGGAACGATGGTATTTTTTCATAATTTTTGGTCATGGAGAAGTATCCGAAAAATTCCCTCTACGCGGATTGCCCTTCGCACGTCTACGGCTCTGGCCGGCGGCCTACGGGGGCTAGCATGCCGCCAAATCTTGCGTAGGCGGCCTCTCACAAGTCTGGAAGTGGTGTGGCGGTTGCAAACGCCCGGCACGCGTGTTCGGGGTGTGCCCCCCCTCACGGACGGCGCCGCCGCCGGCACCTGGAGGGGGAAACGGACGCGTCGGGTCTACACGGAGGGGATCTTGCTGTGGGTCTGGCCCGGATGTTGCTTCAAAGTGTTCGTATGGGCTGACCTAACACAACCGGGTGGGGAGGTCCACTGGTCAAAGCCCGTCCGTGCAAAGTCAAAGGGATAGATCCCGTGGTCAAACGCTACAAGGTAAGGCGGGACGGGGGCACTGGGGGTAGCAATGCCACCGGAGCGTCGCACCGGGCCCTCATACATGCGGGGTGGTGTGGTGGCATGTCCTAAGAGGCGGGACACGTCTCCGGGGCGTGGCCCCCCTCACGGACGGCGATGACACGGTAGTAGACGTTCTGCGGTAACGATGCGGCGTCAATATTACTAAATACTCGGAGCGCGATAAAATCATGAGTTTTTTTGCACGACGTGGGCACATGTGCTATAGGAACGATGGTATTTTTTCATAATTTTTGGTGATGGAGAAGTATCCGAAAAATTCCCTCTATGCGGATTGCCCTTCGCGCGTCTACGGCTCTGGCCGGCGGCCTCCGGGGGCTAGCATGCCGCCAAATCTTGCGTAGGCCGCCTCTCACAAGTCTGGAAGTGTTGTGGCGGTTGCAAACGCCTGGCACGCGTGTCCGGGGTGTGCCCCCCTCACGGACGGCGCCGCCGCCGGCACCTGGAGGGGGGAAACGGACGCGTCGGGTCTACACGGAGGGGATCTTGCTGTGGGTCTGGCCCGGATGTTGCTCCAAAGTGTTCCTATGGGCTGACCAAACACAACCGGGTGGGGAGGTCCACTGGTCAAAGCCCGTCCGTGCAAAGTCAAAGGGCTGGATCCCGTGGTCAAACGCTACAGGGTTAGGCGGGACGGGGGCACTGGGGGTAGCAATGCCACCGGAGCGTCGCACCGGGCCCTCATACATGCGGGGTGGTGTGGTGGCATTTCCGAAGAGGCGGGACGCGTCTCCGGGGCGTGGCCCCCCCTCACGGACGGCGATGACACGGTAGTAGAAGTTCTGCGGTAACGATGCGGCGTCAATATTACTAAATACTCGGAGCACGATAAAATCATGAGTTTTTTTGCACGACGTGGGCACATGTGCTATAGGAACGATGGTATTTTTTCATAATTTTTGGTGATGGAGAAGTATCCGAAAAATTCCCTCTACGCGGATTGCCCTTCGCGCGTCTACGGCTCTGGCCGGCGGCCTACAAGGGCTAGCATGCCGCCAAATCTTGCGTAGGCGGCCTCTCACAAGTCTGGAAGTGGTGTGGCGGTTGCAAACGCCCGGCACGCGTGTCCGGGGTGTGCCCCCCCTCACGGACGGCGCCGCCGCCGGCACCTGGAGGGGGAAACGGACGCGTCGGGTCTACACGGAGGGGATCTTGCTGTGGGTCTGGCCCGGATGTTGCTTCAAAGTGTTCCTATGGGCTGACCTAACACAACCGGGTGGGGAGGTCCACTGGTCAAAGCCCGTCCGTGCAAAGTCAAAGGGATAGATCCCGTGGTCAAACGCTACAAGGTAAGGCGGGACGGGGGCACTGGGGGTAGCAATGCCACCGGAGCGTCGCACCGGGCCCTCATACATGCGGGGTGGTGTGGTGGCATGTCCGAAGAGGCGGGACACGTCTCCGGGGCGTGGCCCCCCTCACGGACGGCGATGACACGGTAGTAGACGTTCTGCGGTAACGATGCGGCGTCAATATTACTAAATACTCGGAGCGCGATAAAATCATGAGTTTTTTTGCACGACGTGGGCACATGTGCTATAGGAACGATGGTATTTTTTCATAATTTTTGGTGATGGAGAAGTATCCGAAAAATTCCCTCTACGCGGATTGCCCTTCGCGCGTCGACGGCTGTGGCCGGCGGCCTCCGTGGGCTAGCATGCCGCCAAATCTTGCGTAGGCCGCCTCTCACAAGTCTGGACGTGTTGTGGCGGTTGCAAATGCCCGGCACGCGTGTCCGGGGTGTGCCCCCCTCACGGACGGCGCCGCCGCCGGCACCTGGAGGGGGGAAACGGACGCGTCGGGTCTACACGGAGGGGATCTTGCGGTGGGTCTGGCCCGGATGTTGCTCCAAAGTGTTCCTATGGGCTGACCAAACACAACCGTGTGGGGAGGTCCACTGGTCAAAGTCCGTCCGTGCAAAGTCAAAGGGCTAGATCCCGTGGTCAAACGCTACAGGGTTAGGCGGGACGGGGGCACTGGGGTGTAGCAATGCCACCGGAGCGTCGCACCGGGCCCTCATACATGCGGGGTGGTGTGGTGGCATGTCCGAAGAGGCGGGACGCGTCTCCGGGGCGTGGCCCCCCCTCACGGACGGCGATGACACGGTAGTAGAAGTTCTACGGTAACGATGCGGCGTCAATATTACTAAATACTCGGAGCGCGATAAAATCATGAGTTTTTTTGCACGACGTGGGCACATGTGCTATAGGAACGATAATATTTTTTCATAATTTTTGGTGATGGAGAAGTACCCGAAAAATTCCCTCTACGCGGATTGCCCTTCGCGCGTCTACGGCTCTGGCCGGCGGCCTACGGGGGCTAGCATGCCGCCAAATCTTGCGTAGGCGGCCTCTCACAAGTCTGGAAGTGGTGTGGCGGTTGCAAACGCCCGGCACGCGTGTCCGGGGTGTGCCCCCCCTCACGGAAGGCGCCGCCACCGGCACGTGGAGGGGAAAACGGACGCGTCGGGTCTACACGGAGGGGATCTTCCTGTGGGTCTGGCCCGGATGTTGCTTCAAAGTGTTCCTATGGGCTGACCTAACACAACCGGGTGGGGAGGTCCACTGGTCAAAGCCCGTCCGTGCAAAGTCAAAGGGATAGATCCCGTGGTCAAACGCTACAAGGTAAGGCGGGACGAGGGCACTGGGGGTAGCAATGCCACCGGAGCATCGCACCGGGCCCTCATACATGCGGGGTGGTGTGGTGGCATGTCCGAAGAGGCGGGACACGTCTCCGGGGTGTGGCCCCCCTCACGGACGGCGATGACACGGTAGTAGACGTTCTGCGGTAACGATGCGGCGTCAATATTACTAAATACTCGGAGCGCGATAAAATCATGAGTTTTTTTGCACGACGTGGGCACATGTGCTATAGGAACGATGGTATTTTTTCATAATTTTTGGTGATGGAGAAGTATCCGAAAAATTCCCTCTACGCGGATTGCCCTTCGCGCGTCTACGGCTCTGGCCGGCGGCCTCCGGGGGCTAGCATGCCGCCAAATCTTGCGTAGGCCGCCTCTCACAAGTCTGGAAGTGTTGTGGCGGTTGCAAACGCCCGGCACGCGTGTCCGGGGTGTGCCCCCTTCACGGACGGCGCCGCCGCCGTCACTTGGAGGGGGGAAACGGACGCGTCGGGTCTACACGGAGGGGATCTTGCTGTGGGTCTGGCCCGGATGTTGCTCCAAAGTGTTCCTATGGGCTGACCCAACACAACCGGGTGGGGAGGTCCACTGGTCAAAGCCCGTCCGTGCAAAGTCAAAGGGCTAGATCCCGTGGTCAAACGCTACAGGGTTAGCCGGGACGGGGGCACTGGGGTGTAGCAATGCCATCGGAGCATCGCACCGGGCCCTCATACATGCGGGGTGGTGTGGTGGCATGTTCGAATAGGCGGGACGCGTCTCCGGGGCGTGGCCCCCCCTCACGGACGGCGATGACACGGTAGTAGACGTTCCGCGGTAATGATGTGGTGTCAATATTACTAAATACTCGGAGCGCAATAAAATCATGAGTTGTTTTGCACGACGTGGGCACATGTGCTATAGGAACGATGGTATTTTTTCATAATTTTTGGTGATGGAGAAGTATCCGAAAAATTCCCTCTACGCGGATTGCCCTTCGCGCGTCTACGGCTCTGGCCGGCGGCCTCCGGGGGCTAGCATGAGGCCAAATCTTGGGTAGGCCGCCTCTCACAAGTCTGGGAGTGTTGTGGCGGTTGCAAACGCCCGGCACGCGTGTCCGGGGTGTGCCCCCCTCACGGACGGCGCCGCCGCCGGCACCTGGAGGGGGGAAACGGACGCGTCGGGTCTACACGGAGGGGATCTTGCTGTGGGTCTGGCCCGGATGTTGCTCCAAAGTGTTCCTATGGGCTGACCTAACACAACCGGGTGGGGAGGTCCACTAGTCAAAGCCCGTCCGTGCAAAGTCAAAGGGCTAGATCCCGTGGTCAAACGCTACAGGGTTAGGCGGGACGGGGGCACTGGGGTGTAGCAATGCCACCGGAGCGTCGCACCGGGCCCTCATACATGCGGGGTGGTGTGGTGGCATGTCCGAAGAGGCGGGACGCGTCTCCGGGGCGTGGCCCCCCCTCACGGACGGCGATGACACGGTAGTAGACGTTCCGCGGTAACGATGTGGTGTCAATATTACTAAATACTCGGAGCGCAATAAAATCATGAGTTCTTTTGCACGACGTGGGCACACGTGCTATAGGAACGATGGTATTTTTTCATAATTTTTGGTGATGGACAAGTATCCGAAAAATTCCCTCTACGCGGATTGCCCTTCGCGCGTCTACGGCTCTGGCCGGCGGCCTACGGGGGCGAGCATGCCGCCAAATCTTGCGTAGGCGGCCTCTCACAAGTCTGGAAGTGGTGTGGCGGTTGCAAACGCCCGGCACCCGTGTCCGGGGTGTGCCCCCCCTCACGGACGGCGCCGCCGCCGGCACCTGGAGGGGGAAACGGACGCGTCGGGTCTACACGGAGGGGATCTTGCTGTGGGTCTGGCCCGGATGTTGCTTCAAAGTGTTCCTATGGGCTGACCTAACACAACTGGGTGGGGAGGTCCACTGGTCAAAGCCCGTCCGTGCAAAGTCAAAGGGATAGATCCCGTGGTCAAACGCTACAAGGTAAGGCGGGACGGGGGCACTGGGGGTAGCAATGCCACCGGAGCGTCGCACCGGGCCCTCATACATGCGGGGTGGTGTGGTGGCATGTCCGAAGAGGCGGGACACGTCTCCAGGGCGTGGCCCCCCTCACGGACGGTGATGACACGGTAGTAGACGTTCTGCAGTAACGATGCGGCGTCAATATTACTAAATACTCGGAGCGCGATAAAATCATGAGTTTTTTTGCATGACGTGGGCACATGTGCTATAGGAACGATGGTATTTTTTCATAATTTTTGGTGATGGAGAAGTATCCGAAAAATTCCCTCTACGCGGATTGCCCTTCGCGCGTCTACGGCTCTGGCCGGCGCCCTCCGGGGGCTAGCATGCCGCCAAATCTTGCGTAGGCCGCCTCTCACAAGTCTGGAAGTGTTGTGGCGGTTGCAAACGCCCGGCACGCGTGTCCGGGGTGTGCCCCCTTCACGGACGGCGCCGCCGCCGGCACCTGGAGGGGGGAAACGGACGCGTCGGGTCTACACGGAGGGGATCTTGCTGTGGGTCTGGCCCGGATGTTGCTCCAAAGTGTTCCTATGGGCTGACCAAACACAACCGGGTGGGGAGGTCCACTGGTCAAAGCCCGTCCGTGCAAAGTCAAAGGGCTAGATCCCGTGGTCAAACGCTACAGGGTTAGGCGGGACGGGGGCACTGGGGTGTAGCAATGCCACCGGAGCGTCGCACCGGGCCCTCATACATGCGGGGTGGTGTGGTGGCATGTCCGAAGAGGCGGGACGCGTCTCCGGGGCGTGGCCCCCCCTCACGGACGGCGATGACACGGTAGTAGACGTTCCGCGGTAACGATGTGGTGTCAATATTACTAAATACTCGGAGCGCAATAAAATCATGAGTTCTTTTGCACGACGTGGGCACATGTGCTATAGGAACGATGGTATTTTTTCATAATTTTTGGTGATGGAGAAGTATCCGAAAAATTCCCTCTACGCGGATTGCCCTTCGCGCGTCTACGGCTCTGGCCGGCGGCCTCCGGGGGCTAGCATGCCGCCAAATCTTGCGTAGGCCGCCTCTCACAAGTCTCGGAGTGTTGTGGCGGTTGCAAACGCCCGGCACGCGTGTCCGGGGTGTGCCCCCCTCACGGACGGCGCCGCCGCCGGCACCTGGAGGGGGGAAACGGACGCGTCGGGTCTACACGGAGGGGATCTTGCTGTGGGTCTGGCCCGGATGTTGCTCCAAAGTGTTCCTATGGGCTGACCTAACACAACCGGGTGGGGAGGTCCACTAGTCAAAGCCCGTCCGTGCAAAGTCAAAGGGCTAGATCCCGTGGTCAAACGCTACAGGGTTAGGCGGGACGGGGGCACTGGGGTGTAGCAATGCCACCGGAGCGTCGCACCGGGCCCTCATACATGCGGGGTGGTGTGGTGGCATGTCCGAAGAGGCGGGACACGTCTCCAGGGCGTGGCCCCCCTCACGGACGGGGATGACACGGTAGTAGACGTTCTGCAGTAACGATGCGGCGTCAATATTACTAAATACTCGGAGCGCGATAAAATCATGAGTTTTTTTGCACGACGTGGGCACATGTGCTATAGGAACGATGGTATTTTTTCATAATTTTTGGTGATGGAGAAGTATCCGAAAAATTCCCTCTACGCGGATTGCCCTTCGCGCGTCTACGGCTCTGGCCGGCGGCCTCCGGGGGCTAGCATGCCGCCAAATCTTGCGTAGGCCGCCTCTCACAAGTCTGGAAGTGTTGTGGCGGTTGCAAACGCCCGGCACGCGTGTCCGGGGTGTGCCCCCTTCACGGACGGCGCCGCCGCCGGCACCTGGAGGGGGGAAACGGACGCGTCGGGTCTACACGGAGGGGATCTTGCTGTGGGTCTGGCCCGGATGTTGCTCCAAAGTGTTCCTATGGCCTGACCAAACACAACCGGGTGGGGAGGTCCACTGGTCAAAGCCCGTCCGTGCAAAGTCAAAGGGCTAGATCCCGTGGTCAAACGCTACAAGGTTAGGCGGGACGGGGGCACTGGGGGTTGCAATGCCACCGGAGCGTCGCACCGGGCCCTCATACATGCGGGGTGGTGTGGTGGCATTTCCGAAGAGGCGGGACGCGTCTCCGGGGCGTGGCCTCCCCTCACGGACGGCGATGACACGGTAGTAGAAGTTCTGCGGTAACGATGCGGCGTCAATATTACTAAATACTCGGAGCACGATAAAATCATGAGTTTTTTTGCACGACGTGGGCACATGTGCTATAGGAACGATGGTATTTTTTCATAATTTTTGGTGATGGAGAAGTATCCGAAAAATTCCCTCTACGCGGATTGCCCTTCGCGCGTCTACGGCTCTGGTCGGCGGCCTCCGGGGGCGAGCATGCCGCCAAATCTTGCGTAGGCGGCCTCGCACAAGTCTGGAAGTGGTGTGGCGGTTGCAAACGCCCGGCACGCGTGTCCGGGGTGTGCCCCCCCTCACGGACGGCGCCGCCGCCGGCACCTGGAGGGGGAAACGGACGCGTCGGGTCTACACGGAGGGGATCTTGCTGTGGGTCTAGCCCGGATGTTGCTTCAAAGTGTTCCTATGGGCTGACCTAACACAACTGGGTGGGGAGGTCCACTGGTCAAAGCCCGTCCGTGCAAAGTCAAAGGGATAGATCCCGTGGTCAAACGCTACAAGGTAAGGCGGGACGGGGGCACTGGGGGTAGCAATGCCACCGGAGCGTCGCACCGGGCCCTCATACATGCGGGGTGGTGTGGTGGCATGTCCGAAGAGGCGGGACACGTCTCCAGGGCGTGGCCCCCCTCACGGACGTTGATGACACGGTAGTAGACGTTCTGCAGTAACGATGCGGCGTCAATATTACTAAATACTCGGAGCGCGATAAAATCATGAGTTTTTTTGCACGACGTGGGCACATGTGCTATAGGAACGATGGTATTTTTTCATAATTTTTGGTGATGGAGAAGTATCCGAAAAATTCCCTCTACGCGGATTGCCCTTCGCGCGTCTACGGCTCTGGCCGGCGGCCTCCGGGGGCTAGCATGCCGCCAAATCTTGCGTAGGCCGCCTCTCACAAGTCTGGGAGTATTGTGGCGGTTGCAAACGCCCGGCACGCGTGTCCGGGGTGTGCCCCCCTCACGGACGGCGCCGCCGCCGGCACCTGGAGGGGGGAAACGGACGCGTCGGGTCTACACGGAGGGGATCTTGCTGTGGGTCTGGCCCGGATGTTGCTCCAAAGTGTTCCTATGGGCTGACCAAACACAACCGGGTGGGGAGGTCCACTGGTCAAAGCCCGTCCGTGCAAAGTCAAAGGGCTAGATCCCGTGGTCAAACGCTACAGGGTTAGGCGGGACGGGGGCACTAGGCTATAGCAATGCCACCGGAGCGTCGCACCGGGCCCTCATACATGCGGGGTGGTGTGGTGGCATGTCCGAAGAGGCGGGACGCGTCTCCGGGGCGTGGCCCCCCCTCACGGACGGCGATGACACGGTAGTAGACGTTCCGCGGTAACGATGTGGTGTCAATATTACTAAATACTCGGAGCGCAATAAAATCATGAGTTCTTTTGCACGACGTGGGCACATGTGCTATAGGAACGATGGTATTTTTTCATAATTTTTGGTGATGGAGAAGTATCCGAAAAATTCCCTCTACGCGGATTGCCCTTCGCGCGTCTACGGTTGTCGCCAGCGGCCTCCCGGGGCTAGCATGCCGCCAAATTTGCGTAGGCGGCCTCTCACAAGTCTGGAAGTGTTGTGGCGGTTGCAAACGCCCGGCACGCGTGTCCGGGGTGTGCCCCCCCTCACGGACGGCGCCACCGCCGGCACCTGGAGGGGGGAAACGGACGCGTCGGGTCTACAAGGAGGGGATCTTGCTGTGCGTCTCGCCCGGATGTTGCTCCAAAGTGTTCCTATGGGCTGACCTAACATAACCGGGTGGAGAGGTCCACTGGTCAAAGCCCCTCCGTGCAAAGTCAAAGGGCTAGATCCCGTGATCAAATGCTACAGGGTTAGGTGGGACGGGGGCACTGGGGGGTAGCAATGCCACCGGAGCGTCACACCGGGCCCTCATACATGCGGGGTGGTGTGGTGGCATGTCTGAAGAGGCGGGACGCGTCTCCGGGGCGTGGCCCCCCTCACGGACGGCGATGACACGGTAGTAGACGTTCTGCGGTAACGATGCGGCGTCAATATAACTAAATACTCGGAGCGCGATAAAATCATGAGTTTTTTTGCACGACGTGGCACATGTGCTATAGGAACGATGGTATTTTTTCATAATTTTTGGTGATGGAGAAGTATCTGAAAAATTCCCTCTACGCGGATTGCCCTTCGCGCGTCTACGGCTGTGGCCGGCGGCCTCCGTGGGCTAGCATGCCGCCAAATCTTGCGTAGGCGGCCTCTCACAGTCTGGAAGTGTTGTGGCGGTTGCAAACGCCCGGCACGCGTGTCCGGGGTGTGCCCCCCTCACGGACGGCGCCGCCGCCGGCACCTGGAGGGGGGAAACGGATGCGTCGGGTCTACACGGAGGGGATCTTGCTATGGGTCTGGCCCGGATGTTGCTCCAAAGTGTTCCTATGGGCTGACCTAACACAACCGGGTGGGGAGGTCCACTGGTCAAAGCCCGTCCGTGCAAAGTCAAAGGGCTAGATCCCGTGGTCAAACGCTACAAGGTTAGGCGGGACGGGGGCACTGGGGGTAGCAATGCCACCGGAGCGTCGCACCGGGCCCTCATACATGCGGGGTGGTGTGGTGGCATGTCCGAAGAGGCGGGACTCGTCTCCGGGGCGTGGCCCCCCTCACGGACGGCGATGACACGGTAGTAGACGTTCTGCGGTAACGATGCGGCATCAATATTACTAAATACTCGGAGCGCGATAAAATCATGAGTTTTTTTGCACGACGTGGGCACATGTGCTATAGGAACGATGGTATTTTTTCATAATTTTTGGTGATGGAGAAGTATCCGAAAAATTCCCTCTACGTGGATTGCCCTTCGCGCGTCTACGGCTCTGGCCGGCGGCCTCCGGGGGCTAGCATGCCGCCAAATCTTGCGTAGGCCACCTCTCACAAGTCTGGGAGTGTTGTGGCGGTTGCAAACGCCCGGCACGCGTGTCCGGGGTGTGCCCCCCTCACGGACGGCGCCGCCGCCGGCACCTGGAGGGGGGAAACGGACGCGTCGGGTCTACACGGAGGGGATCTTGCTGTGGGTCTGGCCCGGATGTTGCTCCAAAGTGTTCCTATGGGCTGACCAAACACAACCGGGTGGGGAGGTCCACTGGTCAAAGCCCGTCCGTGCAAAGTCAAAGGGCTAGATCCTGTGGTCAAACGCTACAGGGTTAGGCGGGACGGGGGCACTAGGGTGTAGCAATGCCACCGGAGCGTCGCACCGCGCCCTCATACATGCGGGGTGGTGTGGAGCATGTCCGAAGAGGCGGGACGCGTCTCCGGGGCGTGGCCCCCCCTCACGGACGGCGATGACACGGTAGTAGACGTTCCGCGGTAACGATGTGGTGTCAATATTACTAAATACTCGGAGCGCAATAAAATCATGAGTTCTTTTGCACGACGTGGGCACATGTGCTATAGGAACGATGGTATTTTTTCATAATTTTTGGTGATGGAGAAGTATCCGAAAAATTCCCTCTACGCGGATTGCCCTTCGCGCATCTACGGTTGTGGCCAGCGGCCTCCGGGGGCTAGCATGCCGCCAAATTTGCGTAGGCGGCCTCTCACAAGTCTGGAAGTGTTGTGGCGGTTGCAAACGCCCGGCACGCGTGTCCGGGGTGTGCCCCCCCTCACGGACGGCGCCACCGCCGGCACCTGGAGGGGGGAAACGGACGCGTCGGGTCTACAAGGAGGGGATCTTGCTGTGGGTCTCGCCCGGATGTTGCTCCAAAGTGTTCCTATGGGCTGACCTAACATAACCGGGTGGAGAGGTCCACTGGTCAAAGCCCCTCCGTGCAAAGTCAAAGGGCTAGATCCCGTGATCAAATGCTATAGGGTTAGGTGGGACGGGGGCACTGGGGGGTAGCAATGCCACCGGAGCGTCACACCGGGCCCTCATACATGCGGGGTGGTGTGGTGGCATGTCTGAAGAGGCGGGACGCGTCTCCGGGGCGTGGCCCCCCTCACGGACGGCGATGACACGGTAGTAGACGTTCTGCGGTAACGATGCGGCGTCAATATAACTAAATACTCGGAGCGCGATAAAATCATGAGTTTTTTTGCACGACGTGGCACATGTGCTATAGGAACGATGGTATTTTTTCATAATTTTTGGTGATGGAGAAGTATCTGAAAAATTCCCTCTACGCGGATTGCCCTTCGCGCGTCTACGGCTGTGGCCGGCGGCCTCCGTGGGCTAGCATGCCGCCAAATCTTGCGTAGGCGGCCTCTCACAGTCTGGAAGTGTTGTGGCGGTTGCAAACGCCCGGCACGCGTGTCCGGGGTGTGCCCCCCTCACGGACGGCGCCGCCGCCGGCACCTGGAGGGGGGAAACGGATGCGTCGGGTCTACACGGAGGGGATCTTGCTATGGGTCTGGCCCGGATGTTGCTCCAAAGTGTTCCTATGGGCTGACCTAACACAACCGGGTGGGGAGGTCCACTGGTCAAAGCCCGTCCGTGCAAAGTCAAAGGGCTAGATCCCGTGGTCAAACGCTACAAGGTTAGGCGGGACGGGGGCACTGGGGGTAGCAATGCCACCGGAGCGTCGCACCGGGCCCTCATACATGCGGGGTGGTGTGGTGGCATGTCCGAAGAGGCGGGACTCGTCTCCGGGGCGTGGCCCCCCTCACGGACGGCGATGACACGGTAGTAGACGTTCTGCGGTAACGATGCGGCATCAATATTACTAAATACTCGGAGCGCGATAAAATCATGAGTTTTTTTGCACGACGTGGGCACATGTGCTATAGGAACGATGGTATTTTTTCATAATTTTTGGTGATGGAGAAGTATCCGAAAAATTCCCTCTACGTGGATTGCCCTTCGCGCGTCTACGGCTCTGGCCGGCGGCCTCCGGGGGCTAGCATGCCGCCAAATCTTGCGTAGGCCGCCTCTCACAAGTCTGGGAGTGTTGTGGCGGTTGCAAACGCCCGGCACGCGTGTCCGGGGTGTGCCCCCCTCACGGACGGCGCCGCCGCCGGCACCTGGAGGGGGGAAACGGACGCGTCGGGTCTACACGGAGGGGATCTTGCTGTGGGTCTGGCCCGGATGTTGCTCCAAAGTGTTCCTATGGGCTGACCAAACACAACCGGGTGGGGAGGTCCACTGGTCAAAGCCCGTCCGTGCAAAGTCAAAGGGCTAGATCCCGTGGTCAAACGCTACAGGGTTAGGCGGGACGGGGGCACTAGGCTGTAGCAATGCCACCGGAGCGTCGCACCGGGCCCTCATACATGCGGGGTGGTGTGGTGGCATGTCCGAAGAGGCGGGACGCGTCTCCGGGGCGTGGCCCCCCCTCACGGACGGCGATGACACGGTAGTAGACGTTCCGCGGTAACGATGTGGTGTCAATATTACTAAATACTCGGAGCGCAATAAAATCATGAGTTCTTTTGCACGACGTGGGCACATGTGCTATAGGAACGATGGTATTTTTTCATAATTTTTGGTGATGGAGAAGTATCCGAAAAATTTCCTCTACGCGGATTGCCCTTCGCGCGTCTACGGTTGTCGCCAGCGGCCTCCCGGGGCTAGCATGCCGCCAAATTTGCGTAGGCGGCCTCTCACAAGTCTGGAAGTGTTGTGGCGGTTGCAAACGCCCGGCACGCGTGTCCGGGGTGTGCCCCCCCTCACGGACGGCGCCACCGCCGGCACCTGGAGGGGGGAAACGGACGCGTCGGGTCTACAAGGAGGGGATCTTGCTGTGGGTCTCGCCCGGATGTTGCTCCAAAGTGTTCCTATGGGCTGACCTAACATAACCGGGTGGAGAGGTCCACTGGTCAAAGCCCCTCCGTGCAAAGTCAAAGGGCTAGATCCCGTGATCAAATGCTACAGGGTTAGGTGGGACGGGGGCACTGGGGGGTAGCAATGCCACCGGAGCGTCACACCGGGCCCTCATACATGCGGGGTGGTGTGGTGGCATGTCTGAAGAGGCGGGACGCGTCTCCGGGGCGTGGCCCCCCTCACGGACGGCGATGACACGGTAGTAGACGTTCTGCGGTAACGATGCGGCGTCAATATAACTAAATACTCGGAGCGCGATAAAATCATGAGTTTTTTTGCACGACGTGGCACATGTGCTATAGGAACGATGGTATTTTTTCATAATTTTTGGTGATGGAGAAGTATCTGAAAAATTCCCTCTACGCGGATTGCCCTTCGCGCGTCTACGGCTGTGGCCGGCGGCCTCCGTGGGCTAGCATGCCGCCAAATCTAGCGTAGGCGGCCTCTCACAGTCTGGAAGTGTTGTGGCGGTTGCAAACGCCCGGCACGCGTGTCCCGGGTGTGCCCCCCTCACGGACGGCGCCGCCGCCGGCACCTGGAGGGGGGAAACGGATGCGTCGGGTCTACACGGAGGGGATCTTGCTATGGGTCTGGCCCGGATGTTGCTCCAAAGTGTTCCTATGGGCTGACCTAACACAACCGGGTGGGGAGGTCCACTGGTCAAAGCCCGTCCGTGCAAAGTCAAAGGGCTAGATCCCGTGGTCAAACGCTACAAGGTTAGGCGGGACGGGGGCACTGGGGGTAGCAATGCCACCGGAGCGTCGCACCGGGCCCTCATACATGCGGGGTGGTGTGGTGGCATGTCCGAAGAGGCGGGACTCGTCTCCGGGGCGTGGCCCCCCTCACGGACGGCGATGACACGGTAGTAGACGTTCTGCGGTAACGATGCGGCGTCAATATTACTAAATACTCGGAGCGCGATAAAATCATGAGTTTTTTTGCACGACGTGGGCACATGTGCTATAGGAACGATGGTATTTTTTCATAATTTTTGGTGATGGAGAAGTATCCGAAAAATTCCCTCTACGTGGATTGCCCTTCGCGCGTCTACGGCTCTGGCCGGCGGCCTCCGGGGGCTAGCATGCCGCCAAATCTTGCGTAGGCCGCCTCTCACAAGTCTGGGAGTGTTGTGGCGGTTGCAAACGCCCGGCACGCGTGTCCGGGGTGTGCCCCCCTCACGGACGGCGCCGCCGCCGGCACCTGGAGGGGGGAAACGGACGCGTCGGGTCTACACGGAGGGGATCTTGCTGTGGGTCTGGCCCGGATGTTGCTCCAAAGTGTTCCTATGGGCTGACCAAACACAACCGGGTGGGGAGGTCCACTGGTCAAAGCCCGTCCGTCCAAAGTCAAAGGGCTAGATCCCGTGGTCAAACGCTACAGGGTTAGGCGGGACGGGGGCACTGGGGTGTAGCAATGCCACCGGAGCGTCGCACCGGGCCCTCATACATGCGGGGTGGTGTGGAGCATGTCCGAAGAGGCGGGACGCGTCTCCGGGGCGTGGCCCCCCCTCACGGACGGCGATGACACGGTAGTAGACGTTCCGCGGTAACGATGTGGTGTCAATATTACTAAATACTCGGAGCGCAATAAAATCATGAGTTCTTTTGCACGACGTGGGCACATGTGCTATAGGAACGATGGTATTTTTTCATAATTTTTGGTGATGGAGAAGTATCCGAAAAATTCCCTCTACGCGGATTGCCCTTCGCGCGTCTACGGCTCTGGCCGGCGGCCTCCGGGGGCTAGCATGCCGCCAAATCTTGCGTAGGCCACCTCTCACAAGTCTGGGAGTGTTGTGGCGGTTGCAAACGCCCGGCACGCGTGTCCGGGGTGTGCCCCCCTCACGGACGGCGCCGCCGCCGGCACCTGGAGGGGGGAAACGGACGCGTCGGGTCTACACGGAGGGGATCTTGCTGTGGGTCTGGCCCGGATGTTGCTCCAAAGTGTTCCTATGGGCTGACCAAACACAACCGGGTGGGGAGGTCCACTGGTCAAAGCCCGTCCGTGCAAAGTCAAAGGGCTAGATCCCGTGGTCAAACGCTACAGGGTTAGGCGGGACGGGGGCACTAGGCTGTAGCAATGCCACCGGAGCGTCGCACCGGGCCCTCATACATGCGGGGTGGTGTGGTGGCATGTCCGAAGAGGCGGGACGCGTCTCCGGGGCGTGGCCCCCCCTCACGGACGGCGATGACACGGTAGTAGACGTTCCGCGGTAACGATGTGGTGTCAATATTACTAAATACTCGGAGCGCAATAAAATCATGAGTTCTTTTGCACGACGTGGGCACATGTGCTATAGGAACGATGGTATTTTTTCATAATTTTTGGTGATGGAGAAGTATCCGAAAAATTCCCTCTACGCGGATTGCCCTTCGCGCGTCTACGGTTGTCGCCAGCGGCCTCCCGGGGCTAGCATGCCGCCAAATTTGCGTAGGCGGCCTCTCACAAGTCTGGAAGTGTTGTGGCGGTTGCAAACGCCCGGCACGCGTGTCCGGGGTGTGCCCCCCTCACGGACGGCGCCACCGCCGGCCCCTGGAGGGGGGAAACGGACGCGTCGGGTCTACAAGGAGGGGATCTTGCTGTGGGTCTCGCCCGGATGTTGCTCCAAAGTGTTCCTATGGGCTGACCTAACATAACCGGGTGGAGAGGTCCACTGGTCAAAGCCCCTCCGTGCAAAGTCAAAGGGCTAGATCCCGTGATCAAATGCTACAGGGTTAGGCGGGACGGGGGCACTGGGGGGTAGCAATGCCACCGGAGCGTCACACCGGGCCCTCATACATGCGGGGTGGTGTGGTGGCATGTCTGAAGAGGCGGGACGCGTCTCCGGGGCGTGGCCCCCCTCACGGACGGCGATGACACGGTAGTAGACGTTCTGCGGTAACGATGCGGCGTCAATATAACTAAATACTTGGAGCGCGATAAAATCATGAGTTTTTTTGCACGACGTGGCACATGTGCTATAGGAACGATGGTATTTTTTCATAATTTTTGGTGATGGAGAAGTATCTGAAAAATTCCCTCTACGCGGATTGCCCTTCGCGCGTCTACGGCTGTGGCCGGCGGCCTCCGTGGGCTAGCATGCCGCCAAATCTTGCGTAGGCGGCCTCTCACAGTCTGGAAGTGTTGTGGCGGTTGCAAACGCCCGGCACGCGTGTCCGGGGTGTGCCCCCCTCACGGACGGCGCCGCCGCCGGCACCTGGAGGGGGGAAACGGATGCGTCGGGTCTACACGGAGGGGATCTTGCTATGGGTCTGGCCCGGATGTTGCTCCAAAGTGTTCCTATGGGCTGACCTAACACAACCGGGTGGGGAGGTCCACTGGTCAAAGCCCGTCCGTGCAAAGTCAAAGGGCTAGATCCCGTGGTCAAACGCTACAAGGTTAGGCGGGACGGGGGCACTGGGGGTAGCAATGCCACCGGAGCGTCGCACCGGGCCCTCATACATGCGGGGTGGTGTGGTGGCATGTCCGAAGAGGCGGGACTCGTCTCCGGGGCGTGGCCCCCCTCACGGACGGCGATGACACGGTAGTAGACGTTCTGCGGTAACGATGCGGCGTCAATATTACTAAATACTCGGAGCGCGATAAAATCATGAGTTTTTTTGCACGACGTGGGCACATGTGCTATAGGAACGATGGTATTTTTTCATAATTTTTGGTGATGGAGAAGTATCCGAAAAATTCCCTCTACGTGGATTGCCCTTCGCGCGTCTACGGCTCTGGCCGGCGGCCTCCGGGGGCTAGCATGCCGCCAAATCTTGCGTAGGCCGCCTCTCACAAGTCTGAGAGTGTTGTGGCGGTTGCAAACGCCCGGCACGCGTGTCCGGGGTGTGCCCCCCTCACGGACGGCGCCGCCGCCGGCACCTGGAGGGGGGAAACGGACGCGTCGGGTCTACACGGAGGGGATCTTGCTGTGGGTCTGGCCCGGATGTTGCTCCAAAGTGTTCCTATGGGCTGACCAAACACAACCGGGTGGGGAGGTCCACTGGTCAAAGCCCGTCCGTGCAAAGTCAAAGGGCTAGATCCCGTGGTCAAACGCTACAGGGTTAGGCGGGACGGGGGCACTGGGGTGTAGCAATGCCACCGGAGCGTCGCACCGGGCCCTCATACATGCGGGGTGGTGTGGAGCATGTCCGAAGAGGCGGGACGCGTCTCCGGGGCGTGGCCCCCCCTCACGGACGGCGTTGACACGGTAGTAGACGTTCCGCGGTAACGATGTGGTGTCAATATTACTAAATACTCGGAGCGCAATAAAATCATGAGTTCTTTTGCACGACGTGGGCACATGTGCTATAGGAACGATGGTATTTTTTCATAATTTTTGGTGATGGAGAAGTATCCGAAAAATTCCCTCTACGCGGATTGCCCTTCGCGCGTCTACGGTTGTGGCCAGCGGCCTCCGGGGGCTAGCATGCCGCCAAATTTGCGTAGGCGGCCTCTCACAAGTCTGGAAGTGTTGTGGCGGTTGCAAACGCCCGGCACGCGTGTCCGGGGTGTGCCCCCCCTCACGGACGGCGCCACCGCCGGCACCTGGAGGGGGGAAACGGACGCGTCGGGTCTACAAGGAGGGGATCTTGCTGTGGGTCTCGCCCGGATATTGCTCCAAAGTGTTCGTATGGGCTGACCTAACATAACCGGGTGGAGAGGTCCACTGGTCAAAGCCCGTCCGTGCAAAGTCAAAGGGCTAGATCCCGTGGTCAAATGCTACAGTGTTAGGTGGGACGGGGGCACTGGGGGTAGCAATGCCACCGGAGCGTCACACCGGGCCCTCATACATGCGGGTTGGTGTGGTGGCATGTCTGAAGAGGCGGGACGCGTCTCCGGGGCGTGGCCCCCCTCACGGACGGCGATGACACGGTAGTAGACGTTCTGCGGTAACGATGCGGCGTCAATATAACTAAATACTCGGAGCGCGATAAAATCATGAGTTTTTTTGCACGACGTGGCACATGTGCTATAGGAACGATGGTATTTTTTCATAATTTTTGGTGATGGAGAAGTATCTGAAAAATTCCCTCTACGCGGATTGCCCTTCGCGCGTCTACGACTGTGGCCGGCGGCCTCCGTGGGCTAGCATGCCTCCAAATCTTGCGTAGGCGGCCTCTCACAGTCTGGAAGTGTTGTGGCGGTTGCAAACGCCCGGCACGCGTGTCCGGGGTGTGCCCCCTCACGGACGGCGCCGCCGCCGGCACCTGGAGGGGGGAAACGGATGCGTCGGGTCTACACGGAGGGGATCTTGCTATGGGTCTGGCCCGGATGTTGCTCCAAAGTGTTCCTATGGGCTGACCTAACACAACCGGGTGGGGAGGTCCACTGGTCAAAGCCCGTCCGTGCAAAGTCAAAGGGCTAGATCCCGTGGTCAAACGCTACAAGGTTAGGCGGGACGGGGGCACTGGGGGTAGCAATGCCACCGGAGCGTCGCACCGGGCCCTCATACATGCGGGGTGGTGTGGTGGCATGTCCGAAGAGGCGGGACGCGTCTCCGGGGCGTGGCCCCCCCTCACGGACGGCGATGACATGGTAGTAGAAGTTCTGCGGTAACGATGCGGCGTCAATATTACTAAATACTCGGAGCGCGATAAAATCATGAGTTTTTTTGCACGACGTGGGCACATGTGCTATAGGAACGATGGTATTTTTTCATAATTTTTGGTGATGGAGAAGTATCCGAAAAATTCCCTCTACGCGGATTGCCCTTCGCGCGTCTACGGCTCTGGCCGGCGGCCTACAGGGGCTAGCATGCCGCCAAATCTTGCGTAGGCGGCCTCTCACAAGTCTGGAAGTGGTGTGGCGGTTGCAAATGCCCGGCACGCGTGTCCGGGGTGTGCCCCCCTCACGGACGGCGCCGCCGCCGGCACCTGGAGGGGGGAAACGGATGCGTCGGGTCTACACGGAGGGGATCTTGCTATGGGTCTGGCCCGGATGTTGCTCCAAAGTGTTCCTATGGGCTGACCTAACACAACCGGGTGGGGAGGTCCACTGGTCAAAGCCCGTCCGTGCAAAGTCAAAGGGCTAGATCCCGTGGTCAAACGCTACAAGGTTAGGCGGGACGGGGGCACTGGGGGTAGCAATGCCACCGGAGCGTCGCACCGGGCCCTCATACATGCGGGGTGGTGTGGTGGCATGTCCGAAGAGGCGGGACTCGTCTCCGGGGCGTGGCCCCCCTCACGGACGGCGATGACACGGTAGTAGACGTTCTGCGGTAACGATGCGGCGTCAATATTACTAAATACTCGGAGCGCGATAAAATCATGAGTTTTTTTGCACGACGTGGGCACATGTGCTATAGGAACGATGGTATTTTTTCATAATTTTTGGTGATGGAGAAGTATCCGAAAAATTCCCTCTACGTGGATTGCCCTTCGCGCGTCTACGGCTCTGGCCGGCGGCCTCCGGGGGCTAGCATGCCGCCAAATCTTGCGTAGGCCGCCTCTCACAAGTCTGAGAGTGTTGTGGCGGTTGCAAACGCCCGGCACGCGTGTCCGGGGTGTGCCCCCCTCACGGACGGCGCCGCCGCCGGCACCTGGAGGGGGGAAACGGACGCGTCGGGTCTACACGGAGGGGATCTTGCTGTGGGTCTCGCCCGGATATTGCTCCAAAGTGTTCGTATGGGCTGACCTAACATAACCGGGTGGAGAGGTCCACTGGTCAAAGCCCGTCCGTGCAAAGTCAAAGGGCTAGATCCCGTGGTCAAATGCTACAGGGTTAGGTGGGACGGGGGCACTGGGGGTAGCAATGCCACCGGAGCGTCACACCGGGCCCTCATACATGCGGGTTGGTGTGGTGGCATGTCTGAAGAGGCGGGACGCGTCTCCGGGGCGTGGCCCCCCTCACGGACGGCGATGACACGGTAGTAGACGTTCTGCGGTAACGATGCGGCGTCAATATAACTAAATACTCGGAGCGCGATAAAATCATGAGTTTTTTTGCACGACGTGGCACATGTGCTATAGGAACGATGGTATTTTTTCATAATTTTTGGTGATGGAGAAGTATCTGAAAAATTCCCTCTACGCGGATTGCCCTTCGCGCGTCTACGACTGTGGCCGGCGGCCTCCGTGGGCTAGCATGCCTCCAAATCTTGCGTAGGCGGCCTCTCACAGTCTGGAAGTGTTGTGGCGGTTGCAAACGCCCGGCACGCGTGTCCGGGGTGTGCCCCCTCACGGACGGCGCCGCCGCCGGCACCTGGAGGGGGGAAACGGATGCGTCGGGTCTACACGGAGGGGATCTTGCTATGGGTCTGGCCCGGATGTTGCTCCAAAGTGTTCCTATGGGCTGACCTAACACAACCGGGTGGGGAGGTCCACTGGTCAAAGCCCGTCCGTGCAAAGTCAAAGGGCTAGATCCCGTGGTCAAACGCTACAAGGTTAGGCGGGACGGGGGCACTGGGGGTAGCAATGCCACCGGAGCGTCGCACCGGGCCCTCATACATGCGGGGTGGTGTGGTGGCATGTCCGAAGAGGCGGGACGCGTCTCCGGGGCGTGGCCCCCCCTCACGGACGGCGATGACATGGTAGTAGAAGTTCTGCGGTAACGATGCGGCGTCAATATTACTAAATACTCGGAGCGCGATAAAATCATGAGTTTTTTTGCACGACGTGGGCACATGTGCTATAGGAACGATGGTATTTTTTCATAATTTTTGGTGATGGAGAAGTATCCGAAAAATTCCCTCTACGCGGATTGCCCTTCGCGCGTCTACGGCTCTGGCCGGCGGCCTACAGGGGCTAGCATGCCGCCAAATCTTGCGTAGGCGGCCTCTCACAAGTCTGGAAGTGGTGTGGCGGTTGCAAATGCCCGGCACGCGTGTCCGGGGTGTGCCCCCCTCACGGACGGCGCCGCCGCCGGCACCTGGAGGGGGGAAACGGATGCGTCGGGTCTACACGGAGGGGATCTTGCTATGGGTCTGGCCCGGATGTTGCTCCAAAGTGTTCCTATGGGCTGACCTAACACAACCGGGTGGGGAGGTCCACTGGTCAAAGCCCGTCCGTGCAAAGTCAAAGGGCTAGATCCCGTGGTCAAACGCTACAAGGTTAGGCGGGACGGGGGCACTGGGGGTAGCAATGCCACCGGAGCGTCGCACCGGGCCCTCATACATGCGGGGTGGTGTGGTGGCATGTCCGAAGAGGCGGGACTCGTCTCCGGGGCGTGGCCCCCCTCACGGACGGCGATGACACGGTAGTAGACGTTCTGCGGTAACGATGCGGCGTCAATATTACTAAATACTCGGAGCGCGATAAAATCATGAGTTTTTTTGCACGACGTGGGCACATGTGCTATAGGAACGATGGTATTTTTTCATAATTTTTGGTGATGGAGAAGTATCCGAAAAATTCCCTCTACGTGGATTGCCCTTCGCGCGTCTACGGCTCTGGCCGGCGGCCTCCGGGGGCTAGCATGCCGCCAAATCTTGCGTAGGCCGCCTCTCACAAGTCTGAGAGTGTTGTGGCGGTTGCAAACGCCCGGCACGCGTGTCCGGGGTGTGCCCCCCTCACGGACGGCACCGCCGCCGGCACCTGGAGGGGGGAAACGGACGCGTCGGGTCTACACGGAGGGGATCTTGCTGTGGGTCTGGCCCGGATGTTGCTCCAAAGTGTTCCTATGGGCTGACCAAACACAACCGGGTGGGGAGGTCCACTGGTCAAAGCCCGTCCGTGCAAAGTCAAAGGGCTAGATCCCGTGGTCAAACGCTACAGGGTTAGGCGGGACGGGGGCACTGGGGTGTAGCAATGCCACCGGAGCGTCGCACCGGGCCCTCATACATGCGGGGTGGTGTGGAGCATGTCCGAAGAGGCGGGACGCGTCTCCGGGGCGTGGCCCCCCCTCACGGACGGCGTTGACACGGTAGTAGACGTTCCGCGGTAACGATGTGGTGTCAATATTACTAAATACTCGGAGCGCAATAAAATCATGAGTTCTTTTGCACGACGTGGGCACATGTGCTATAGGAACGATGGTATTTTTTCATAATTTTTGGTGATGGAGAAGTATCCGAAAAATTCCCTCTACGCGGATTGCCCTTCGCGCGTCTACGGTTGTGGCCAGCGGCCTCCGGGGGCTAGCATGCCGCCAAATTTGCGTAGGCGGCCTCTCACAAGTCTGGAAGTGTTGTGGCGGTTGCAAACGCCCGGCACGCGTGTCCGGGGTGTGCCCCCCCTCACGGACGGCGCCACCGCCGGCACCTGGAGGGGGGAAACGGACGCGTCGGGTCTACAAGGAGGGGATCTTGCTGTGGGTCTCGCCCGGATATTGCTCCAAAGTGTTCGTATGGGCTGACCTAACATAACCGGGTGGAGAGGTCCACTGGTCAAAGCCCGTCCGTGCAAAGTCAAAGGGCTAGATCCCGTGGTCAAATGCTACAGGGTTAGGTGGGACGGGGGCACTGGGGGTAGCAATGCCACCGGAGCGTCACACCGGGCCCTCATACATGCGGGTTGGTGTGGTGGCATGTCTGAAGAGGCGGGACGCGTCTCCGGGGCGTGGCCCCCCTCACGGACGGCGATGACACGGTAGTAGACGTTCTGCGGTAACGATGCGGCGTCAATATAACTAAATACTCGGAGCGCGATAAAATCATGAGTTTTTTTGCACGACGTGGCACATGTGCTATAGGAATGATGGTATTTTTTCATAATTTTTGGTGATGGAGAAGTATCTGAAAAATTCCCTCTACGCGGATTGCCCTTCGCGCGTCTACGACTGTGGCCGGCGGCCTCCGTGGGCTAGCATGCCTCCAAATCTTGCGTAGGCGGCCTCTCACAGTCTGGAAGTGTTGTGGCGGTTGCAAACGCCCGGCACGCGTGTCCGGGGTGTGCCCCCTCACGGACGGCGCCGCCGCCGGCACCTGGAGGGGGGAAACGGATGCGTCGGGTCTACACGGAGGGGATCTTGCTATGGGTCTGGCCCGGATGTTGCTCCAAAGTGTTCCTATGGGCTGACCTAACACAACCGGGTGGGGAGGTCCACTGGTCAAAGCCCGTCCGTGCAAAGTCAAAGGGCTAGATCCCGTGGTCAAACGCTACAAGGTTAGGCGGGACGGGGGCACTGGGGGTAGCAATGCCACCGGAGCGTCGCACCGGGCCCTCATACATGCGGGGTGGTGTGGTGGCATGTCCGAAGAGGCGGGACGCGTCTCCGGGGCGTGGCCCCCCCTCACGGACGGCGATGACATGGTAGTAGAAGTTCTGCGGTAACGATGCGGCGTCAATATTACTAAATACTCGGAGCGCGATAAAATCATGAGTTTTTTTGCACGACGTGGGCACATGTGCTATAGGAACGATGGTATTTTTTCATAATTTTTGGTGATGGAGAAGTATCCGAAAAATTCCCTCTACGCGGATTGCCCTTCACGCGTCTACGGCTCTGGCCGGCGGCCTACAGGGGCTAGCATGCCGCCAAATCTTGCGTAGGCGGCCTCTCACAAGTCTGGAAGTGGTGTGGCGGTTGCAAATGCCCGGCACGCGTGTCCGGGGTGTGCCCCCCCTCACGGACGGCGCCGCCGCCGGCACCAGGGGGAAACGGACGCGTCGGGTCTACACGGAGGGGATCTTGCTGTGGGTCTGGCCCGGATGTTGCTTCAAAGTGTTCCTATGGGCTGACCTAACACAACCGGGTGGGGAGGTCCACTGGTCAAAGCCCGTCCGTGCAAAGTCAAAGGGATAGATCCCGTGGTCAAACGCTACAAGGTAAGGCGGGACGGGGGCACTGGGGGTAGCAATGCCACCGGAGCGTCGCACCGGGCCCTCATACATGCGGGGTGGTGTGGTGGCATGTCCGAAGAGGCGGGACACGTCTCCGGGGCGTGGCCCCCCTCACGGACGGCGATGACACGGTAGTAGACGTTCTGCGGTAACGATGCGGCGTCAATATTACTAAATACTCGGAGCGCGATAAAATCATGAGTTTTTTTTTGCACGACGTGGGCACATGTGCTATAGGAACGATGGTATTTTTTCATAATTTTTGGTGATGGAGAAGTATCCGAAAAATTCCCTCTACGCAGATTGCCCTTCGCGCGTCTACGGCTCTGGCCGGCGGCCTCCGGGGGCTAGCATGCCGCCAAATCTTGCGTAGGCCGCCTCTCACAAGTCTGGAAGTGTTGTGGCGGTTGCAAACGCCCGGCACACGTGTCCAGGGTGTGCCCCCCTCACGGACGGCGCCGCCGCCGGCACCTGGAGGGGGGAAACGGACGCGTTGGGTCTACACGGAGGGGATCTTGCTGTGGGTCTGGCCCGGATGTTGCTCCAAAGTGTTCCTATGGGCTGACCAAACACTACCGGGTGGGGAGGTCCACTGGTCAAAGCCCGTCCGTGCAAAGTTAAAGGGGTAGATCCCATGGTCAAACGCTACAGGGTTAGGCGGGACGGGGGCACTGGGGTGTAGCAATGCCACCGGAGCGTCGCACTAGGCCCTCATACATGCGGGGTGGTGTGGTGGCATGTCCGAAGAGGCGGGACGCGTCTCCGGGGCGTGGCCCCCCCTCACGGACGGCGATGACACGGTAGTAGACGTTCCGCGGTAACGATGTGGTGTCCATATTACTAAATACTCGGAGCGCAATAAAATCATGAGTTCTTTTGCACGACGTGGGCACATGTGCTATAGGAACGATGGTATTTTTTCATAATTTTTGGTGATGGAAAAGTATCCGAAAAATTCCCTCTACGCGGATTGCCCTTCGCGCGTCTACGGCTGTGGCCAGCGGCCTCCGGGGGCTAGCATGCCGCCAAATTTGCGTAGGCGGCCTCTCACAAGTCTGGAAGTGTTGTGGCGGTTGCAAACGCCCGGCACGCGTGTCCGGGGTGTGCCCCCCCTCACGGACGGCGCCGCCGCCGGCACCTGGAGGGGGAAACGGACGCGTCGGGTCTACAAGGAGGGGATCTTGCTGTGGGTCTCTCCCGGATGTTGCTCCAAAGTGTTCCTATGGGCTGACCTAACATAACCGGGTGGAGAGGTCCACTGGTCAAAGCCCGTCCGTGCAAAGTCAAAGGGCTAGATCCCGTGGTCAAATGCTACAGGGTTAGGTGGGACGGGGGCACTGGGGGTAGCAATGCCACCGGAGCGTCACACCGGGCCCTCATACATGCGGGGTGGTGCGGTGGCATGTCTGAAGAGGCGGGACGCGTCTCCGGGGCGTGGCCCCCCTCACGGACGGCGACGACACGGTAGTAGACGTTCTGCGGTAACGATGCGGCGTCAATATAACTAAATACTCGGAGCGCGATAAAATCATGAGTTTTTTTGCACGACGTGGCACATGTGCTATAGGAACGATGGTATTTTTTCATAATTTTTGGTGATGGAGAAGTATCTGAAAAATTCCCTCTACGCGGATTGCCCTTCGCGCGTCTACGGCTGTGGCCGGCGGCCTCCGTGGGCTAGCATGCTGCCAAATCTTGCGTAGGCGGCCTCTCACAGTCTGGAAGTGTTGTGGCGGTTGCAAACGCCCGGCACGCGTGTCCGGGGTGTGCCCCCCTCACGGACGGCGCCGCCGCCGGCACCTGGAGGGGGGAAACGGACGCGTCGGGTCTACACGGAGGGGATCTTGCTATGGGTCTGGCTCGGATGTTGCTCCAAAGTGTTCCTATGGGCTGACCTAACACAACCGGGTGGGGAGGTCCACTGGTCAAAGCCCGTCCGTGCAAAGTCAAAGGGCTAGATCCCGTGGTGAAACGCTACAAGGTTAGGCGGGACGGGGGCACTGGGGGTAGCAATGCCACCGGAGCGTCGCACCGGGCCCTCATACATGCGGGGTGGTGTGGTGGCATGTCCGAAAGGCGGGACGCGTCTCCGGGGCGTGGCCCCCCCTCACGGACGGCGATGACACGGTAGTAGAAGTTCTGCGGTAACGATGCGGCGTCAATATTACTAAATACTCAGAGCGCGATAAAATTATGAGTTTTTTTGCACGACGTGGGCACATGTGCTATAGGAATGATGGTATTTTTTCATAATTTTTGGTGATGGAGAAGTATCCGAAAAATTACCTCTACGCGGATTGCCCTTCGCGCGTCTACGGCTCTGGCCGGCGGCCTACGGGGGCTAGCATGCCGCCAAATCTTGCGTAGGCGGCCTCTCACAAGTCTGGAAGTGGTGTGGCGGTTGCAAACGCCCGGCACGCGTGTCCGGGGTGTGCCCCCCCTCACGGACGGCGCCGCCGCCGGCACCTGGAGGGGGAAACGGACGCGTCGGTTCTACACGGAGGGGATCTTGCTGTGGGTCTGGCCCGGATGTTGCTTCAAAGTGTTCCTATGGGCTGACCTAACACAACCGGGTGGGGAGGTCCACTGGTCAAAGCCCGTCCGTGCAAAGTCAAAGGGATAGATCCCGTGGTCAAACGCTACAAGGTAAGGCGGGACGGGGGCACTGGGGGTAGCAATGCCACCGGAGCGTCGCACCGGGCCCTCATACATGCGGGGTGGTGTGGTGGCATGTCCGAAGAGGCGGGACACGTCTCCGGGGCGTGGCCCCCCTCACGGACGGCGATGACACGGTAGTAGACGTTCTGCGGTAACGATGCGGCGTCAATATAACTAAATACTCGGAGCGCGATAAAATCATGAGTTTTTGTGCATGACGTGGGCACATGTGCTATAGGAACGATGGTATTTTTTCATAATTTTTGGTGATGGAGAAGTATCCGAAAAATTCCCTCTACGCGGATTGCCCTTCGCGCCTCTACGGCTGTGGCCGGCGGCCTCCGGGGGCTAGCATGCCGCCAAATCTTGCGTAGGCGGCCTCTCACAGTCTGGAAGTGTTGTGGCGGTTGCAAACGCCCGGCACGCGTGTCCGGGGTGTGCCCCCCTCACGGACGGCGCCGCCGCCGGCACCTGGAGGGGGGAAACGGACGCGTCGGGTCTACACGGAGGGGATCTTGCTGTGGGTCTGGCCCGGATGTTGCTCCAAAGTGTTCCTATGGGCTAACCAAACACAACCGGGTGGGGAGGTCCACTGGTCAAAGCCCGTCCGTGCAAAGTCAAAGGGCTAGATCCCGTGGTCAAACGCTACAAGGTTAGGCGGGACGGGGGCACTGGGGTGTAGCAATGCCACCGGAGCGTCGCACCGGGCCCTCATACATGCGGGGTGGTGTGGTGGCATGTCCGAAGAGGCGGGACGCGTCTCCGGGGCATGGCCCCCCCTCACGGACGGCGATAACACGGTAGTAGACGTTCCGCGGTAACGATGTGGTGTCAATATTACTAAATACTCGGAGCGCAATAAAATCATTAGTTCTTTTGCACGACGTGGGCACATGTGCTATAGGAACGATGGTATTTTTTCATAATATTTGGTGATGGAGAAGTATCCAAAAAATTCCCTCTGCGCGGATTGCCCTTCGCGCGTCTACGGCTGTGGCCAGCGGCCTCCGGGGGCTAGCATGCCGCCAAATTTGCGTAGGCGGCCTCTCACAAGTCTGGAAGTGTTGTGGCGGTTGCAAACGCCCGGCACGCGTGTCCGGGGTGTGCCCCCCCTCACGGACGGCGCCGCCGCCGGCACCTGGAGGGGGGAAACGGACGCGTCGGGTCTACAAGGAGGGGATCTTGCTGTGGGTCTCGCCCGGATGTTGCTCCAAAGTGTTCCTATGGGCTGACCTAACATAACCGGGTGGAGAGGTCCACTGGTCAAAGCCCGTCCGTGCAAAGTCAAAGGGCTAGATCCCGTGGTCAAATGCTACAGGGTTAGGCGGGACGGGGGCACTGGGGTGTAGCAATGCCACCGGAGCGTCGCACCGGGCCCTCATACATGCGGGGTGGTGTGGTGGCATGTCCGAAGAGGCGGGACGCGTCTCCGGGGCGTGGCCCCCCCTCACGGACGGCGATGACACGGTAGTAGACGTTCTGCGGTAACGATGCGGCGTCAATATTACTAAATACTCGGAGCGTGATAAAATCATGAGTTTTTTTGCACGACGTGGGCACATGTGCTATAGGAACGATGGTATTTTTTCATAATTTTTTGTGATGGAGAAGTATCCGAAAAATTCCCTCTACGCGGATTGCCCTTCGCGCGTCTACGGCTCTGGCCAGCGGCCTCCGGGGGCTAGCATGCTGCCAAATCTTGCGTAGGCCGCCTCTCACAAGTCTGGAAGTGTTGTGGCGGTTGCAAACGCCCGGCACGCGTGTCCGGGGTGTGCCCCCCTCACGGACGGCGCCGCCGCCGGCACCTGGAGGGGGGAAACAGACGCGTCGGGTCTACACGGAGGGGATCTTGCTGTGGGTCTGGCCCGGATGTTGCTCCAAAGTGTTCCTATGGGCTGACCAAACACAACCGGGTGGGGAGGTCCACTGGTCAAAGCCCGTCCGTGCAAAGTCAAAGGGCTAGATCCCGTGGTCAAACGCTACAAGGTTAGGCGGGACGGGGCCACTGGGTGTAGCAATGCCACCGGGGCGTCGCATCGGGCCCTCATACATGCGGGGTGGTGTGGTGGCATGTCCGAAGAGGCGGGACGCGTCTCCGGGGCGTGGCCCCCCTCACGGACGGCGATGACACGGTAGTAGAAGTTCTGCGGTAACGATGCGGCGTCAATATTACTAAATACTCGGAGCGCGATAAAATCATGAGTTTTTTTGCACGACGTCGGCACATGTGCTATAGGAACGATGGTATTTTTTCATAATTTTTGGTGATGGAGAAGTATCCGAAAAATTCCCTCTACGCGGATTGCCCTTCGCGCGTCTACGGCTGTGGCCGGCGGCCTCCGGGGGCTAGCATGCCACCAAATCTTGCGTAGGCGGCCTCTCACAAGTCTGGAAGTGGTGTGGCGGTTGCAAACGCCCGGCACGCGTGTCCGGGGTGTGCCCCCCCTCACGGACGGCGCCGCCGCCGGCACCTGGAGGGGGAAACGGACGCGTCGGGTCTACACGGAGGGGATCTTGCTGTGGGTCTGGCCCGGATGTTGCTCCAAAGTGTTCCTATGGGCTAACCAAACACAACCGGGTGGGGAGGTCCACTGGTCAAAGCCCGTCCGTGCAAAGTCAAAGGGCTAGATCCCGTGGTGAAACGCTACAAGGTAAGGCGGGACGGGGGCACTGGGGGTAGCAATGCCACCGGAGCGTCGCACCGGGCCCTCATGCATGCGGGGTGGTGTGGTGGCATGTCCGAAGAGGCGGGACACGTCTCCGGGGCGTGGCCCCCCTCACAGACGGCGATGACACGGTAGTAGACGTTCTGCGGTAACGATGCGGCGTCAATATTACTAAATACTCGGAGCGCGATAAAATCATGAGTTTTTTCGCACGACGTGAGCACATGTGCTATAGGAACGATGGTATTTTTTCATAATTTTTGGTGATGGAGAAGTATCTGAAAAATTCCCTCTACGCGGATTGCCCTTCGCGCATCTACGGCTGTGGCCGGCCGCCTCCGTGGGCTAGCATGCCGCCAAATCTTGCGTAGGCCGCCTCTCACAAGTCTGGAAGTGTTGTGGCGGTTGCAAACGCCCGGCACGCGTGTCCGGGGTGTGCCCCCCTCACGGACGGCGCCGCCGCCGGCACCTGGAGGGGGGAAACGGACGCGTCGGGTCTACACGGAGGGGATCTTGCTGTGGGTCTGGCCCGGATGTTGCTCCAAAGTGTTCCTATGGGCTGACCTAACACAACCGGGTGGGGAGGTCCACTGGTCAAAGCCCGTCCGTGCAAAGTCAAAGGGATAGATCCCGTGGTCAAATGCTACAAGGTAAGGCGGGACGGGGGCACTGGGGGTAGCAATGCCACCGGAGCGTCGCACCGGGCCCTCATACATGCGGGGTGGTGTGGTGGCATGTCCGAAGAGGCGGGACACGTCTCCGGGGCGTGGCCCCCCTCACGGACGGCGATGACACGGTAGTAGACGTTCTGCGGTAACGATGCGGCGTCAATATAACTAAATACTCGGAGCGCGATAAAATCATGAGTTTTTGTGCATGACGTGGGCACATGTGCTATAGGAACGATGGTATTTTTTCATAATTTTTGGTGATGGAGAAGTATCCGAAAAATTCCCTCTACGCGGATTGCCCTTCGCGCCTCTACGGCTGTGGCCGGCGGCCTCCGGGGGCTAGCATGCTGCCAAATCTTGCGTAGGCGGCCTCTCACAGTCTGGAAGTGTTGTGGCGGTTGCAAACGCCCGGCACGCGTGTCCGGGGTGTGCCCCCCTCACGGACGGCGCCGCCGCCGGCACCTGGAGGGGGGAAACGGACGCGTCGGGTCTACACGTTGGGGATCTTGCTGTGGGTCTGGCCCGGATGTTGCTCCAAAGTGTTCCTATGGGCTAACCAAACACAACCGGGTGGGGAGGTCCACTGGTCAAAGCCCGTCCGTGCAAAGTCAAAGGGCTAGATCCCGTGGTCAAACGCTACAAGGTTAGGCGGGACGGGGGCACTGGGGTGTAGCAATGCCACCGGAGCGTCGCACCGGGCCCTCATACATGCGGGGTGGTGTGGTGGCATGTCCGAAGAGGCGGGACGCGTCTCCGGGGCATGGCCCCCCCTCACGGACGGCGATAACACGGTAGTAGACGTTCCGCGGTAACGATGTGGTGTCAATATTACTAAATACTCGGAGCGCAATAAAATCATTAGTTCTTTTGCACGACGTGGGCACATGTGCTATAGGAACGATGGTATTTTTTCATAATATTTGGTGATGGAGAAGTATCCAAAAAATTCCCTCTGCGCGGATTGCCCTTCGCGCGTCTACGGCTGTGGCCAGCGGCCTCCGGGGGCTAGCATGCCGCCAAATTTGCGTAGGCGGCCTCTCACAAGTCTGGAAGTGTTGTGGCGGTTGCAAACGCCCGGCACGCGTGTCCGGGGTGTGCCCCCCCTCACGGACGGCGCCGCCGCCGGCACCTGGAGGGGGGAAACGGACGCGTCGGGTCTACAAGGAGGGGATCTTGCTGTGGGTCTCGCCCGGATATTGCTCCAAAGTGTTCCTATGGGCTGACCTAACATAACCGGGTGGAGAGGTCCACTGGTCAAAGCCCGTCCGTGCAAAGTCAAAGGGCTAGATCCCGTGGTCAAATGCTACAGGGTTAGGCGGGACGGGGGCACTGGGGTGTAGCAATGCCACCGGAGCGTCGCACCGGGCCCTCATACATGCGGGGTGGTGTGGTGGCATGTCCGAAGAGGCGGGACGCGTCTCCGGGGCGTGGCCCCCCCTCACGGACGGCGATGACACGGTAGTAGACGTTCTGCGGTAACGATGCGGCGTCAATATTACTAAATACTCGGAGCGCGATAAAATCATGAGTTTTTTTGCACGACGTGGGCACATGTGCTATAGGAACGATGGTATTTTTTCATAATTTTTTGTGATGGAGAAGTATCCGAAAAATTCCCTCTACGCGGATTGCCCTTCGCGCGTCTACGGCTCTGGCCGGCGGCCTCCGGGGGCTAGCATGCTGCCAAATCTTGCGTAGGCCGCCTCTCACAAGTCTGGAAGTGTTGTGGCGGTTGCAAACGCCCGGCACGCGTGTCCGGGATGTGCCCCCCTCACGGACGGCGCCGCCGCCGGCACCTGGAGGGGGGAAACAGACGCGTCGGGTCTACACGGAGGGGATCTTGCTGTGGGTCTGGCCCGGATGTTGCTCCAAAGTGTTCCTATGGGCTGACCAAACACAACCGTGTGGGGAGGTCCACTGGTCAAAGCCCGTCCGTGCAAAGTCAAAGGGCTAGATCCCGTGGTCAAACGCTACAGGGTTAGGCGGGACGGGGGCACTGGGGTGTAGCAATGCCACCGGAGCGTCGCACCGGGCCCTCATACATGCGGGGTGGTGTGGTGGCATGTCCGAAGAGGCGGGACGCGTCTCCGGGGCGTGGCCCCCCCTCACGGACGGCGATGACACGGTAGTAGAAGTTCTACGGTAACGATGCGGCGTCAATATTACTAAATACTCGGAGCGCGATAAAATCATGAGTTTTTTTGCACGACGTGGGCACATGTGCTATAGGAACGATGATATTTTTTCATAATTTTTGGTGATGGAGAAGTATCCGAAAAATTCCCTCTACGCGGATTGCCCTTCGCGCGTCTACGGCTCTGGCCGGCGGCCTCCGGGGGCTAGCATGCTGCCAAATCTTGCGTAGGCCGCCTCTCACAAGTCTGGAAGTGTTGTGGCGGTTGCAAACGCCCGGCACGCGTGTCCGGGATGTGCCCCCCTCACGGACGGCGCCGCCGCCGGCACCTGGAGGGGGGAAACAGACGCGTCGGGTCTACACGGAGGGGATCTTGCTGTGGGTCTGGCCCGGATGTTGCTCCAAAGTGTTCCTATGGGCTGACCAAACACAACCGTGTGGGGAGGTCCACTGGTCAAAGCCCGTCCGTGCAAAGTCAAAGGGCTAGATCCCGTGGTCAAACGCTACAGGGTTAGGCGGGACGGGGGCACTGGGGTGTAGCAATGCCACCGGAGCGTCGCACCGGGCCCTCATACATGCGGGGTGGTGTGGTGGCATGTCCGAAGAGGCGGGACGCGTCTCCGGGGCGTGGCCCCCCCTCACGGACGGCGATGACACGGTAGTAGAAGTTCTACGGTAACGATGCGGCGTCAATATTACTAAATACTCGGAGCGCGATAAAATCATGAGTTTTTTTGCACGACGTGGGCACATGTGCTATAGGAACGATGATATTTTTTCATAATTTTTGGTGATGGAGAAGTATCCGAAAAATTCCCTCTACGCGGATTGCCCTTCGCGCGTCTACGGCTCTGGCCGGCGGCCTACGGGGGCTAGCATGCCGCCAAATCTTGCGTAGGCGGCCTCTCACAAGTCTGGAAGTGGTGTGGCGGTTGCAAACGCCCGGCACGCGTGTCCGGGGTGTGCCCCCCCTCACGGAAGGCGCCGCCGCCGGCACGTGGAGGGGAAAACGGACGCGTCGGGTCTACACGGAGGGGATCTTCCTGTGGGTCTGGCCCGGATGTTGCTTCAAAGTGTTCCTATGGGCTGACCTAACACAACCGGGTGGGGAGGTCCACTGGTCAAAGCCCGTCCGTGCAAAGTCAAAGGGATAGATCCCGTGGTCAAACGCTACAAGGTAAGGCGGGACGGGGGCACTGGGGGTAGCAATGCCACCGGAGCGTCGCACCGGGCCCTCATACATGCGGGGTGGTGTGGTGGCATGTCCGAAGAGGCGGGACACGTCTCCGGGGCGTGGCCCCCCTCACGGACGGCGATGACACGGTAGTAGACGTTCTGCGGTAACGATGCGGCGTCAATATAACTAAATACTCGGAGCGCGATAAAATCATGAGTTTTTGTGCATGACGTGGGCACATGTGCTATAGGAACGATGGTATTTTTTCATAATTTTTGGTGATGGAGAAGTATCCGAAAAATTCCCTCTACGCGGATTGCCCTTCGCGCCTCTACGGCTGTGGCCGGCGGCCTCCGGGGGCTAGCATGCCGCAAAATCTTGCGTAGGCGGCCTCTCACAGTCTGGAAGTGTTGTGGCGGTTGCAAACGCCCGGCACGCGTGTCCGGGGTGTGCCCCCCTCACGGACGGCGCCGCCGCCGGCACCTGGAGGGGGGAAACGGACGCGTCGGGTCTACACGGAGGGGATCTTGCTGTGGGTCTGGCCCGGATGTTGCTCCAAAGTGTTCCTATGGGCTAACCAAACACAACCGGGTGGGTAGGTCCACTGGTCAAAGCCCGTCCGTGCAAAGTCAAAGGGCTAGATCCCGTGGTCAAACGCTACAAGGTTAGGCGGGACGGGGGCACTGGGGTGTAGCAATGCCACCGGAGCATCGCACCGGGCCCTCATACATGCGGGGTGGTGTGGTGGCATGTCCGAAGAGGCGGGACGCGTCTCCGGGGCATGGCCCCCCCTCACGGACGGCGATAACACGGTAGTAGACGTTCCGCGGTAACGATGTGGTGTCAATATTACTAAATACTCGGAGCGCAATAAAATCATTAGTTCTTTTGCACGACGTGGGCACATGTGCTATAGGAACGATGGTATTTTTTCATAATATTTGGTGATGGAGAAGTATCCAAAAAATTCCCTCTGCGCGGATTGCCCTTCGCGCGTCTACGGCTGTGGCCAGCGGCCTCCGGGGGCTAGCATGCCGCCAAATTTGCGTAGGCGGCCTCTCACAAGTCTGGAAGTGTTGTGGCGGTTGCAAACGCCCGGCACGCGTGTCCGGGGTGTGCCCCCCCTCACGGACGGCGCCGCCGCCGGCACCTGGAGGGGGGAAACGGACGCGTCGGGTCTACAAGGAGGGGATCTTGCTGTGGGTCTTGCCCGGATGTTGCTCCAAAGTGTTCCTATGGGCTGACCTAACATAACCGGGTGGAGAGGTCCACTGGTCAAAGCCCGTCCGTGCAAAGTCAAAGGGCTAGATCCCGTGGTCAAATGCTACAGGGTTAGGCGGGACGGGGGCACTGGGGTGTAGCAATGCCACCGGAGCGTCGCACCGGGCCCTCATACATGCGGGGTGGTGTGGTGGCATGTCCGAAGAGGCGGGACGCGTCTCCGGGGCGTGGCCCCCCCTCACGGACGGCGATGACACGGTAGTAGACGTTCTGTGGTAACGATGCGGCGTCAATATTACTAAATACTCGGAGCGCGATAAAATCATGAGTTTTTTTGCACGACGTGGGCACATGTGCTATAGGAACGATGGTATTTTTTCATAATTTTTTGTGATGGAGAAGTATCCGAAAAATTCCCTCTACGCGGATTGCCCTTCGCGCGTCTACGGCTCTGGCCGGCGGCCTCCGGGGGCTAGCATGCTGCCAAATCTTGCGTAGGCCACCTCTCACAAGTCTGGAAGTGTTGTGGCGGTTGCAAACGCCCGGCACGCGTGTCCGGGATGTGCCCCCCTCACGGACGGCGCCGCCGCCGGCACCTGGAGGGGGGAAACAGACGCGTCGGGTCTACACGGAGGGGATCTTGCTGTGGGTCTGGCCCGGATGTTGCTCCAAAGTGTTCCTATGGGCTGACCAAACACAACCGTGTGGGGAGGTCCACTGGTCAAAGCCCGTCCGTGCAAAGTCAAAGGGCTAGATCCCGTGGTCAAACGCTACAGGGTTAGGCGGGACGGGGGCACTGGGGTGTAGCAATGCCACCGGAGCGTCGCACCGGGCCCTCATACATGCGGGGTGGTGTGGTGGCATGTCCGAAGAGGCGGGACGCGTCTCCGGGGCGTGGCCCCCCCTCACGGACGGCGATGACACGGTAGTAGAAGTTCTACGGTAACGATGCAGCGTCAATATTACTAAATACTCGGAGCGCGATAAAATCATGAGTTTTTTTGCACGACGTGGGCACATGTGCTATAGGAACGATGATATTTTTTCATAATTTTTGGTGATGGAGAAGTATCCGAAAAATTCCCTCTACGCGGATTGCCCTTCGCGCGTCTACGGCTCTGGCCGGCGGCCTCCGGGGGCTAGCATGCTGCCAAATCTTGCGTAGGCCGCCTCTCACAAGTCTGGAAGTGTTGTGGCGGTTGCAAACGCCCGGCACGCGTGTCCGGGATGTGCCCCCCTCACGGACGGCGCCGCCGCCGGCACCTGGAGGGGGGAAACAGACGCGTCGGGTCTACACGGAGGGGATCTTGCTGTGGGTCTGGCCCGGATGTTGCTCCAAAGTGTTCCTATGGGCTGACCAAACACAACCGTGTGGGGAGGTCCACTGGTCAAAGCCCGTCCGTGCAAAGTCAAAGGGCTAGATCCCGTGGTCAAACGCTACAGGGTTAGGCGGGACGGGGGCACTGGGGTGTAGCAATGCCACCGGAGCGTCGCACCGGGCCCTCATACATGCGGGGTGGTGTGGTGGCATGTCCGAAGAGGCGGGACGCGTCTCCGGGGCGTGGCCCCCCCTCACGGACGGCGATGACACGGTAGTAGAAGTTCTACGGTAACGATGCGGCGTCAATATTACTAAATACTCGGAGCGCGATAAAATCATGAGTTTTTTTGCACGACGTGGGCACATGTGCTATAGGAACGATGATATTTTTTCATAATTTTTGGTGATGGAGAAGTATCCGAAAAATTCCCTCTACGCGGATTGCCCTTCGCGCGTCTACGGCTCTGGCCGGCGGCCTACGGGGGCTAGCATGCCGCCAAATCTTGCGTAGGCGGCCTCTCACAAGTCTGGAAGTGGTGTGGCGGTTGCAAACGCTCGGCACGCGTGTCCGGGGTGTGCCCCCCCTCACGGAAGGCGCCGCCGCCGGCACGTGGAGGGGAAAACGGACGCGTCGGGTCTACACGGAGGGGATCTTCCTGTGGGTCTGGCCCGGATGTTGCTTCAAAGTGTTCCTATGGGCTGACCTAACACAACCGGGTGGGGAGGTCCACTGGTCAAAGCCCGTCCGTGCAAAGTCAAAGGGATAGATCCCGTGGTCAAACGCTACAAGGTAAGGCGGGACGGGGGCACTGGGGGTAGCAATGCCACCGGAGCGTCGCACCGGGCCCTCATACATGCGGGGTGGTGTGGTGGCATGTCCGAAGAGGCGGGACACGTCTCCGGGGCGTGGCCCCCCTCACGGACGGCGATGACACGGTAGTAGACGTTCTGCGGTAACGATGCGGCGTCAATATAACTAAATACTCGGAGCGCGATAAAATCATGAGTTTTTGTGCATGACGTGGGCACATGTGCTATAGGAACGATGGTATTTTTTCATAATTTTTGGTGATGGAGAAGTATCCGAAAAATTCCCTCTACGCGGATTGCCCTTCGCGCCTCTACGGCTGTGGCCGGCGGCCTCCGGGGGCTAGCATGCCGCAAAATCTTGCGTAGGCGGCCTCTCACAGTCTGGAAGTGTTGTGGCGGTTGCAAACGCCCGGCACGCGTGTCCGGGGTGTGCGCCCCTCACGGACGGCGCCGCCGCCGGCACCTGGAGGGGGGAAACGGACGCGTCGGGTCTACACGGAGGGGATCTTGCTGTGGGTCTGGCCCGGATGTTGCTCCAAAGTGTTCCTATGGGCTAACCAAACACAACCGGGTGGGTAGGTCCACTGGTCAAAGCCCGTCCGTGCAAAGTCAAAGGGCTAGATCCCGTGGTCAAACGCTACAAGGTTAGGCGGGACGGGGGCACTGGGGTGTAGCAATGCCACCGGAGCGTCGCACCGGGCCCTCATACATGCGGGGTGGTGTGGTGGCATGTCCGAAGAGGCGGGACGCGTCTCCGGGGCATGGCCCCCCCTCACGGACGGCGATAACACGGTAGTAGACGTTCCGCGGTAACGATGTGGTGTCAATATTACTAAATACTCGGAGCGCAATAAAATCATTAGTTCTTTTGCACGACGTGGGCACATGTGCTATAGGAACGATGGTATTTTTTCATAATATTTGGTGATGGAGAAGTATCCAAAAAATTCCCTCTGCGCGGATTGCCCTTCGCGCGTCTACGGCTGTGGCCAGCGGCCTCCGGGGGCTAGCATGCCGCCAAATTTGCGTAGGCGGCCTCTCACAAGTCTGGAAGTGTTGTGGCGGTTGCAAACGCCCGGCACGCGTGTCCGGGGTGTGCCCCCCCTCACGGACGGCGCCGCCGCCGGCACCTGGAGGGGGGAAACGGACGCGTCGGGTCTACAAGGAGGGGATCTTGCTGTGGGTCTCGCCCGGATGTTGCTCCAAAGTGTTCCTATGGGCTGACCTAACATAACCGGGTGGAGAGGTCCACTGGTCAAAGCCCGTCCGTGCAAAGTCAAAGGGCTAGATCCCGTGGTCAAATGCTACAGGGTTAGGCGGGACGGGGGCACTGGGGTGTAGCAATGCCACCGGAGCGTCGCACCGGGCCCTCATACATGCGGGGTGGTGTGGTGGCATGTCCGAAGAGGCGGGACGCGTCTCCGGGGCGTGGCCCCCCCTCACGGACGGCGATGACACGGTAGTAGACGTTCTGCGGTAACGATGCGGCGTCAATATTACTAAATACTCGGAGCGCGATAAAATCATGAGTTTTTTTGCACGACGTGGGCACATGTGCTATAGGAACGATGGTATTTTTTCATAATTTTTTGTGATGGAGAAGTATCCGAAAAATTCCCTCTACGCGGATTGCCCTTCGCGCGTCTACGGCTCTGGCCGGCGGCCTCCGGGGGCTAGCATGCTGCCAAATCTTGCGTAGGCCGCCTCTCACAAGTCTGGAAGTGTTGTGGCGGTTGCAAACGCCCGGCACGCGTGTCCGGGGTGTGCCCCCCTCACGGACGGCGCCGCCGCCGGCACCTGGAGGGGGGAAACAGACGCGTCGGGTCTACACGGAGGGGATCTTGCTGTGGGTCTGGCCCGGATGTTGCTCCAAAGTGTTCCTATGGGCTGACCAAACACAACCGGGTGGGGAGGTCCACTGGTCAAAGCCCGTCCGTGCAAAGTCAAAGGGCTAGATCCCGTGGTCAAACGCTAAAAGGTTAGGCGGGACGGGGGCACTGGGTGTAGCAATGCCACCGGGGCGTCGCATCGGGCCCTCATACATGCGGGGTGGTGTGGTGGCATGTCCGAAGAGGCGGGACGCGTCTCTGGGGCGTGGCCCCCCTCACGGACGGCGATGACACGGTAGTAGAAGTTCTGCGGTAACGATGCGGCGTCAATATTACTAAATACTCGGAGCGCGATAAAATCATGAGTTTTTTTGCACGACGTCGGCACATGTGCTATAGGAACGATGGTATTTTTTCATAATTTTTGGTGATGGAGAAGTATCCGAAAAATTCCCTCTACGCGGATTGCCCTTCGCGCGTCTACGGCTGTGGCCGGCGGCCTCCGGGGGCTAGCATGCCACCAAATCTTGCGTAGGCGGCCTCTCACAAGTCTGGAAGTGGTGTGGCGGTTGCAAACGCCCGGCACGCGTGTCCGGGGTGTGCCCCCCCTCACGGACGGCGCCGCCGCCGGCACCTGGAGGGGGAAACGGACGCGTCGGGTCTACACGGAGGGGATCTTGCTGTGGGTCTGGCCCGGATGTTGCTTCAAAGTGTTCCTATGGGCTGACCTAACACAACCGGGTGGGGAGGTCCACTGGTCAAAGCCCGTCCGTGCAAAGTCAAAGGGATAGATCCCGTGGTCAAACGCTACAAGGTAAGGCGGGACGGGGGCACTGGGGGTAGCAATGCCACCGGAGCGTCGCACCGGGCCCTCATACATGCGGGGTGGTGTGGTGGCATGTCCGAAGAGGCGGGACACGTCTCCGGGGCGTGGCCCCCCTCACAGACGGCGATGACACGGTAGTAGACGTTCTGCGGTAACGATGCGGCGTCAATATTACTAAATACTCGGAGCGCGATAAAATCATGAGTTTTTTCGCACGACGTGGGCACATGTGCTATAGGAACGATGGTATTTTTTCATAATTTTTGGTGATGGAGAAGTATCTGAAAAATTCCCTCTACGCGGATTGCCCTTCGCGCATCTACGGCTGTGGCCGGCCGCCTCCGTGGGCTAGCATGCCGCCAAATCTTGCGTAGGCCGCCTCTCACAAGTCTGGAAGTGTTGTGGCGGTTGCAAACGCCCGGCACGCGTGTCCGGGGTGTGCCCCCCTCACGGACGGCGCCGCCGCCGGCACCTGGAGGGGGGAAACGGACGCGTCGGGTCTACACGGAGGGGATCTTGCTGTGGGTCTGGCCCGGATGTTGCTCCAAAGTGTTCCTATGGGCTGACCTAACACAACCGGGTGGGGAGGTCCACTGGTCAAAGCCCGTCCGTGCAAAGTCAAAGGGCTAGATCCCGTGGTCAAACGCTACAAGGTTAGGCGGGACGGGGGCACTGCGGGTAGCAATGCCACCGGAGCGTCGCACCGGGCCCTCATACATGCGGGGTGGTGTGGTGGCATGTCCGAAGAGGCGGGACGCGTCTCCGGGGCGTGGCCCCCCTCACGGACGGCGATGACACGGTAGTAGAAGTTCTGCGGTAACGATGCGGCGTCAATATTACTAAATACTCGGAGCGCGATAAAATCATGAGTTTTTTTGCACGACGTCGGCACATGTGCTATAGGAACGATGGTATTTTTTCATAATTTTTGGTGATGGAGAAGTATCCGAAAAATTCCCTCTACGCGGATTGCCCTTCGCGCGTCTACGGCTCTGGCCGGCGGCCTACGTGGGCTAGCATGCCGCCAAATGTTGCGTAGGCGGCCTCTCACAAGTCTGGAAGTGGTGTGGCGGTTGCAAACGCCCGGCACGCGTGTCCGGGGTGTGCCCCCCCTCACGGACGGCGCCGCCGCCGGCACCTGGAGGGGGAAACGGACGCGTCGGGTCTACACGGAGGGGATCTTGCTGTGGGTCTGGCCCGGATGTTGCTTCAAAGTGTTCCTATGGGCTGACCTAACACAACCGGGTGGGGAGGTCCACTGGTCAAAGCCCATCCGTGCAAAGTCAAAGGGATAGATCCCGTGGTCAAACGCTACAAGGTAAGGCGGGACGGGGGCACTGGGGGTAGCAATGCCACCGGAGCGTCGCACCGGGCCCTCATACATGCGGGGTGGTGTGGTGGCATGTCCGAAGAGGCGGGACACGTCTCCGGGGCGTGGCCCCCCTCACAGACGGCGATGACACGGTAGTAGACGTTCTGCGGTAACGATGCGGCGTCAATATTACTAAATACTCGGAGCGCGATAAAATCATGAGTTTTTTCGCACGACGTGGGCACATGTGCTATAGGAACGATGGTATTTTTTCATAATTTTTGGTGATGGAGAAGTATCCGAAAAATTCCCTCTACGCGGATTGCCCTTCGCGCATCTACGGCTGTGGCCGGCGGCCTCCGGGGGCTAGCATGCCGCCAAATCTTGCGTAGGCGGCCTCTCACAGTCTGGAAGTGTTGTGGCGGTTGCAAACGCCCGGCACGCGTGTCCGGGGTGTGCCCCCCTCACGGACGGCGCCGCCGCCGGCACCTGGAGGGGGGAAACGGATGCGTCGGGTCTACACGGAGGGGATCTTGCTGTGGGTCTGGCCCGGATGTTGCTCCAAAGTGTTCCTATGGGCTAACCAAACACAACCGGGTGGGGAGGTCCACTGGTCAAAGCCCGTCCGTGCAAAGTCAAAGGGCTATATCCCGTGGTCAAACGCTACAAGGTTAGGCGGGACGGGGGCACTGGGGTGTAGCAATGCCACCGGAGCGTCGCACCGGGCCCTCATACATGCGGGGTGGTGTGGTGGCATGTCCGAAGAGGCGGGACGCGTCTCCGGGGCATGGCCCCCCCTCACGGACGGCGATAACACGGTAGTAGACGTTCCGCGGTAACGATGTGGTGTCAATATTACTAAATACTCGGAGCGCAATAAAATCATTAGTTCTATTGCACGACGTGTGCACATGTGCTATAGGAACGATGGTATTTTTTCATAATATTTGGTGATGGAGAAGTATCCAAAAAATTCCCTCTGCGCGGATTGCCCTTCGCGCGTCTACGGCTGTGGCCAGCGGCCTCCGGGGGCTAGCATGCCGCCAAATTTGCGTAGGCGGCCTCTCACAAGTCTGGAAGTGTTGTGGCGGTTGCAAACGCCCGGCACGCGTGTCCGGGGTGTGCCCCCCCTCACGGACGGCGCCGCCGCCGGCACCTGGAGGGGGGAAACGGACGCGTCGGGTCTACAAGGAGGGGATCTTGCTGTGGGTCTCGCCCGGATGTTGCTCCAAAGTGTTCCTATGGGCTGACCTAACATAACCGGGTGGAGAGGTCCACTGGTCAAAGCCCGTCCGTGCAAAGTCAAAGGGCTAGATCCCGTGGTCAAATGCTACAGGGTTAGGCGGGACGGGGGCACTGGGGTGTAGCAATGCCACCGGAGCGTCGCACCGGGCCCTCATACATGCGGGGTGGTGTGGTGGCATGTCCGAAGAGGCGGGACGCGTCTCCGGGGCGTGGCCCCCCCTCACGGACGGCGATGACGCGGTAGTAGACGTTCTGCGGTAACGATGCGGCGTCAATATTACTAAATACTCGGAGCGCGATAAAATCATGAGTTTTTTTGCACGACGTGGGCACATGTGCTATAGGAACAATGGTATTTTTTCATAATTTTTTGTGATGGAGAAGTATCCGAAAAATTCCCTCTACGCGGATTGCCCTTCGCGCGTCTACGGCTCTTGCCGGCGGCCTCCGGGGGCTAGCATGCTGCCAAATCTTGCGTAGGCCGCCTCTCACAAGTCTGGAAGTGTTGTGGCGGTTGCAAACGCCCGGCACGCGTGTCCGGGGTGTGCCCCCCTCACGGACGGCGCCGCCGCCGGCACCTGGAGGGGGGAAACAGACGCGTCGGGTCTACACGGAGGGGATCTTGCTGTGGGTCTGGCCCGGATGTTGCTCCAAAGTGTTCCTATGGGCTGACCTAACACAACCGGGTGGGGAGGTCTACTGGTCAAAGCCCGTCCGTGCAAAGTCAAAGGGCTAGATCCCGTGGTCAAACGCTACAAGGTTAGGCGGGACGGGGGCACTGCGGGTAGCAATGCCACCGGAGCGTCGCACCGGGCCCTCATACATGCGGGGTGGTGTGGTGGCATGTCCGAAGAGGCGGGACGCGTCTCCGGGGCGTGGCCCCCCTCACGGACGGCGATGACACGGTAGTAGAAGTTCTGCGGTAACGATGCGGCGTCAATATTACTAAATACTCGGAGCGCGATAAAATCATGAGTTTTTTTGCACGACGTCGGCACATGTGCTATAGGAACGATGGTATTTTTTCATAATTTTTGGTGATGGAGAAGTATCCGAAAAATTCCCTCTACGCGGATTGCCCTTCGCGCGTCTACGGCTCTGGCCGGCGGCCTACGGGGGCTAGCATGCCGCCAAATGTTGCGTAGGCGGCCTCTCACAAGTCTGGAAGTGGTGTGGCGGTTGCAAACGCCCGGCACGCGTGTCCGGGGTGTGCCCCCCCTCACGGACGGCGCCGCCGCCGGCACCTGGAGGGGGAAACGGACGCGTCGGGTCTACACGGAGGGGATCTTGCTGTGGGTCTGGCCCGGATGTTGCTTCAAAGTGTTCCTATGGGCTGACCTAACACAACCGGGTGGGGAGGTCCACTGGTCAAAGCCCGTCCGTGCAAAGTCAAAGGGATAGATCCCGTGGTCAAACGCTACAAGGTAAGGCGGGACGGGGGCACTGGGGGTAGCAATGCCACCGGAGCGTCGCACCGGGCCCTCATACATGCGGGGTGGTGTGGTGGCATGTCCGAAGAGGCGGGACACGTCTCCGGGGCGTGGCCCCCCTCACAGACGGCGATGACACGGTAGTAGACGTTCTGCGGTAACGATGCGGCGTCAATATTACTAAATACTCGGAGCGCGATAAAATCATGAGTTTTTTCGCACGACGTGGGCACATGTGCTATAGGAACGATGGTATTTTTTCATAATTTTTGGTGATGGAGAAGTATCCGAAAAATTCCCTCTACGCGGATTGCCCTTCGCGCATCTATGGCTCTGGCCGGCGGCCTCCGGGGGCTAGCATGCCGCCAAATCTTGCGTAGGCCGCCTCTCACAAGTCTGGAAGTGTTGTGGCGGTTGCAAACGCCCGGCACGCGTGTCCGGGGTGTGCCCCCCTCACGGACGGCGCCGCCGCCGGCACCTGGAGGGGGGAAACGGACGCGTCGGGTCTACACGGAGGGGATCTTGCTGTGGGTCTGGCCCGGATGTTGCTCCAAAGTGTTCCTATGGGCTGACCAAACACAACCGGGTGGGGAGGTCCACTGGTTAAAGCCCGTCCGTGCAAAGTCAAAGGGCTATATCCCGTGGTCAAACGCTACAAGGTTAGGCGGGACGGGGGCACTGGGGGGTAGCAATGCCACCGAAGCGTCACACCGGGCCCTCATACATGCGGGGTGGTGTGGTGGCATGTCTGAAGAGGCGGGACGCGTCTCCGGGGCGTGGCCCCCCTCACGGACGGCGATGACACAGTAGTAGACGTTCTGCAGTAACGATGCGGCGTCAATATTACTAAATACTCGGAGCGCGATAAAATCATGAGTTTTTTTGCACGACGTGGGCACATGTGCTATAGGAACGATGGTATTTTTTCATAATTTTTGGTGATGGAGAAGTATCCGAAAAATTCCCTCTACGCGGATTGCCCTTTGCGCGTCTACGGCTCTGGCCGGCGGCCTCCGGGGGCTAGCATGCCGCCAAATCTTGCGTAGGCCGCCTCTCACAAGTCTGGAAGTGTTGTGGTGGTTGGAAACGCCCGGCACGGGTGTCCGGGGTGTGCCCCCCCTCACGGACGGCGCCGCCGCCGGCACCTGGAGGGGGGAAACGGACGCGTCGGGTCTACACGGAGGGGATCTTGCTGTGGGTCTTGCCCAGATGTTGCTCCAAAGTGTTCCTATGGGCTGACCTAACACAACCGGGTGGGGAGGTCCACTGGTCAAAGCCCGTCCGTGCAAAGTCAAAGGGCTAGATCCCGTGGTTAAAAGCTACAAGGTTAGGCGGGACGGGGGCACTGGGGGGTAGCAATGCCACCGGAGCGTCGCACCGGGCCCTCATACATGCGGGGTGGTGTGGTGACATGTCCGAAGAGGCGGGACGCGTCTCCGGGGCGTGGCCCCCCCTCACGGACGGCGATGACACAGTAGTAGACGTTCTGCGGTAACGATGCGGCGTCAATATTAATAAATACTCAGAGCACGATAAAATCATGAGTTTTTTCGCACGACGTGGGCACATGTGCTATAGGAACGATGGGATTTTTTCATAATTTTTGGTGATGGAGAAGTATCCGAAAAATTCCCTCTAGGCGGATTGCCCTTCGCGCGTCTACGGCTCTGGCCGGCGGCCTTCGGGGCTAGCATGCCGCCAAATCTTGCGTAGGCGGGCTTCTCACAAGTCTGGAAGTGTTGTGGCGGTTGCAAACGCCCGGCACACGTGTCCGGGGTGTGCCCCCCCTCACGGACGGCGCCGCCGCCGGCACCTGGAGGGGGAAACGGACGCGTCGGGTCTACACGGAGGGGATCTTGCTGTGGGTCTGGCCCGGATGTTGCTCCAAAGTGTTCCTATGGGCTGACCTAACACAACCGGGTGGGGAGGTCCACTGGTCAAAGCCCGTCCGTGCAAAGTCAAAGGGCTAGATCCCGTGGTTAAAAGCTACAAGGTTAGGCGGGACGGGGGCACTGGGGGGTAGCAATGCCACCGGAGCGTCGCACCGGGCCCTCATACATGCGGGGTGGTGTGGTCGCATGTCCGAAGAGGCGGGACGCGTCTCTGGGGCGTGGCCCCCCTCACGGACGGCGATGTCACGGTAGTAGACGTTCTGCGGTAACGATGCGGCGTCAATATTACTAAATACTCGGAGCGCGATAAAATCATGAGTTTTTGTGCACGACGTGGGCACATGTGCTATAGGAACGATGGTATTTTTTCATAATTTTTGGTGATGGAGAAGTATCCGAAAAATTCCCTCTGCGCGGATTGCCCTTCGCGCGTCTACGGCTCTGGCCGGCGGCCTCCGGGGGCGAGCATGCCGCCAAATCTTGCGTAGGCGGGCTTCTCACAAGTCTGGAAGTGTTGTGGCGGTTGCAAACGCCCGGCACGCGTGTTCGGGGTGTGCCCCCCCTCACGGACGGCGCCGCCGCCGGCACCTGGAGGGGGAAACGGACGCGTCGGGTCTACACGGAGGGGATCTTGCTGTGGGTCTGGCCCGGATGTTGCTCCAAAGTGTACCTATGGGCTGACCTAACACAACCGGGTGGGGAGGTCCACTGGTCAAAGCCCGTCCGTGCAAAGTCAAAGGGCTAGATCCCGTGGTCAAACGCTACAGGGTTAGGCGGGACGGGGGCACTTGGGTGTAGCGATGCCACCGGAGCATCGCACCGGGCCCTCATACATGCGGGGTGGTGTGGTGGCATGTCCGAAGAGGCGGGACGCGTCTCCGGGGCGTGGCCCCCCCTCACGGACGGCGATGACACGGTAGTAGACGTTCCGCGGTAACGATGTGGCGTCAATATTACTAAATACTCGGAGCGCGATAAAATCATGAGTTTTTTTGCATGACGTGGGCACATGTGCTATAGGAACGATGGTATTTTTTCATAATTTTTGGTGATGGAGAAGTATCCGAAAAATTCCCTCTACGCGGATTGCCCTTCGCGCGTCTACGGCTCTGGCCGGCGGCCTCCGGGGGCTAGCATGCCGCCAAATCTTGCGTAGGCCGCCTCTCACAAGTCTGGAAGTGTTGTGGCGGTTGCAAACGCCCGGCACGCGTGTCCGGGGTGTGCCCCCCTCACGGACGGCGCCGCCGTCGGCACTTGGAGGGGGGAAACGGACGCGTCGGGTCTACACGGAGGGGATCTTGCTATGGGTCTGGCCCGGATGTTGCTCCAAAGTGTTCCTATGGGCTGACCTAACACAACCGGGTGGGGAGGTCCACTGGTCAAAGCCCGTCCGTGCAAAGTCAAAGGGCTAGATGCCGTGGTCAAACGCTACAGGGTTAGGCGGGACGGGGGCACTGGGGTGTAGCAATGCCACCGGAGCGTCGCACCGGGCCCTCATACATGCGGGGTGGTGTGGTGGCATGTCCGAAGAGGCGGGACGCATCTCCGGGGCGTGGCCCCCCCTCACGGACGGCGATGACACGGTAGTAGACGTTCCGCGGTAACGATGCGGCGTCAATATTACTAAATACTCAGAGCGCGATAAAATCATGAGTTTTTTTGCACGACGTGTTCACATGTGCTATAGGAACGATGGTATTTTTTCATAATTTTTGGTGATGGAGAAGTATCCGAAAAATTCCCTCTACGCGGATTGCCCTTCGCGCGTCTACGGCTCTGGCCGGCGGCCTCCGGGGGCTAGCATGCCGCCAAATCTTGCGTAGGCGGGCTTCACACAAGTCTGGAAGTGTTGTGGCGGTTGCAAACGCCCGGCACGCGTGTTCGGGGTGTGGCCCCCCTCACGGACGGCGCCGCCGCCGGCACCTGGAGGGGGAAACGGACGCGTCGGGTCTACACGGAGGGGATCTTGCTGTGGGTCCGGCCCGGATGTTGCTCCAAAGTGTTCCTATGGGATGACCTAACACAACCGGGTGGGGAGGTCCACTGGTCAAAGCCCGTCCGTGCAAAGTCAAAGGGCTAGATCCCGTGGTCAAACGCTACAGGGTTAGGCGGGACGGGGGCACTGGGGTGTAGCAATGCCACCGGAGCGTCGCACCGGGCCCTCATACATGCGGGGTGGTGTGGTGGCATGTCCGAAGAGGCGGGACGTGTCTCCGGGGCGTGGCCCCCCCTCACGGACGGCGATGACACGGTAGTAGACGTTCCGCGGTAACGATGTGGCGTCAATATTACTAAATACTCGGAGCGCGATAAAATCATGAGTTTTTTTGCATGACGTGGGCACATGTGCTATAGGAACGATGGTATTTTTTCATAATTTTTGGTGATGGAGAAGTATCCGAAAAATTCCCTCTACGCGGATTGCCCTTCGCGCGTCTACGGCTCTGGCCGGCGGCCTCGGGGGGCTAGCATGCCGCCTAATATTGCGTAGGCCGCCTCTCACAAGTCTGGAAGTGTTGTGGCGGTTGCAGACGCCCGGCACGCGTGTCCGGGGTGAGCCCCCCTCACGGACGGCGCCGCCGTCGGCACTTGGAGGGGGGAAACGGACGCGTCGGGTCTACACGGAGGGGATCTTGCTGTGGGTCTGGCCCGGATGTTGCTCCAAAGTGTTCCTATGGGCTGACCTAACACAACCGGGTGGGGAGGTCCACTGGTCAAAGCCCGTCCATGCAAAGTCAAAGGGCTAGATCCCGTGGTTAAAAGCTACAAGGTTAGGCGGGACGGGGGCACTGGGGGGTAGCAATGCCACCGGAGCGTCGCACCGGGCCCTCATACATGCGGGGTGGTGTGGTGGCATGTCCGAATAGGCGGGACGCGTCTCTGGGGCGTGGCCCCCCTCACGGACGGCGATGACACGGTAGTAGACGTTCTGCGGTAACGATGCGGCGTCAATATTACTAAATACTCGGAGCGCGATAAAATCATGAGTTTTTGTGCACGACGTGGGCACATGTGCTATAGGAACGATGGTATTTTTTCATAATTTTTGGTGATGGAGAAGTATCCGAAAAATTCCCTCTGCGCGGATTGCCCTTCGCGCGTCTACGGCTCTGGCCGGCGGCCTCCGGGGGCGAGCATGCCGCCAAATCTTGCGTAGGCGGGCTTCTCAAAAGTCTGGAAGTGTTGTGGCGGTTGCAAACGCCCGGCACGCGTGTTCGGGGTGTGCCCCCCCTCACGGACGGCGCCGCCGCCGGCACCTGGAGGGGGAAACGGACGCGTCGGGTCTACACGGAGGGGATCTTGCTGTGGGTCTGGCCCGGATGTTGCTCCAAAGTGTACCTATGGGCTTACCTAACACAACCGGGTGGGGAGGTCCACTGGTCAAAGCCCGTCCGTGCAAAGTCAAAGGGCTAGATCCCGTGGTCAAACGCTACAGGGTTAGGCGGGACGGGGGCACTTGGGTGTAGCAATGCCACCGGAGCATCGCACCGGGCCCTCATACATGCGGGGTGGTGTGGTGGCATGTCCGAAGAGGCGGGACGCGTCTCCGGGGCGTGGCCCCCCTCACGGACGGTGATGACACGGTAGTAGACGTTCCGCGGTAACGATGTGGCGTCAATATTACTAAATACTCGGAGCGCGATAAAATCATGAGTTTTTTTGCATGACGTGGGCACATGTGCTATAGGAACGATGGTATTTTTTCATAATTTTTGGTGATGGAGAAGTATCCGAGAAATTCCCTCTACGCGGATTGCCCTTCGCGCGTCTACGGCTCTGGCCGGCGGCCTCCGGGGGATAGCATGCCGCCAAATTTGCGTAGGCGGCCTTTCACAAGTCTGGAAGTGTTGTGGCGGTTGCAAACGCCCGGCACGCGTGTCCGGGGTGTGCCCCCCCTGACGGACGGCGCCGCCGCCTTCACCTGGAGGGGGGAAACGGACGCGTCGGGTCTACAAGGAGGGGATCTTGCTATGGGTCTGGCCCGGATGTTGCTCCAAAGTGTTCCTATGGGCTGACCTAACATAACCGGGTGGAGAGGTCCACTGGTCAAAGCCCGTCCGTGCAAAGTCAAACGGCTAGATCCCGTGGTCAAACGCTACAGGGTTAGGCGGGACGGGGGCACTGGGGGGTAGCAATGCCACCGGAGCGTCGCACCGGGCCCTCATACATGCGGGGTGGTGTGGTGACATGTCCGAAGAGGCGGGACGCGTCTCCGGGGCGTGGCCCCCACTCCCGGACGGCGATGACATGGTAGTAGACGTTCTGCGGTAACGATGCGGCGTCAATATTACTAAATACTCAGAGCGCGATAAAATCATGAGTTTTTTTGCACGACGTGGGCACATGTGCTATAGGAACGATGGTATTTTTTCATAATTTTTGGTGATGGAGAAGTATCCGAAAAATTCCCTCTACGCGGATTGCCCTTCGCGCGTCTACGGCTCTGGCCGGCGGCCTCCGGGGGCTAGCATGCCGCCAAATCTTGCGTAGGCGGGCTTCACACAAGTCTGGAAGTGTTGTGGCGGTTGCAAACGCCCGGCACGCGTGTTCGGGGTGTGCCCCCCCTCACGGACGGCGCCGCCGCCGGCACCTGGAGGGGGAAACGGACGCGTCGGGTCTACACGTAGGGGATCTTGCTGTGGGTCTGGCCCGGATGTTGCTCCAAAGTGTTCCTATGGGCTGACCTAACACAACCGGGTGGGGAGGTCCACTGGTGCCCGTCCGTGCAAAGTCAAAGGGCTAGATGCCGTGGTCAAACGCTACAGGGTTAGGCGGGACGGGGGCACTGGGGGTAGCAATGCCACCGGAGCGTCGCACCGGGCCCTCATACATGCGGGGTGGTGTGGTGACATGTGCGAAGAGGCGGGACTCGTCTCCGAGGCGTGGCCCCCCCTCACGGACGGCGATGACACGGTAGTAGACGTTCTGCGGTAACGATGCGGCGTCAGTATTAATAAATACTCAGAGGGCGATAAAATCATGAGTTTTTTCGCACGACGTGGGCACATGTGCTATAGGAACGATGGTATTTTTTCATAATTTTTGGTGATGGAGAAGTATCCAAAAAATTCCCTCTACGCGGATTGCCCTTCGCGCGTCTACGGCTGTGGCCGGCGGCCTCCGGGGGCTAGCATGCCGCCAAATTTGCGTAGGCGGCCTCTCACAAGTCTGGAAGTGCTGTGGTGGTTGCAAACGCCCGGCACGCGTGTCCGGGGTGTGCCCCCCCTGACGGACGGCGCCGCCGCCTTCACCTGGAGGGGGGAAACGGACGCGTCGGGTCTACAAGGAGGGGATCTTGCTGTGGGTCTCGCCCGGATGTTGCTCCAAAGTGTTCCTATGGGCTGACCTAACATAACCGGGTGGAGAGGTCCACTGGTCAAAGCCCGTCCGTGCAAAGTCAAACGGCTAGATCCCGTGGTCAAACGCTATAGGGTTAGGCGGGACGGGGGCACTGGGGGGTAGCAATGCCATCGGAGCGTCGCACCGGGCCCTCATACATGCGGGGTGGTGTGGTGACATGTCCGAAGAGGCGGGACGCGTCTCCGGGGCGTGGCCCCCCCTCCCGGACGGCGATGACATGGTAGTAGACGTTCTGCGGTAACGATGCGGCGTCAATATTACTAAATACTCAGAGCGCGATAAAATCATTAGTTTTTTTGCCCGACGTGGGCACATGTGCTATAGGAACGATGGTATTTTTTCATAATTTTTGGTGATGGAGAAGTATCCGAAAAATTCCCTCTACGCGGATTGCCCTTCGCGCGTCTACGGCTCTGGCCGGCGGCCTCCGGGGGCTAGCATGCCGCCAAATCTTGCGTAGGCAGCCTCTCACAAGTCTGGAAGTGTTGTGGCGGTTGCAAACGCCCGGCACGCATGTCTGGGGTGTGCCCCCCCTCACGGACGGCGCCGCCGCCGGCACCTGGAGGGGGGAAACGGACGCGTCGGGTCTACACGGAGGGGATCTTGCTGTGGGTCTGGCCCAGATGTTGCTCCAAAGTGTTCCTATGGGCTGACCTAACACAACCGGGTGGGGAGGTCCACTGGTCAAAGCCCGTCCGTGCAAAGTCAAAGGGCTAGATCCCGTGGTTAAAAGCTACAAGGTTAGGCGGGACGGGGGCACTGGGGGGTAGCAATGCCACCGGAGCGTCGCACCGGGCCCTCATACATGCGGGGTGGTGTGGTGACATGTCCGAAGCGGCGGGACTCGTTTCCGGGGCGTGGCCCCCCCTCACGGACGGCGATGACACGGTAGTAGACGTTCTGCGGTAACGATCCGGCGTCAATATAAATAAATACTCAGACCGCGATAAAATCATGAGTTTTTTCGCACGACGTGGGCACATGTGCTATAGGAACGATGGTATTTTTTCATAATTTTTGGTGATGGAGAAGTATCCGAAAAATTCCCTCTACGCGGATTGCCCTTCGCGCGTCTACGGCTCTGGCCGGCGGCCTCCGGGGCTAGCATGCCGCCAAATCTTGCGTAGGCGGGCTTCTCGCAAGTCTGGAAGTGTTGTGGCGGTTGCAAACGCCCGGCACGCGTGTCCTGGGTGTGCCCCCCCTCATGGACGGCGCCGCCGCCGGCACCTGGAGGGGGAAACAGACGCGTCGGGTCTACACGGAGGGGATCTTGCTGTGGGTCTGGCCCGGATGTTGCTCCAAAGTGTTCCTATGGGCTGACCTAACACAACCGGGAGGGGAGGTCCACTGGTCAAAGCCCGTCCGTGCAAAGTCAAAGGGCTAGATCGCGTGGTTAAAAGCTACAAGGTTAGGCGGGACGGGGGCACTGGGGGGTAGCAATGCCACCGGAGCGTCGCACCGGGCCCTCATACATGCGGGGTGGTGTGGTGACATGTCCGAAGAGGCGGGACGCGTCTCCGGGGCGTGGCCCCCTTCACGGACGGCGATGACACTGTAGTAGACGTTCTGCGGTAACGATGCGGCGTCAATATTACTAAATACTCGGAGCGCGATAAAATCATGAGTTTTTTTGCACGACGTGGGCACATGTGCTATAGGAACGATGGTATTTTTTCATAATTTTTGGTGATGGAGAAGTATCCGAAAAATTCCCTCTGCGCGGATTGCCCTTCGCGCGTCTACGGCTCTGGCCGGCGGCCTCCGGGGGCTAGCATGCCGCCAAATCTTGCGTAGGCGGGCTTCTCACAAGTCTGGAAGTGTTGTGGCGGTTGCAAACGCCCGGCACGCGTGTTCGGGGTGTGCCCCCCCTCACGGACGGCGTCGCCGCCGGCACCTGGAGGGGGAAACGGACGCGTCGGGTCTACAAGGAGGGGATCTTGCTGTGGGTCTCGCCCGGATGTTGCTCCAAAGTGTTCCTATGGGCTGACCTAACACAACCGGGTGGGGAGGTCCACTGGTCAAAGCCCGTCCGTGCAAAGTCAAAGGGCTAGATCCCGTGGTCAAACGCTACAGGGTTAGGCGGGACGGGGGCACTGGGGGGTAGCAATGCCACCGGAGCGTCGCACCGGGCCCTCATACATGCGGGGTGGTGTGGTGGCATGTCCGAAGAGGCGGGACGCGTCTCCGGGGCGTGGCCCCCCCTCACGGACGGCGATGACACGGTAGTAGACGTTCCGCGATAACGATGTGGCGTCAATATTACTAAATACTCGGAGCGCGATAAAATCATGAGTTTTTTTGCATGACGTGGGCACATGTGCTATAGGAACGATGGTATTTTTTCGTAATTTTTGGTGATGGAGAAGTATCCGAAAAATTCCCTCTACGCGGATTGCCCTTCGCGCGTCTACGGCTCTGGCCGGCGGCCTCCGGGGGCTAGCATGCCGCCAAATCTTGCGTAGGCCGCCTCTCACAAGTCTGGAAGTGTTGTGGCGGTTGCAAACGCCCGGCACGCGTGTCCGGGGTGTGCCCCCCCTGACGGACGGCGCCGCCGCCTTCACCTGGAGGGGGGAAACGGACGCGTCGGGTCTACAAGGAGGGGATCTAGCTGTGGGTCTCGCCCGGATGTTGCTCCAAAGTGTTCCTATGGGCTGACCTAACATAACCGGGTGGAGAGGTCCACTGGTCAAAGCCCGTCCGTGCAAAGTCAAACGGCTAGATCCCGTGGTCAAACGCTACAAGGTTAGGCGGGACGGGGGCACTGGGGGTAGCAATGCCACCGGAGCGTCGCACCGGGCCCTCATACATGCGGGGTGGTGTGGTGACATGTCCGAAGAGGCGGGACGCGTCTCCGGGGCGTGGCCCCCACTCCCGGACGGCGATGACATGGTAGTAGACGTTCTGCGGTAATGATGCGGCGTCAATATTACTAAATACTCAGAGCGCGATAAAATCATGAGTTTTTTTGCACGACGTGGGCACATGTGCTATAGGAACGATGGTATTTTTTCATAATTTTTGGTGATGGAGAAGTATCCGAAAAATTCCCTCTACGCGGATTGCCCTTCGCGCGTCTACGGCTCTGGCCGGCGGCCTCCGGGGCTAGCATGCCGCCAAATCTTGCGTAGGCGGGCTTCTCACAAGTCTGGAAGTGTTGTGGCGGTTGCAAACGCCCGGCACGCGTGTTCGGGGTGTGCCCCCCCTCACGGACGGCGCCGCCGCCGGCACCTGGAGGGGGAAACGGACGCGTCGGGTCTACACGGAGGGGATCTTGTTGTGGGTCTGGCCCGGATGTTGCTCCAAAGTGTTCCTATGGGATGACCTAACACAACCGGGTGGGGAGGTCCACTGGTCAAAGCCCGTCCATGCAAAGTCAAAGGGGTAGATCCCGTGGTCAAACGCTACAGGGTTAGGCGGGACAGGGGCACTGGGGTGTAGCAATGCCACCGGAGCGTCGCACCGGGCCCTCATACATGCGGGGTGGTGTGGTGGCATGTCCGAAGAGGCGGGACGTGTCTCCGGGGCGTGGCCCCCCCTCACGGACGGCGATGACACGGTAGTAGACGTTCCGCGGTAACGATGTGGCGTCAATATTACTAAATACTCGGAGCGCGATAAAATCATGAGTTTTTTTGCATGACGTGGGCACATGTGCTATAGGAACGTTGGTATTTTTTCATAATTTTTGGTGATGGAGAAGTATCCGAAAAATTCCCTCTACGCGGATTGCCCTTCGCGCGTCTACGGCTCTGGCCGGCGGCCTCGGGGGGCTAGCATGCCGCCTAATATTGCGTAGGCCGCCTCTCACAAGTCTGGAAGTGTTGTCGCGGTTGCAAACGCCCGGCACGCGTGTCCGGGGTGTGCCCCCCTCACGGACGGCGCCGCCGTCGGCACTTGGAGGGGGGAAACGGACGCGTCGGGTCTACACGGAGGGGATCTTGCTGTGGGTCTGGCCCGGATGTTACTCCAAAGTGTTCCTATGGGCTGACCTAACACAACCGGGTGGGGAGGTCCACTGGTGCCCGTCCGTGCAAAGTCAAAGGGCTAGATGCCGTGGTCAAACGCTACAGGGTTAGGCGGGACGGGGGCACTGGGGGTAGCAATGCCACCGGAGCGTCGCACCGGGCCCTCATACATGCGGGGTGGTGTGGTGACATGTGCGAAGAGGCGGGACTCGTCTCCGAGGCGTGGCCCCCCCTCACGGACGGCGATGACACGGTAGTAGACGTTCTGCGGTAACGATGCGGCGTCAATATTAATAAATACTCAGAGCGCGATAAAATCATGAGTTTTTTCGCACGACGTGGGCACATGTGCTATAGGAACGATGGTATTTTTTCATAATTTTTCGTGATGGAGAAGTATCCAAAAAATTCCCTCTACGCGGATTGCCCTTCGCGCGTCTACGGCTGTGGCCGGCGGCCTCCGGGGGCTAGCATGCCGCCAAATTTGCGTAGGCGGCCTCTCACAAGTCTGGAAGTGCTGTGGCGGTTGCAAACGCCCGGCACGCGTGTCCGGGGTGTGCCCCCCCTGACGGACGGCGCCGCCGCCTTCACCTGGAGGGGGGAAACGGACGCGTCGGGTCTACAAGGAGGGGATCTTGCTGTGGGTCTCGCCCGGATGTTGCTCCAAAGTGTTCCTATGGGCTGACCTAACATAACCGGGTGGAGAGGTCCACTGGTCAAAGCCCGTCCGTGCAAAGTCAAACGGCTAGATGCCGTGGTCAAACGCTATAGGGTTAGGCGGGACGGGGGCACTGGGGGTAGCAATGCCATCGGAGCGTCGCACCGGGCCCTCATACATGCGGGGTGGTGTGGTGACATGTCCGAAGAGGCGGGACGCGTCTCCGGGGCGTGGCCCCCCCTCCCGGACGGCGATGACATGGTAGTAGACGTTCTGCGGTAACGATGCGGCGTCAATATTACTAAATACTCAGAGCGCGATAAAATCATTAGTTTTTTTGCCCGACGTGGGCACATGTGCTATAGGAACGATGGTATTTTTTCATAATTTTTGGTGATGGAGAAGTATCCGAAAAATTCCCTCTACGCGGATTGCCCTTCGCGCGTCTACGGCTCTGGCCGGCGGCCTCCGGGGGCTAGCATGCCGCCAAATCTTGCGTAGGCAGCCTCTCACAAGTCTGGAAGTGTTGTGGCGGTTGCAAACGCCCGGCACGCATGTCTGGGGTGTGCCCCCCCTCACGGACGGCGCCGCCGCCGGCACCTGGAGGGGGGAAACGGATGCGTCGGGTCTACACGGAGGGGATCTTGTTGTGGGTCTGGCCCGGATGTTGCTCCAAAGTGTTCCTATGGGCTGACCTAACACAACCGGGTGGGGAGGTCCACTGGTCAAAGCCCGTCCGTGCAAAGTCAAAGGGCTATATCCCGTGGTCAAACGCTACAAGGTTAGGCGGGACGGGGGCACTGGGGGTAGCAATGCCACCGAAGCGTCGCACTGGGCCCTCATACATGCGGGGTGGTGTGGTGGCATGTCCGAAGAGGCGGGACGCGTCTCCGGGGCATGGCCCCCCCTCACGGACGGCGATAACACGGTAGTAGACGTTCTGCGGTAACGATGCGGCGTCAATATTACTAAATACTCGGAGCGCGATAAAATCATGAGTTTTTTGCACGACGTGGGCACATGTGCTATAGGAACGATGGTATTTTTTCATAATTTTTGGTGATGGAGAAGTATCCGAAAAATTCCCTCTACGCGGTTTGCCCTTCGCGCGTCTACGGCTCTGGCCGGCGGCCTCCGGGGGCTAGCATGCCGCCAAATCTTGCGTAGGCGGCCTCTCACAAGTCTGGAAGTGGTCTGGCGGTTGCAAACGCCCAGCACGTGTGTCCGGGGTGTGCCCCCCTCACGGACAGCGCCGCCGCCGGCACCTGGAGGGGGGAAACGGACGCGTCGGGTCTACACGGAGGGGATCTTGCTGTGGGTCTGGCCCGGATGTTGCTCCAAAGTGTTCCTATGGGCTGACCTAACACAACCGGGTGGGGAGGTCCACTAGTCAAAGCCCGTCCGTGCAAAGTCAAAGGGCTAGATCCCGTGGTCAAACGCTACAGGGTTAGGCGGGACGGGGGCACTGGGGGGTAGCAATGCCACCGTAGCATCGCACTGGGCCCTCATACATGCGGGGTGGTGTGGTGGCATGTCCGAAGAGGCGGGACGCGTCTCTGGGGCGTGGCCCCCCCTCACAGACGGCGATGACACGGTAGTAGACGTTCCGCGGTAACGATGTGGCGTCAATATTACTAAATACTCGGAGCGCAATAAAATCATGAGTTTTTTTGCACGACGTGGGCACATGTGCTATAGGAACGATGGTATTTTTTCATAATTTTTGGTGATGGAGAAGTATCCGAAAAATTCCCTCTACGCGGATTGCCCTTCGCGCCTCTACGGCTGTGGCCGGCGGCCTCCGGGGGCTAGCATGCCGCCAAATCTTGCGTAGGCGGCCTCTCACAAGTCTGGAAGTGTTGTGGTGGTTGCAAACGCCCGGCACGCGTGTCCGGGGTGTGCCCCCCCTCACGGACGGCGCCGCCGCCAGCACCTGGAGGGGGGAAACGGACGCGTCGGGTCTACACGGAGGGGATCTTGCTGTGGGTCTGGCCCAGATGTTGCTCCAAAGTGTTCCTATGGGCTGACCTAACACAACCGGGTGGGGAGGTCCACTGGTCAAAGCCCGTCCGTGCAAAGTCAAAGGGCTAGATCCCGTGGTTAAAAGCTACAAGGTTAGGCGGGACGGGGGCACTGGGGGGTAGCAATGCCACCGGAGCGTCGCACCGGGCCCTCATACATGCGGGGTGGTGTGGTGACATGTCCGAAGAGGCGGGACTCGTCTCCGGGGCGTGGCCCCCCCTCACGGACGGCGATGACACGGTAGTAGACGTTCTGCGGTAACGATCCGGCGTCAATATAAATAAATACTCAGACCGCGATAAAATCATGAGTTTTTTCGCACGACGTGGGCACATGTGCTATAGGAACGATGGTATTTTTTCATAATTTTTGGTGATGGAGAAGTATCCGAAAAATTCCCTCTACGCGGATTGCCCTTCGCGCGTCTACGGCTCTGGCCGGCGGCCTCCGGGGCTGGCATGCCGCCAAATCTTGCGTAGGCGGGCTTCTCACAAGTCTGGAAGTGTTGTGGCGGTTGCAAACGCCCGGCACGCGTGTCCGGGGTGTGCCCCCCCTCATGGACGGCGCCGCCGCCGGCACCTGGAGGGGGAAACAGACGCGTCGGGTCTACACGGAGGGGATCTTGCTGTGGGTCTGGCCCGGATGTTGCTCCAAAGTGTTCCTATGGGCTGACCTAACACAACCGGGAGGGGAGGTCCACTGGTCAAAGCCCGTCCGTGCAAAGTCAAAGGGCTAGATCGCGTGGTTAAAAGCTACAAGGTTAGGCGGGACGGGGGCACTGGGGGGTAGCAATGCCACCGGAGCGTCGCACCGGGCCCTCATACATGCGGGGTGGTGTGGTGACATGTCCGAAGAGGCGGGACGCGTCTCCGGGGCGTGGCCCCCTTCACGGACGGCGATGACACTGTAGTAGACGTTCTGCGGTAACGATGCGGCGTCAATATTACTAAATACTCGGAGCGCGATAAAATCATGAGTTTTTTTGCACGACGTGGGCACATGTGCTATAGGAACGATGGTATTTTTTCATAATTTTTGGTGATGGAGAAGTATCCGAAAAATTCCCTCTGCGCGGATTGCCCTTCGCGCGTCTACGGCTCTGGCCGGCGGCCTCCGGGGGCTAGCATGCCGCCAAATCTTGCGTAGGCGGGCTTCTCACAAGTCTGGAAGTGTTGTGGCGGTTGCAAACGCCCGGCACGCGTGTTCGGGGTGTGCCCCCCCTCACGGACGGCGTCGCCGCCGGCACCTGGAGGGGGAAACGGACGCGTCGGGTCTACACGGAGGGGATCTTGCTGTGGGTCTGGCCCGGATGTTGCTCCAAAGTGTTCCTATGGGCTGACCTAACACAACCGGGTGGGGAG